>NW_027041089.1:0-451649 GCF_037179485.1 Ochlerotatus camptorhynchus
ACAGACATATCACATTGAATATTTCTCACTGTAAAACATCAGCGTTAACAAACTACCGCCATCTTTTCAGTAAACTGTAGTGGGCTTTACGTTCAACAGATAGCTGTACCCATGCAACACAAAAATTCAGTAACAGTTTATATAACCTTTATATTACTGGTTTTGGAGAAGTTTACTCAACATAATTCCATAAATATGTGTTATTTGGGTAGTGTGAAAACGTCAACTAAAAAACATTTAAATTGACCGTTAAATGCGTGATCGATGCACTGCTTCCGAGAGTTATGCCTGTTTGTCTGTGAAGTATACATTGTGCCCTGATGTATAACCCCGAGCAATTAATTTCCCATAATGCTAATGTAAAAGAAGATGAGTTACGGATGTCGCTTGCGGGGGACAACGTTAAATACGTGCGAGTGTACGATCTTACACAAGTGGTAAGATACTCATGAAAAAATCCGTTCCGAAATTTGTCAACCTCAAGTCACGAATTTCCGAACAAATCCCTTTTTCGATTACGAAAGTACACCATGAATAAAAATCATGGAATCGTGTTCTTCAAAATTAACGTAACGCCTGCGTTACGGTGCACCGGGTACCAGCAAAGGCAACAAACGTCATAGAAACGTGAACTGTGTTCTGAAAATCATTATCTGGTTCTGGTAAACGTGATTAAAGTTCATGAGTTGTGTTTGATATCGTGAATCTTTTCGCGAAACGGGAACATGGTTCATGAACTGTAAAATGTCAACAAAAGTCATGAAAGCGTGTGAAGATTTACAAGAGATAACCGACAGTAGCAAAAGTGGAATAGAACAGGGCACCGTGACGTTCAATATCCCCTCGAAACAGGCCACATTGCCAACGAAAACGCTAAGCTCACGGATTCTCAGCTCAGAAGACGTATCAGGCAAATTTTCCGCAGGCGAAAAAACCAGCATCATGCTCACAAATGCGCGGTGATTTGACCGATCAACTGTTCTACCGTAGTTCTCATACTCTGGATCACACGAAAGCAAAGATAATGATCAAATTGACCACCAAATGCGCCGCCCAGAAAAGCAAACCGGTGTGGTTCTTAAGCTGCACAAAAATTTTCGCTGCCTGTTCTGCCACCACCGATATCGGTCACAGTTTGTAAACCGGACGATGGTTGTAGCTTTTGAACCATGCTTTACAACTAAAGTACCTATTGTACCATTGGTATGATTGATAATCCATGGCAAAATCATAGATATAGTTAATGATTTCTACGCCACGAAATCCTAAAGAGATCAAAGTAGAGGTAAATACTTATTAAACATCAACATGAGACTTAGGGCGAAATTTATTAGCTAGAAAAGTTACCGCAGATTTCACGCCTCATTAGGCTCCTGCGCTAAAACTAAGTTCACAGGAATATTTTCGCACAGGCCATAAAACTTAAATATTGATCTTCTTAATGATTTTGGAGCTCAAATTCATTAGTGTAGCTTGCCAATACTGTTCTATATCTGCTGCTAATTTCAAATAAGTCGATTTTTAAATGTTCTGGCCTGTGCGACAATATTACTGTGTTTTGCACAGGACTCTAAAGTGATGCAAAATGCGCAATATTAAAAAGGCAGAATTTAAAGCTCGAAGTTGAAATTGAGCTAGTGCCATTTTGATGACAATACGAATTGAACGAGCACTTCTTTTTCCAGGCTAAATAGATGTTGCGATGGTTACACAATATCAGTTTTTCAGTTTGTAATCCATTAAACCAATCATTTCTGATAGTTCCATAATCAGTTAAAATATACATACAAGGTGTTCAGGCGTTAAACGGTCAATTTGAAATCAGCACTTGAATTAATGTATCTGGTAACCCTATGTATTTTGTTTTGTTTTTACATAGGTTTTTCTTTAGTTTAGTTGATAGACCGACGCGCACAAGAATAAACACGATTTTGCATCAGCATTAATGACAGTCCATTTTATTCGCGAAAACGCAAGATTAATCCGAACATTTTTGGTCCTTCGAGATCGAATATGTAAATTCGTTTGTCACGCGCGGTTTACATGCCGATTACAACACGAAGAGGGTCGAAAATTCCTGCTTTTATCTCGGTGGCGCAGCAGAGAGTTGCCAAGGCGGAGCGCGATCGGAAGAGTAAAATGGCGGAAACATTGGCGGGTCTTTGTCGACAGCGGGAGTTCATTTGTTCAAAAGTCGCTCGCATCAAATCCAGTCTACAGAAAGCGGATGATGAACAGGTTCCAGTTGACGAATTCATTCTGGAAACATACTTAAGGACGATTGATGCGGCTTACCAGGAAATGAACGACTGCCAAAACAAGTTGTGTGCTGCGAATCCTACGAAGCAGGAGGAAGAAGAACAAATCTACGTTGAATTTGAGACCATGTTTACGGAGGTGAGAGCTGTGGTCTGTAGGTTGATAACAACGCAGAAGAGGCAGAATGACGCTCGATTCAACACCGCTCTGCAAGTAACACCAGGTGTTTCACATCCGATTAGAGTGCAGCAATCGATTCTTCCTCATACTCCTCTCCTATCATTCAACGGCAAACCGGAACATTGGTTTAGGTTTAAATCGATGTTTTTGGACATTATGAACAAGTGTTCAACGGAGGACGCTGCTACGAAGCTATATCACTTGGATAGATGCCTTGTCGGTGAGGCAGCTGGTGTCATCAATCAACAATTCATCAATGAAAACAACTTCGAAGCGGCATGGAATTTCCTTGTACAACGATATGAGGATAAGCGGAAGATTGTCGACATCCATGCGAACAAGTTACTCCAGCTGAAGCCCATGACTCAAGAAAGTGGAAAGCAGTTGAGGGATTTAATCGAAGAGTGCAAACGACACGTCGATTCGCTCAGATTCCACGGGTACGAAGTACTAGGCCTCTCAGACATTGTTTTGGTGAATATTCTTGCTTCCAAGGTTGACTTTGAGACTAAGAAGCTTTGGGAAGCCAGCAACAAGCACGGTTCCCAAATACGACGATACCATTGCATTTTTCGAGAAACACGCTTTGGTACTGGAACGAGTGGAAGCTTCTTTAATCAAACCGGTCAAAATGAAGGCACAAATTGCCCCGCTGAAAACACAACAAATAGCAAGATCGTCGTCTTTCCCAGCAATAAGTGCTGAGGGAAAGTGCGTGTTTTGTGATAAGGAGCATCTCAATCACCAATGCGATGAGTTTCTAAAACTTTCAGCTAATGACAGAAACACCAGAGCCAAAAAAGCTGGTGTCTGTTACAATTGTTTGAGAAAAGGGCATATGACAGCAAAATGTTCCTCGAAGTATTCCTGTCGAGAATGTAACAAGCGACATCACACGGTTCTACACATCGATTCGCCGAAACCGAGTGATGATACTTGCAAGAACGAAACAGCAATCTGTCCCCAAAGTGAGATTGCATCATCGTCTACGAGCAACGTGGTAACCCTCAATTGCACCACTGGTACGAGCAAATCCAAAGAAGTGCTACTTTCTACGGCTGTTGTGAATGTACTCGACGTACACGGCCATGCCAAACTGTGCCGTGTCCTACTAGATTCAGGATCACAACTTCACCTCGTTACGGAAGCTATGGTTACTCTTCTTGGAATTCAACGCAACAGGTGCACTACCAGTGTGATTGGAGTTAACGGTAAGGAATCGAAAATCAAGCACCAGGTAACGATTGTGTTCCAGTCCAGGACCAGTAGTTACACCAAGGATATCGAATGTATGGTGGTACCAAGGATTACTGGAATACTGCCTGCACAACAACTCAATACATCAGATTTGGAGATTCCGGATGACATGAGCCTAGCTGACCCGGACTTTTATAAACCTCAGCGTATTGATCTTCTCATTGGCGCAGAACTTTTCTTCAGCATTCTCAAGGACACCCGAATCGATCTCGGTAATGGACGACCAATTCTGCAGGAAACTTTCCTAGGATGGGTTGTTACAGGCACCATCTACAATCGAACGTCGTATGTGCAACCCCAGCATTGCTACACCGTCACTCTTGAACCCGAATGTCAATTGGATAAGTTGGTGCAACGATTTTGGGCTCTCGAAGATGTTCCAACGGCTTCTAGGATGTCTCCGGAAGAAAAACTTTGCGAAAAACACTACGTTCAAACCACAACAAGAGATTCTTCTGGGCGCTACGTTGTTAGATTGCCGTTTCGTGAAAACATTGGTCAGCTTGGTGAAACGAAGCAGTATGCGTTGCAGCGCTTCTATCAACTTGAAAAGCGTCTGAACAAGAACGTGGAACTGAAGCGTGAATATGATGCTTTCATTGAGGAATACATTCGACTCAATCATTGTCGGGAGATTTTCGAGCCTGAGATAAACAGCACACCCAACTACTTTTTGCCTCACCATGCGGTGTTGAAACCCACATCGTCTACTACGAAATTGCGAACAGTGTTTGATGCATCTGCGAAATCAACTACGGGAGTTTCACTCAATGACGTCCTCATGACGGGTCCGGTCGTTCAGGATCCATTATTGGATATAACAATTCGGTTTCGTATTCATCAGTACGTGTTCTCCTGTGATGTGCCCAAAATGTACAGGCAAATACGCATGGCTCGCGATGATACAAGATTCCTTCGGGCATTTTATCGTAAAATTCCAACTGATCCAATTCGCACATTTGAACTTACCACCGTAACCTATGGCACAGCATCAGCCCCTTTTGCAGCAACACGTACCTTGAAGCAACTCGTCCAGGATGAAGGAGACCAGTTCCCGATTGCTGCGAAAATCGTTCTGCATGATGTCTACATCGACGATGCGTTGACTGGAGGAGATTCTGTCGACGAAATCAAGGAGGCGTCAAAACAGCTCATACAACTTCTACATAGTGGCGGTTTTCAACTGCACAAATGGTGCTCCAATTCAATGGACTTTTTGGAGACCATCCCGGAAGAGCTACGAGAGAAGCGATCGTCGTTGGAATTCAGTGGAGCAAACGATATAATCAAGACACTGGGTTTACTATGGAATCCGTCTACAGATGAATTCTTCTTTCGGATGATTCCAGTTCGGGAACAATCTCTCATCACGAAACGTCACATTCTCTCTGAGGTTGCAAAAACATTTGATCCTCTCGGACTGTTTGCACCGTCTGTCGTACTCTGCAAACTGTTGATACGAGACTTGTGGAGGTTAAAAATTGGTTGGGACGAGGAAGTTCCACAGGACCAGATTAACTCTTGGAGGCGATACCTGGCTAGCCTGAAAGGGACGGAAGGAATGAAGATAAGTCGGTGTGTTCTTTCGCCGATTCGAGTGAGTGTCGAACTGCATGCATTCTCAGATGCATCCTTGATGGCATACGGTGCTTGCGTATACGTACGATCCATTCTCTCCGACGGTAGTGCAGAGAGCCATCTTCTAGCGAGTAAATCAAGAGTGTCCCCAAAGCAAACGATTCCTCGTTTGGAACTCTGTGGATTCCTGTTAATGTCTCGTTTGGTTAGCGTTGTCATGGCGGCGCTAAGCTTGCAGTTTAGTAACGTTGTACTATGGACGGATTCCACGGTTGTACTATGTTGGCTGAATAAATCACCTCACGAGCTCAACATCTTTGTCGCTAATCGCGTTGCTGAAATCCAGCAGTCAACTGTAGAATTTGATCGGAAGTATGTGGAGTCGAAATCAAATCCCGCAGACTTACTATCGCGTGGCGTTTATCCAGAGGAATTGAAGAAAAGTGACGTTTGGTGGCACGGGCCTACTTTTCTGAAAAATGCATCTTATGGAGCTTTTGAAAAAGCTGAAGCGGTTGACATTCCAGACATAAAAAAGATAACTTTAGCAGTGAGTGAAGAACCCGAAGAACTTCCGGTTCTATCCAAGTTCAGTTCATTCCAGCGTTTGCGACGAGTCATAGCGTTCGTAGCAAGGTTCACGCGAAAGGCGAGGAAGATACGTACAGATTCGGATCATCGTCTGTTTCCTACTGTGGAGGAGTACAAGGTTGGTTTGGACATGATCGTTAAGGCGATTCAACAGAAGCATTTTCCTGAAGAAATGAAGCAGGTTGAAAGATTCCAGCAAACTGGTGATGCTAAATACAGATACGTCGGAAAGCTTCGGTACCTGAATCCTATTATGGAGCAAGGAGTCTTAAGAGTTGGCGGTCGAATCAAACATGCTAATCTGACATTTAGCCAACGTCATCCCGTCGTTTTGCCATCAAAGCATCATGTTACGAAGATTATCATCGACGACATTCATCAGAAGTATCTGCACATTGGACCAAGTGGATTATTGTCTATTTTGCGTCAGAGGTTCTGGATACTTGATGGACGTAACATTGTTCAACAACATTTAAGGAAATGTCTACGTTGCTTCAAGGTTAATCCGCCCAAGTTGGAGCGCTTTATGGGTGATCTTCCTGCTTACCGTGTTACGCAGGCAGATGCATTCTCTCGAGTGGGCGTTGATTATGCTGGGCCATTTTTTGTCAAGAGCGGTAATCCACGAAAGCCGACAATCGTCAAGGGGTACATTGCACTTTTCGTGTGCCTAGCATCTAAAGCGATCCATTTAGAGCTAGCCGAAGATCTTTCAAGCCAAGCCTTCATCAACGTGTTGAAGAGGTTTGTATCCCGAAGAGGTGTGCCAACTACTATTATGTCCGACAACGGCACAAATTTTATTGGTGCGAACTCCGAATTGAATCAACTATACAAGCTGTTCCAGAAAGAGTCAACCATGCAAGATATCAACGAGTATTGTCTGCTATCAGAAATCAAATGGCGATATATTCCTGCTCGTTCTCCTGAATTTGGCGGCCTATGGGAGGCGGGAGTAAAATCGGCCAAACGACACATCAAACGAGTGGTGGGCGAATCGAAGTATACACATGATCAGTGGAACACCTTGATCGCTCAAATTGAGGCAATACTAAATTCGAGGCCTCTCGTACCTTTGTCAGCAGACCCCAGCGATCTCAAGGCCATCAGTCCGGGCCATTTGTTGATTGGCAGGGAACTAACGTCGATCCCAGAACCTTCATTGGAAGGCCTTAAAATGAGTACACTGTCCAGATATCAATTGATGCAGAAGATGAGGGACGATTTTTGGAAGAGGTGGTCATCGGACTATCTTCAAGAACTGCAACGACGTCCGAAACATAATCGTCTACATAAGGAGGTAAAGGTTGGAGACTTGGTAGTATTGCGGGAAGACAACTTACCGCCCTTGCAATGGAGGTTGGCTAGGGTAGTGCAAACCCACCCAGGGTTGGATGGTGTGACCAGAGTAGTGACCGTGCGTACATCTAGCGGAACGGTCAAGAGGACAACAGCTAAGTTAGCAGTACTCCCCAACGAAGATTGAGTTTCTCCGGAAACTGCAAGGCGGGGGAGGATGTTCAGGCGTTAAACGGTCAATTTGAAATCAGCACTTGAATTAATGTATCTGGTAACCCTATGTATTTTGTTTTGTTTTTACATAGGTTTTTCTTTAGTTTAGTTGATAGACCGACGCGCACAAGAATAAACACGATTTTGCATCAGCATTAATGACAGTCCATTTTATTCGCGAAAACGCAAGATTAATCCGAACACAAGGCATGTATTTCCTTCTATGTATTTTATGTACCGTAAGACGGGGTGACATTGGGCTAAAATTGAAAAATGTTCGATGAAGCAAATATTTTGAATATATAGAAAATGATGACTCCTGAAGTAATATGTAGATGGCGTTGACCATAATTTAAATATTACTGTAAATAATAGCAAAAGCAAGTTTAAAAAAAAATGACAGGCAAACAAATGTTTTAACACACTTTTATGTGGATAGACGAGGGTTAACGCGATGTTTAGCCGTACATACGAAGTATATTGTGATAATAACTATGTGTACTTTTAATAGCTACGTTACATTTACATATTTTAAGATATTTTAACCATATTTATATTTTGGTTCAATGTCACCCCACATAATGATTTACGTGGGTCTATTTTAATTTAATTTTAGTAAAATTAGATATCAATTACAATCAACCATTTCCATGACAGTCGTAAATAAACCATTTCTATACATAGCTGGAAAAAGGGTCTATCTGCTTTGATCTATTCTCTTCATCGACTTTCTCTTTCGTTAATAACTCAGCTGCAACAACATTCCCTGTTGTATTTGACGATTTGGACGATAGATAAAAATCACCTTTATCATACTGTCGGTAGCACAAAGCCGAGCAGCAAGTGATTCTGCAAAGCGCAGGTAAGTTGGGTTTCCCATATTTTTTTTTTCTTTTCAGGTTCCAGATGCATGTAAGTCAAAATAACTTCCACTGATACTTCTTCTTCTTAAATTAATCACTAATTGAAGTTCAACATACAAATTCACTTTTGATTAAATGCAAAATTCTCTATATAAAATTCTTCACTCCTCACTGTTTTATTTACATTTTACACAGATGACGTTTCAGAAAGCAAGAGACCATACCAACGACGAATCGAGCTTTTTATATCCGAGGGGTGATCGTTAACGTCATCCTTCAATGGTTGTCGGAGTCGGTCGACCTAAAGAGACTGAATTGGGTAAAGAGGCGACGTCTTATCCATTTGACAGGTCTTCTGCTCGATTGGAATAACTTTTCCTATGACTTTGACAGATAATCGATTGTTCCAATTTTGACATGTCGTCTCTTTATAAATTCAGCCTTTTTAGGTCGAGAGGATCAGCGATGTCCACGTTGCAGGTTGACTTGTAGGTGGCTCTGCGATGATCTTTCGTGACGAAGAATTATGATGCACGAACACATGCTGTGTGGCAAAATTAGCACGAAAACTGTTTGTATAGTGGTTATCAAAAGAGAAAGTCGATTAAGATAATGGATCAAAGCAGATAGGCCATTTTTCCAGCTCTCTATAGATTAATGAATATATTCACATGCTATAGTGTTGTATAGTTATGTAATAGTTTTCCTTGCTAAAATGTGCGACCCCACTTACGGTAGTCAATATGCATACTAATGTGCAATAACGAATTGAGACGTATTTTATATATTTTCCAAAAATGGTTGATAACACCATTGGCCAGCAACGATTTATTATATGAGAAATTTTAAAAAATTGTAACTTCTTTGAGGTGCGCATTGATAACAGTAAAAATCAATTTGACCGCTGGTCTACTTAATATGTCTACATAAAGTCAGAATTTCTAACATGATGGAAAAGTTACCGATCGTTTTGCGTTTTGGATTTTATGAAAATTGCTTACACATAACCATTCTGCAATATTTTAAGGCTGAAGTTACTGCAGTATATTTTCGGAATAAACGCTTTGCCATCTTTCCGCTTTTAACGTGTTACATTAGATCTGACATAGCCGTACAAAACGGAAAAGGCTAAGCAAAATACCAACTTATACTTCTATTTGTCGTGAGAAGAACACTTACCTTGATTATGTTTCGTTTCTTAATCACAGTGATAGCAAAGAAATTTCAATATATATATATATATAGCCATAAGTGCCGAATTTTCCGTGTACGACAACACAAACAAGTGGAAAAAGCATCAACAACACTCAGATGACAGCTTCAAGCGTGGTTTACGTACGGAATGGCAGTGCTCCTTAATTGATTTCAATTGGCTTTAATTATTTAATGGGCCCTCTGCGGGCATGACAGGCCCAACGTTGACATTCTGTTCTGTCCCCATCTACAGATCTGAGCCGACCGTCGAGCAGAAAATAGCATACACGACAATAAAAAGAGGACTTGAAAATATTCCGGGTAGTGTTCTCTCATCGAAGCAAGAAACGACAGCCAGTGCCACGTATCATTATGTAGTCTATGTAGACTTTTATGATGACGAGCTCTCAAATAATGATATATAAATTGTGAAATATTATAATTCAGCTCTTTTGAAACAGACCCCGTTGTGTATTTTGAATGCTGCGGCTTTCAGTCGTTTAGCTGTATAAATTCCGCCTTTATATTCGTTCCCAAATTAACGCGTGAAAAAGCTCGGTGATTATGAACCATTTTGAATTATCTTATAATGGTTAGCTTTTGCATCGATATATTGAGATAAAATGGAGGCAAATGTAGCGAATATAATCGTTTGATTTATCCGCTACAGCAGTTGACAACATTTAACAACAGATGATGATACAAAATGAGATTTTAATAAACGTAATACATAAGTTTCCTACAAAAAATCATACCTCAATAATAGATTATCCAGACGTAAAATTGACTTATGCAATACGATTCACACATTAGCGAAAATTTAAGAATGTGCAGTCTTGTGTAAAACTTATTTTTTTACTAGCAGGATATCATGAAAAACGTTTTTGTGCAACCGCATTAAACTTGGTGCTAGCTTAATGGAAAGTGAACGTGAAACGTAGAAATACTACTGTTCCTGTGTTTTTTTTTTGCATCTGCTACGTTTCTAGGCGGATAGTTTCGTTTCCCACATCTCTACAATTTTTTACCTAGGGCCCGGCAACAAATTCTATTGAAATCTCAACCATAATGAAGACTATTTTCTGAGGATCAGCAATAAAAAAATCCAGACTAAGCAACCAAACATCACTTTTGCTAGCGATCTCGTTGCTTTGTCAGAAGCTCGACTGTGCAAATCGGTCAACAAAATGAATATGTACGATGTATCTTTGTACGAATAATCATGCGCTTTCAAATGGCAGGTAGCTTAAAACAGGGGAAGTTGATCACTTTTTGCCAAAAAACATGAATATTTTTCCAGCCATATGTTTGGTAGTCAAACAAATACTTCTCAAACCTGTACTAGAAAATGCGTTTCGAAAGTGCATATGAATTTTGTTTCTTAAATACATGTTTAGTATATTTTTTTAGATTTGAAAATATATTAAAAATGCATACACTGGAGTCGCTTTTTACGTGGGAGATTCACGCTACTTAAAAAAAACGCTTTAAAACCCACGTAAATTCCAATATTCACTTAAAATTTCAAGTATTAATTTTGATTTAATCTTGGTTTTGAAATGGTTTATAAAGCTAAGAATGGAATTGAAGATCATAATAAAAGCGGAAATGTTGCATGGGATAAAACCGAGAAAATTAAAAAATCTGCGCACAGAAAGCCGCGTGTAAGAAATCGCACAAAAGGCGACTCCAGTGAAATTTCAATTAAAAGTGTTAAGTTGATCATGCAGATTTTTAGGCAATGCAATATTTAGAAGTAATCATCTATAAGGTACAATGGTACAAAACACACCCTCTGGGCAGAACACACCTGCTGACTTTTATTTGTGTTTATCATGGCTTTTTCTTAACTTATCAAGCAGCACTTTTTACATAAAGGGTTATACGGTCAAAATTTGGTCAATATCAACTTGACGTATTTCTTTCAATTTTGCATTTAAAAAACCTGAACACCCCTCATTTTGAAGGTGTGTGTGTGTGTAGAATGTTGCTCCTATTTTGATTTTGGAATTCACTCTTCAGTTGTCAAAATGCCGTCCAAGCAAGAAGAGCAGCGTATCAAAATTTTGCTCGCGCATCGCGAAAATCCGAGCTACTCGCACGCAAAGTTGGCAAAATCGCTAAAAGTTGCCAAATCAACCGTTACAAATGTAATTAAAGTGTTTGGGGAACGTTTGTCGACAGCCAGGAAGTCTGGATCGGGGGGAAATCGAAAACCGGAAGCCGCTGAGACGACAAAGAGAGTTGCCGGTAGTTTCAAGCGAAACCCTAACCTCTCTCTCCGAGATGCCGCAAATAAGCTGGGTGTATCGTCTACAACCGTGCATCGAGCCAAAAAACGAGCCGGACTATCGACTTACAAGAAGGTAGTGACTCCAAATCGCGATGATAAACAAAATACGACGGCCAAAGCGCGATCCCGGAGGCTGTACACGACGATGCTGACGAAGTTTGACTGCGTGGTAATGGACGACGAAACCTACGTCAAAGCCGACTACAAGCAGCTTCCGGGACAGGAGTTTTATACGGCAAAAGGAAGGGGAAAGGTAGCAGATGTTTTCAAGCACATGAAACTGTCAAAGTTCGCAAAGAAATATCTGGTTTAGCAAGCCATCTGTACCTGTGGCTTGAAAAGCAGCATTTTCATAGCTTCCGGGACTGTCAACCAAGAAATTTACGTGAAAGAGTGTTTGAATAAACGTCTGCTGCCTTTCCTGAAGAAACACGGTTGTTCCGTACTGTTTTGGCCGGATTTGGCATCTTGCCATTACGGTAAAAAGGCCATGGAGTGGTACGCCGCCAACAACGTGCAGGTGGTTCCCAAGGACAAGAACCCTCCCAACACGCCAGAGCTCCGCCCAATTGAGAAATACTGGGCTATTGTCAAGCGGAACCTAAAGAAGACCAAAAAAACTGCTAAGGGCGAGCAGCAGTTCAAGGCAAACTGGCTTTCTGCGGCGAAGAAGGTGGACAAGGTAAGGTGGCTGTACAAAATCTGATGGCAGGGGTCAAGCGTAAGGCCCGGCAATTCGGATTTGGAAAAGCGGAAGCCTAACTGAATATTTTTCCTGAATTTTATACTAATTGAACTTGAAAAAGAAATTTAATTTGATTTTTTAAATAAACGATTTCACCGATTTACACGCGTTTTCCCTTGACCAAATTTTGACCGTATCACCCTTTAGCATCTGAATCCGATATGCTGCATGATAAATCCTAGAATTGGATTTTAAATGCCTAGAAAAACCCAAAATTAAATTAAAGAGTACGTTCTTCCCCGGTGAAGCGTTTTGCACCATTGTTCCCTACTTGATTTGTGTTCACTGTAGTACTGGTGTTAAAATTTCGATAAAAGTTGTGGTTTGCAAAAAAACTGCATATTTATCGCAAAATAGATTTTAAAAAAGTACGCCGAAATGTAGGCCTCGCAGATAAGTTTATCAAATATATTCTGGTTTTTTTTTATGATATTGAATCGTTCAATTTAACGAAACCTGAAGTCAGATTCAGATTCAGTGGCCCAAAATGACGTATGGTAAGCAAATTTGCCGAAAACAGCATCAGAATAAATGATGGTTATGATCGGATTTAGAGGATTGATTTATTGATTAATCAATCCATTGAATTGGTCGATGAACCTGAAGAAGGCCCTTAGTGGTTCCTATACAAAAAGTTGCTGGATTGATTAATGCCGAAGAGTTTCAGCCCATCGACATGTTGCACACATTAGATAAAATTTTAGAACTTGTTGTTGAAGGCCAGCTATTGGAGTATTTAAATAGTAAAAGTTTGTTGATACCAGAAAAATCGGGATATCGGGAAAGTTATTCTTGTGAAACCGTGTTGAATTTGATATTAGCGAAGTGGAAAGATAACTTGGAGCATAAAGATACGACTGTTGCTGTTTTTTTGGATCTGAAACGCGCTTTTGAAACAATTTCTAGTCCTTTATTGTTAAGTACAATCAAGCGCTTTGGAATTATGAGTACTGCATACAAATGGTTTAAAAGCTATTTATCTGACAGAACTCAATGGACTGTTTTTAATGAATATATTTCCAGTCTCGTAGGGAATAACCTTGGAGTGCCCCAGGGAAGTGTATTAGGGCCCCATTTATTAATTATGTTTTTTAACGACTTGCGACGTGTTTTACGATTTTGCGACATTCATCATTGCACCTAAGGATTTAGAAGTTACCATTTTACACTTGAATGAAGATTCACGATTTCTAAGTAGATGGTTTAAGTGTAAGAAGTTGAAATTGAATACAAGTAAAACTAAACTCATGGTAATTTCGCGGAATCAAGCAAATGATTACGTCTTTGTTATAATTGATGATGAGGCTATTGATCGCGGTCGGGAAATTAAATATTTTGGTGTGATCATTGATGACAAACTTAAGTTCAACTCTCTCATTGACAATGTCATCAAGAAAATTGCCAAGAAGTATGCCAAGAAAAACGATTTATCTATTGCCAGTAAAATACAGCTATACAATTAGCATCATTAGTATCGGACAAGTTGCACAATATCGTAGGTGGTACGAATTCAAAACTATTAAGAGCAAGACGGATATCTATTACTGGACAGATAGTAATTAGGAAATAATTACTCTCTCCCAGATAAAGACATATCCCGCTCCAACAGTTAAGGATTGTCCTGGCCGTGGCCACGTCCTAACAACTGGTAGGGATAGGAAAGGAATGTTAGTCCAACATTTACTTAAAAGAAAAGCAAAGAACTCTACGACCCCTCATAAATGTCTCGGGAATATAGGAAGGTAAGCCATAGGATACACCCAGTTAGTGTTGCTGGCAAATGGAGATTTTTTTTATAAATGTTAAAATTGCTGTCCAGAGCGTCTGATGAATGAAGATATAACACAGTGAACTCACCATCGTTGTCACACCCGTAGCTAATTAAAAGGAAGGAATTATGTTGTGTTTTATCATTTTTTTTTTTATTCATTAATTTAATTGATAAGGCTCAATCAAATTAACTTTACAGACCCGAGGATTCTTGGTCACTATACAATACAACTTAAATCTATAGTCAAAAGGTACAACACAATAAACACTTTATCTTCCGCTATCCAAAAAGCCTCCTCCATCAGAACGGGAGCCGCTTCCAGCGGTTTCATTGTATGGCAGTATTGCCAACGGGGGTCAGAGCGCTTCCATTGCAGCAATGGACGCAAAACGTGGTCAGCACTCACACACTCATCACTAAACGGTTGCTTTCCAAAGTCGACGACGCACCGACCGAAAGAACTACTGATGAAGAACAATGAGGAGGACCACACATGGTTGCTGCCGAGAAAACAGACGATCACGTGGCACACATCGAGAGTGGCCTGCTTTTGTCGATAGCCGAGCGAACATCGTTTTTTTTTTTTTTTTTTTGTTGTGAGGAAAACCCGCGTGAGTGAAAATAATTTTACTACCTCTTCTCTCGTAGGCACAAAACCTCTATGTATGTTCAACTTGAATCATAATCGATTACAAATTTCAACAATATTCAAATGGAAGCAATAAAGTTAACAGATTATAATATGTCATCTATTAAATGGTACATAGAATGTTAATAATGGAAAGCTCTCACCGTATAAATCCAATCCCGTCCAGTTGATTGCAAGCTTGTGGTATTGGAACGATAGTGGCATCTAAATACTCCTTTGAACAGATGACGAATCATCTCAAGGATCGCACCAAGTTATTTCTGATATACCACTTTTACTTCATTTACATCATCATACACCATACACAGAACATCATCTGCCGCACATCAAGAATACTCTCCGACTTTTCCATTCCAGAAAATACTTAACTTCCGATGGAATCAAAAGCAACGGAAAACTGCGTCACAGATCCAATGACCGGAATACCGTTTATTGCACCTTATAGCGTGTAAATAAACTGAAATTAAAAATTATCACTTGCGATGCCACAAATTTCTGGATCGGGAGAAAAAAAATCAAACAATGCAACATCTCTTCTGATGCTTGTAAACATGATGAATCACGTTTTCTTTCTCGATTCTAAAACTTCCCGGACAGCGAGAAAAGTCGATTGCTGTATTTAGGTATATGGGCCCATGGGCATTTAGGCCGACATTACATCCATTTCCCAAAATATTACACATTACATTTAAAAATATCCTAAATATTAATATATGGGAAATGGATGTAATGCCGGCCTAAATGTCCCTAATTTAGGCCCATACATAAATTGACTATATTTTCAATAGCGACCAAAAATATCCAATAGTACCGTTCATCTAGATAAAATTAATAAACATCGGATTTTCAGCGATGGACCCAATCTTAGATCCATAGGCCGACATTACATCAATTAGGGGTGTAATGTCTTTTTTTACACCGTGTAAAGAAACCGTGTAAAAAAACCTACGAGAGTTTGATTTTTCACATGTTTAAATTTTTTAATTAAATCGGATTTTGGTGCCATTTGTAATTATAGCATGCTATGGTCCATATAGACATATTTTAAAAATTTCTGTATTTACACCAAAAATTGTGATTTTATTCTAAGTATGCCATTCGATTACCTATAGCATGAAACAGATAATGTGATTGGAATCAAGTCGATGGGTTGTATCGTTGTCGAGGAATCGTTAAAAACGTACCGTGTAAATCGCGAAAAACCGTGTAAAAACAACCGTGTAAACAGTACTGATGATCAATCAAATCAAGTTGGTAATTACGACTCACTAACCCTTTAAGCACAGACAAACAGACATAGCACATTGAATATTTCTCACTGCAAATCATCGTCGATAAAACATTACCGCCATCTGTTGAGCACACTGTAGTGGGTAGTACGGCGTAGCAGATGGCGGTAGTGTGTAAATGTCAAACGCAAGGGAATTGACTATGCACGCCACAGGTGGCGATACTACCAACTACGATACTTTTAAATTGACCGTTAAATGCTTGTTCGATGAACAACTTGCGAGTGTTATGTCTGTTTGTCTGTGTTTGTTAAGTATATATAGTAGCTAACAAAAGGATACTCTTTACCCAGGGGAAATGATCTTCTTATCCCCTAAGGGAAAAAGAAAGCAAGCGTCTGCATTATAAAGGAAATCTTGAAGCTCATTTCCCTTATATGCTAGCACGTTTTGTATAAGAACAGTGACAATGATCCTAGTTCCAATTAACCTTTCTACAAATACCATTAAAACGTTCTACGAAAGTACTCTTTGAAAATCTGAATGCTACAAAAGCGCACACATTTTAATGGGTCTATATTTATTATAATGTAGGCCTATATTAGTAGCCAACCATACGTGTGAAGGAGTGAGTACTGATTATAAGTACAATTATTACAACAATGTCAATATCCAGGAAGCAAGAAACATACCTATCAATTTCAAATCATCTCGCTACATTAAATCCAGCACAAGCCCCTATGAGCCCGTGATGACGCTTTATAGTCATTGCGAGTTCACCCCTAATTTAGAACAAACATTATCTCTCACTTGCCTGTTCGTTGTTACATGAATGCCTCTGTGGGGGATATTTGCTTCCGTGGTGCAACAGAGGACGTTATACAGGTAGCGAACGTCATACGCTGCCAAGTTGTCCTTTATTTTGCACAATACCTATAAGGGATCGGTCCGCTTCCAATTCAACACAAATCGGGAACGCACCCCTCACGCATTTGATATGCTGGCACGTATCCACTTATCGCATGCTAAATGGACATACAAGCCATCGCATTGCATCGAATGGCACTAAAAGCTATCATGTTAACGCAAAATCAAACCAATGCAGTGGGTGACTTCAATTTGAAGAGTCGGTTTATTCATCTGTACGGCGATGTTGCTTGTTTGTGGAAGGACCCATTCAGCATTTTACATACGTTTGAGACCTATAACCGATAATTTGAATACAACTTAAACAGCATATTACGGTTTATTTTAATGACACATAGCTGCGGGGCGACCCCGGTGTACTGGTCACCATCCATAACATATCATATCAAGCCAAAGTAACGAGTTCAAATTTCACCCCGGACAAGTCACGAATGACCCAAGAGTGTTGAAGTGACTATAAAAAAAAGTTAGCTAAGGTAAATACAGAGAACACTGGAGTCGCTTTTTAAGCGGTTTTTACACGGTTTTTTAACGCGGATTTCGGAATTTACGCGGATTTCGAAATTTACGTGGTTTATCGTTATACAGTCAGGAATCCTTATTGCCGGGGTAACGGGGGCGTGAATAAGGAACCGCGAATAAGGACGGCTCTAGAAGCACAAGTAAAAAAGATACGTCTTTGAATTTTTGGCAGCTAACTCAGCATACATCTATCAATTATTGGCTCCGTATCTAGCATATTTGGTCAAGTTTACAAAAGAACCTTATTTTCTTGAAATAAAATAAAGATAAAATGAAATTTTGCTCATTTTTAGTCGTAATAATGATCATTCATATGCCACTAATTATACTAAAACTTGTCCACTAGGTTGAAAATCGGAAGTTTTACTAAAATAAATCGATCTTCATACACACTCTTCCAATAAATAACAAAACTAAAGCAATAAATCAATAAACATTTGTTCAACCACCAGCCACGATTAAAAAAAATTATCTATCCACCATGTATCAAAAAATGTCCTCTATGGTGTACGATAAATTTTGAGATACCATCAAAGCTACACAGCAAAAAATTTATTTGGATATCACATCAAAGTGGATGCACTTCAACCATGTCGAAAATATGGTGTAATATTACTTGCCAAAAAAGTACAAAATTATCATTTATACAGTGCATGAACTGACATTACGCTGCTTTTACTGCATTTGTTTATGTTTTAGCCATAACAATAACATGCGATTTTCGACATGATTGAAGCGGATGTAATATTAATTTTTTTTTTTTTGCTGTGTACAGCACCGTAAACTGATGCAAAATAATATTTTTTTTTCTTTTAGTCTTTTAGAGCCAGACTTTCACCAAAAACATCACAAATATTGGAGAAGCTACAGGGAAAGTTTGTTTCGGGATGTCATTTTAAACATTTTTAGGTACTGTAATATGGATTGATTTTTTTTTTACAATAACTATTTTAATATATTTTTTATAGCAATGAATGTTTTTATTTTTTTTTTTAAACTTGTACTGAGGATCCTAGAGTCAATTCGTTAATAATGCGTTTAACGTAAATTATTGCATTTGTATTATTTTTTTAGTCTTGAAACTGATCATCTGTAGCTCTGAATGAGTATATAATATAAAAACATCATAAGCAATAAGAAGACAATATTGAATTTGTGATGGTTATATCGGAAATACATGTCATAATTATTATTCGAGTGCCTTTTCAAATAGGCAAACAACAAGAAATTTGTTTAAAGAAAGAGAGAAAGGAGTAGTAATTTAGCCGTGTATCAGCCTTATATTGCAAAAAAGGTGTTGGTTACTTGCAAAGTTACCCGCATCATCAAAAACACCCCGTTTTACGGTTCCAACTTTTCGTCGGTGTTGATTTTCTTTATTCAATCACAAATGGTGCAGAATCTGCCAAAACGCTCGTAAAATTTGCGGTACCATTGCATTTAATGTGAAAAACCCTTATTTTTTTAATGATTTCGATGTTCACCAAATTTTGACAGCATTAAGCACAAACTTGTGATTGATTTGCCGTCTCATAGTGCATGTAATGATTTCCATTTGTGAACTGTTACCCAACTGCTGAATCGAACTTTTATCTGTTTAACACTCTTCTAAAAAATCGTTTTAGCTGCGAATAAACTGTAAATTAAACAATAGAAAGTTATATGTCTGAATTATGGATCCTCTGTATGGAATAAGTTATGCTGAATAATAAACCTTTGAAAAAGGCGTATTTTTTTTAGAGAAAATCATTTATATCGCATGATATTTAAGAGATATCAATTAGCTTTATACATATTTTTATTGCATTTCATCGAGCTAACTTTCACGAGAAATTTCAACAAAAGATAATGAGCTTAACTCCTAAACTTTTCAGGTGCAACCTAAATCAGTTCCTAAAAAAAATACTCTAAAATGAGAACGTTAATTAACTTAGCTATAACACTGAAAAAAGTTTGCTTCGAATATAAATTATTTTGTTTAATGTTTACAGTCACCAAAATAATGGACTTCTCAAGCACAAAAACATCACCAAAGACACCAAACGTCTGAATATTACAGCAAACACTCTAGCACAAACTATCTTAATAAAATTTGTTATTTTGCTTAACGACATTTTCAGGGTATTATCCGAACCATTTATGGAATAGCCCTATCATTTGGGTAATCGTTCGGATATGGTATTTTATATTAGGTTACTATTCCGGCTAAATTCCCATTCTGGACCACTGTGCATTAACAGAGGCGTCCTTAGTGTTGCAATCGTAGTGATGCAGAGGTGTTCACTGAAAACGTATCTTACTCAGAGAGTGAGCCACTTTTCCTCATTCGTATGGAGAAATTTCTTAAACCATATACAGATCAAAATTAATGGAAATTTCTGTTACTATGTGCATCATTAATGGAGCATCATATCATAAAAATTTACATTATAGATTTTTCTTTTAAATTTATGAGACCTTTCAAAAATAGTATGTAACCATCCATCTTTGTAGACAACATTTCTTGCAAGTTGCGAGTTTACGTGAAAAAGACGTTTATCGAAGACGAATATTTGCATTTATAAATATTTACATCAAAATTCATATTTTTTCTGTGTAGCATGCTCTGAGTAAACTACGCTTTTAGAAATTTTTCCATACGAATGAATAAGTGTATTAAAGGTTATCACCCTTTAGTTCCATCTGGTGACAATAGTTCTGTCCCCGTACTTGCTTTTTTGTAAGAGATGAACTAGCCATATGGCTAAAAATCTCTCTAATAAAGACATAAAAAACTTACTTTTTTGCTTTTTCTGTAGGTTGCTGCAACTGTAAATTGCTGTCAGAAAATAATATTGTACAGCAAGTACGGGAACAAGCTTTGCTTCTTGCTGTAAAGAATTTCACAGAAAATCAAGTACGGAAACAGACTTAATATGTCACCCAATAGCTTTTGTGCAAAGGCTTGTGATCTATGTGTCGAAGCGTAACTTTTTGGGAGCCTTCACAGAAAAAAATAAATTTTAATATTACATCCAAGACGATGCACTTCAATCATGTCGAAAATCTCACGTAATTGTTATGGCCACAAAAATAAACAAATGCAGTAAAAGCAGCGTAATGTCAGTTCTTGCACTGTATTAATGAAAATTTTGTCCTTTTTAGCAAGTAATATTACACCATATTTTTGACACGATTGAAGTGCATGCAGTTTGATGTGAGATCAAAATTATGTTTTTGCTGTGTTGTGTTAATGGTTATGATGCGGAAGAATAGCAAATGATCGCGACGGTCCGATGAGTTGTGAAAAATATGAGAATATATTTTTACCGCAATGCTCGATCCAAATCGAGGTGGTAATTCTATGTGAATTCCTTTGTTCGTCTAAACCACAGGATGTATCAAATCGGAGCTAGGCAGTTTTCTGCTTCGAGTGAAGACCGGAATGAAAGTGTCACACTGAATTATTATCGGGTTGTATAAACAATGGAGAGAAGGTCTGGGTGAACTGGAAAAGATGGTCGAAAACACGAAAAGGCAGGTTTTTTTTTTGGGTGGCTGATCAGCGTCCTCGTGCAAGCTAAGACACTAAACAGAATTGTGCTCGATGGTCCTACAATGAGACCAATGGTTGAAGCAGGAACAACAAACCGCCAATAAAAAATAATTTTGCAGCTTAGGGGCTGTCCATAAATTACGTAGACAGTTGGGGGGGGGGGTTGACAATAATCCACGGCCCATACAAATTATAAGGTGAAGAATCCCAAAAAAACTGTCTACGTAGTTTATGAACAGGCCCTTAGGAGTAAACACGGATCGGAACAGTCCACAAACACTCACACGATGCTCAGGCTTCCGGGATCTGATAGTGGGCATTGGCATTGGGTAAGGTAGATCAACCAGGTGGAAGATTACCTGCGAAATGGTATAAAGACGACTTATATGTACAGCAAAGAACATCCGGGACTAGGTCTGAAAAGTAAAGTAACTAAACTATCCTTCATGAGGTTGAATTTATTTCAAGTAGTTTAAAGTTTGTAAATAGATTCCAGTATCCTTTATAAAGGTACAATAAGGACCGAAAAGTCAGAGTAAGAAAGCATGTTCGGATCTTATGTAGAAAAAACTTCTTCACAGCAGCCTTTTGCGTTTAGCAGCTTGAAGCTGAAATCAGATAAGATTTTTAATGTATTGTGTTAGTGTTACAATTTTAATCTTACAATTTTAGTTTCTTCCTTTCCTCCTGCAGGCAATCGGCGCAGCAAGTACTACTTTTAGGTCCACCCGGCTTCAAGACAATCTAGATTTTACAATTATATTGGGTATATGAATAAATGATTTTGTTCTATTGGATACTAACCTAGATTTTGTAAATCAAAAACGCTCGACGTGGACGCTAATCAAATAGCCTTTAAATATTGATATTTCCCTAAATTAGTGTTTATTTTTATTGTTGTTGTTCAAACATAGATTATAAGGTTTTACTTACTTCAGTTAGTTTTAAGACAATTTAGTAATTTTCAATTCAAACTGTGATAAATTTAGTTTAACTAGGATAGCTTCTAACAAATTGAACCAATTATTCCAAATCGTGACTTGCTTCTGTCCTATTCTTCTATCTGACGTTTTCAACTTGATAGGCGTCACGACCGAAGTTAAGTTGCCGGCGATCCCTCGTGAAAGTTTGATTTATTGCAGCTGCCCAGTGACGTTGTACGCAACAAACCATGTTAGTGTTTTCACTTCTTACGACTGCAGAGCTAAAACCCGAAAACGTAGTTTTCAAAGCAACAATTTATTTTTAAATTTGATCATCTATATGCTGAACCACATATATCATGAACGGTTTAAAAAAGCTCTCTTAATATTGAATTAAAGTGGAAATAATGAAAAGATTTGACACATAGCTGCTAGGATGTCATAGACAAATGTGTTTTAAAAATATCCTCGATTTTAAAGTTTTAATATAGTAATACAGTAAAATTATTCATACATGATTCAACTCGAATGACCTTCCGAAATATCAAAAGAGGTTCAATCTTTTTTTTTTTAATATGAATAAATAATAGATTTCAAATATGTTTAATCAAGAATCCACTAAAGGGAAATCCTTTCAAAATTCAATTTGCTTGAAACACTTTTAAAGCTGAGCACCGATAAAGAATTCAATCGAAATCCATTATCGTCTTTCTCATCCTAACTAACTAACTAGGAAATAGAAACTTTTTCGCAAAGTTTCCATCAGGTGAGTACACCAAACCGAAAGTTGCGCTCCATTCAAAAAGCTGATAATGCAAACATATTTTGTTGCCGGGTTTCTCCACTTTCTTATCTAAACGCAAGAAACACATCGCCAACGGGAAGAAACCGATGATTCTGAACAAAGATGCTACTTCCACTAGACGTGACACAAAAACCCATCAATGCTTTTGTTGTGCACGAAAGACTGTATTCCATTCACATCCTTAAGGTGAATAAGTTTCTTTAATGTTGTCATGGTTCCTTTTGGCCCCATTCTGAATCATCAAAAATCTATTCAGATAAAGTGAGATGCACAATTTGAAAAATCAAATGTTTCCAATCCTTAGGGGTGAGTTGAGACACTTGATCCCAAGAGAGAGAGAAATAAAATCGTGCAAAACAAAGAATCGGGTGAATATAAAAAGCTAAGGTAAGTATTTATTGTGGTGGATCTATAAAACATAAGGATCATAAACAGTAAACAAAATTTCATTAAAAAACCCAGATAGAACACTATTATCTCGTCTGCACAGTAAAAAAAAAATATGTGAATATATATGCTGAAATGGCAGTCAAATGGCTGCCATAGAAAATTAAAATAGATACCAAAGATAGAAGAAATAAAGCAATCGGATGTTTATATAATATTGAATAGTGAAATAATACAACAATATTTGTGGGATCTAAGCAGAAGCATTTGCTCCACTCAATGGCACGTTCTAGAAGAAATCTCTCTTGTCTTCAGGAACAATGGAGTTGAGCGTGGATAACAACACCTTCTTACGATCTTCTTCGATCCCCCATGGAGCTTTCATCCAATACAAAGATCCTTCTAAAGTGAAATTCTCCTCAGCAATTAACTTCTTCTGCTATTTAGAATACAACGAGCAATAAGTAAGTTTTTCTCCGTTGACCGCGTCTGTCTATCCCACGTCGCACCGTCCTTTTTGGGAATGAACTTTCCGAATGTTGTCTCGGATGCACTTGGTTGAGGGTATATTGCGATACCGACAATTCTGTTAGAGAAAAAAAACTGTTGCGAGCATGTCCAGCACATCTTCATTCTTCTTCGCTATTCCAACTACCGCCTTAAAGTCAACGTATAATACCACTGCTGAATGGAAGCTATCTGTGGCCTTAAGCGTGTGTTCTGGTTCAAAACACTTCAAGACAACAGTCTTCACAGCAATATCTGTTTTGTTTAGAATCAGAACATTATGCTGAAAAAAGTTCTAGAGTTTGTTTTAGGACAAACAGTTATCGAGCCACAAAGTTATCTTATCGAGGTACCCGTGCTCAAGTATGAAACGATGGAAACAGTTTCGGACATCATTACTATTGCGGCCACATACAAATAGGCACCGAGTGGAGCAAACGTCTCATTAAAGCCAATATTATTTAGTAGAAAATGACTGATTTCAGACCGTTCAGTCGTGGTAGTTAAATCACCTAATTCAATTAAAAAACAGTTTAAATCTTATTGCACATGTCTCTTAAATTATCTTGGTTGATTTTCGTAGTTTCCATAGCTGCATCGATAAATTATATTGCTGTAATTTTTAATATTAAAGCAATCAACTTTAATATGACGTAATGCAATCTTACTACATAACTTCGAATAAATGCTTTCTGACCAGATGCAGCAACATTCCAATAAGCCTCGTGAAAATTAACCTTGTCATCTCGAGACAAAAGATCAGCACATTTTTTACGACATTTGCAATTTTCAAATATGATACCTGCTCGTTCCTTTTTTGCCGAATCTTCTTTTAGATATCCTTATTTGTCCTTTTGCGCTTCCTGGGACTACGATTAACTTCAGCATGTGGAGCCGATTCCGAATTTTCATCATCAGTCCATAAATCCTCACCCAGTTCTTTATTTCTTCGGTGGTTTACGTCACGTGACGGCTCGTCTGATTTTTCTTTCGGAACGAATTCAATGGATTCTTCATCTTCACTTTCGTCACTACGCCCACAAAATGGCCCCAGGAAGTTAATGTTTAACAGATTTCGATATCAGACTTGTTAATTACAACTTACGAGCTTGCTTACGAACTGAAAATGTCAGATGAAAGTGGTGGAACTGATATGCGGAGAAACAGCCAACTAGAATTGCAAATTTCTCAGCTTATTTGTCCCATCAGGTATTTTGCACGTTTGATCAATGCAAATCGAAATATATTTCGACAAGTTTTATTAAAACAATTATGTTAAGTTGAAATTATGGACAGAACACCTTTAATCGATTCGCAAGCTCAACACAGGATGGAAAAAATAATGTGAAGACGTTTTTGAGTGTGTTGATTAATTTCCTTTTAATTCGGTTATAACTGCTTATCTTTTGACAGATGCGCGTATTTCGTCTACTACTTGCAGACTCCATCAGTGACAAGTACTCAACACCACTTTTGACGTAGGACTACGTCTGTGATTTCTATATGAAGGTACACTTTGTGAAAACCGAAAATGGAATATGTAACAAAAGTATGAAAGATTTTGAACGGTAATAACGCCCCTGGACAAATTTCAATAATTTTATCACCAATCGATCAGAAATATCTACGAATCTGATAAATTTAAGACATTATCATTTTTCGAAATGTCACTATTGAAAATTGCACGAGTGTACAACTGTTGCTATGACAAATAAAATTATCACCGATTACCTGCGAAAAGCGATTTCCCTAACACAGATTTCAAAGTTGAATGTCATCTGGTCTCACCAAACAGTGTTTATTCAATCACCGCGTGGTGAGTGGTGGTGTTCTCCAGTGCACAAAGAAAGGCTCCCCGGAAGCAGCTAGCCATCAAAGTTGCCCTCAACCGCTGATCGTATTCAGTCCAATCACCGTGTGTGGTGGTCTCCAGTCATCAGCATCAGCAGCAGCAGCAGTGCTTTCGGCGCGTGGCGTTGAACATTGTTCTCCAGTACACAACGAAAGGCTGCCTGGAAGCAGCGAGCTGCAGCCCACATGAACATCCATAGAAGGAGGAAGAAGCCGTACCGCTATTGATCGGAATCAGTAGCTCTTCGTGAGTCGCTGTGATCTATCTATGCCAAGCACGTCACCTTCATTCCAAACAACATACAGCTCATCAGCCTCATCTGTGTTTAACACCCTAATAGCTCAGCATTACTCAACCATCACGACAAAACGGTCTTTTTCAGGTCCAGCATAAATCAGTAAAAGAGTATTTTTTGTACATTCATCAAGGTCATCAATCCGATGTCAGTTCCCATATCAAGATACAGCTGGAATAAGGGCGTAACAGCTTTTGTAAACAATGACTTCTATCGATGATGTCTTGAAAGTCAAAGCTCACCCACGCAAATCAACATCACCATCAGGTAGGATAAGACTTCTCCTACTCGAAGATAATTTTGGTTTGCGTGGGCGTGCCTTGAATTCCTAAAAATCATCGAGAGAAGTCATTGTTTACAAAAGCTGTTACGGCTAATTCTAGTTCTATCTAGATATGTTTAAATCTAACATACCACGTTCTTGAAGGCAACATTGGGGGTGCAATTTCAAAAACTAAAGTCGGTCGCGACATGAAAGTGGTCTGATTTTGATCCAGAGATGATGGATTTTGATTCCTTATCGTTTTTCAAAATTTCACTATTGAAAATTGCACGAATCTGCAACTGTTGCTATGATAGTTAAAATTATCACCGATTGCCTACGAAAAGCGATTTCCCTAACACAGATTTCAAAGTTGAATGCCATCCGGTCTCACCAAACGGTGTTTATTCAATCACCGCGTGGTGAGTGGTGGTGTTCTCCAGTACACAACGAAAGGCTCCTCGCATGCAGCTAGCTATTAATGCTGGCCTCAACCGCTGATCGCATACAGTTCCAATGACTGTGTGCGGTGGTGTCCGATCCTCGGCATCAGCAGCAGCAGCAGCAGTGCTTTCTGCACGTGGCGTTGAACATAGTTCTCTAGTACACAACGAAAGGCTGCCTGCAAGCAGCGAGCTGCAGCTCAGATGAGCATCCATAGAAGGAGGAAGAAGCTGCACCGCTATTGATCGGAATCAGTAGCTCTTCGTGAGTCGGTGTGGGCCCTCTATGTCAAGCTCGTCATACTAAAGAGTATAAACAGAGAGAACCTCGCTCAAATTCCTATTCCTACACATAACATGAGCTCCTGCTGCAGTTAACAGATAAGATTTATTATAAATGACCACGTAGTCCTACGTCGCCATTGCGTACAACCCCATAGGACTTTTTTATCTAGTTCGTTTATTTGTAAGACTCAATCGCGTTAGCTTTACGGAGCCGATAATTCATTGTTCTTTGTTTGTAACAGCCGGATACTCGCGGCTTACTCGATGTTAGAGGGGTACATTGTCGAAGGATAGGAAAAGGAGAGGAGCTTGCGAGTAGGGTATCGTTGCCTCATCAGAGCGTTGTAACCAGTATGAACGGTAGTGTGGTTCTAGATTCGTCTGGATTTCGAACGGCTATGGTGACCAGTGGGCGACGATGAGGCTCATCGAGACGGGGGACAAGACAAACAAAAACTAATAAAGAGATACAAAAGACAAACGAATTAAATTCATGCCCCTTGTAGTTTTTTCATGATTTGTTTTCCGTCGATCTTGTTATCCGTACTTAGTACCAATGCTACTGACGACAGGGAGACAGCTTCCACACCTGGACCCTACCTATCGATCCATCAACACATAGACCGGGGACCAACGGCTTTACTTCCCTTTCTGAAGAAAGGTGTGATTAGAAATTTTATGCCTCAGGGATTGAACCCAGACCTTTTGGGGTGAGAGGCAATCACGCTTACCACTACACCGCGCCGCTTAACTACTCAACACCACTTGGCAGCGATGAAGTCTGCAAATAGTAGACGAAATATGCGTATCTGTCAAAAGATAGGCATTTATAGCGGAATTAAAAAAATAAAACAACACGCAAATAGCTCTTCATTAAAGGATTCCGTTAAGAACTTCGACTAAATTAAAAGATTGGAAAAAATGTAATCACATTTTTACACATACTCCGGGATCAAGTGTGAAGAAACCCTCGAGGATAAAGTCATCCAAAAAGAATTTTCAACTTCAAATTGACCTGAACAAAAGATAAAAGCAACAGCACCAACCCAATGATTACAATTGATTCTACTTATGTAAAACTTTGTGTTGAGAACCTTTTATACATGTTGGCAGGCAGGGAAATCCTGAACATAAATTTCGGGCATTAATTTACATTAATTTGTCTTAGCCCACGGCTGGAAGTCTCTTTAATAAAGGGAAACAAATTAAATTGTCTCTAACTTTTTCTATCAACTAAATTTTATAAAGCCATGAATGAAGCTTTTGTAAGTCTTGATATTGGCTTCAACTTTTGTGAAAAATTTATGTCTTTAAATCTTATGCATGACGCACTAAAGTGAGCATCTCCGAATGTAAATTACGTTCACTGAAAAAGAATAGTAGGCTCTGTTCACTATAGTCCGTAGCACTTTCGTCGTCATCCGTACTGGGTAGCCATTCAATCGATCAATTGAGATGGTCAAGTTTTAAACCCACCACAGCATGCTTTTGTCGCTACTGTATATGAACGATCAAATGTAAAATACTGTGGTAGCCACAGCATAGTTCTGTGAAAACCTCAACATTTTCATTGATAAATTACAACAACAGCAACTCGATCATAAACGATGTGATATGATATGAGGTGGGTTAATCGCTTTTTTTCTTAGCATGAACACATAACTTTAATGCAGGCTTCCGTTTGTAAAAACAAACTTTGCTGAGAGCATCTTACTCCCAGTTGGTGGGAAAAATGAAATATTGCAGTTTATTTTTGACAAAGCTGTGAACGATATCCTTTTGCATCGTATTGATTCAGCAGAACTCTTATCAATACTAAATTTTTACAACCTTCCTGACAACATCGAAATTAAAACATATTTATAACACACCACCATTGAGCAAATTATGCCAAAAATTGGGAAAATATCATGAGCCACATCCCAACGTACGCAGAAACATGAACAAAAAGACCAGTCAAGGTCAGCCACAGTATGGTGTAATCGCTTAAAAGTTTGGGGTCACCCTCAATACAAAATCTGGGAATAGTGTTTTGTTTATACTCTGCCATTTTTTGTCCAATCTAATGTCGTTTTCGTTTTTACTACACTACACCGGTGTAGTGTAAGCAGCAATAAGCACGAGTCACTGACAGTTCATCATCATTTGTTTGTAAACAAAGGTGCAACCGATAGCTACACCCTAAAATTTTTCGGTGTTCGGCGGTGTAGCACCGGTGTAGCTACACCGCAAAAACGAAAACGACATAAGTTCCACTTTCATTTCAAAATATGGCCTACCCAATTCTAAGAAAATCAGTCATGGATATTCATTGTGAATTTTAGAAAATGTTGCAGCTTTAAGAGAAGATTCAGTAAATATTTTTTTTAAATGTACTAAACCAGTTTCCAACGATCTAAATTTCAGCAAATCCGGAGAACTTTGAGATTTGGGCGTAATTGCTTTTGTAAACAAACACGTCTATCACCGATTTCTCACGAATGAAAGCTCAATCTCGCGAACAAACTATACCAAATCAAATTAGAATCATTCCTCTACCTGTCTGTGTTATTAGTTTTTAAGATTGAGCTTTAATTCGCGATAAATCGGCGATTGGAATGTTTGTTTACAAAATCAATAACGCCCTAATCTCGAAGTTCTTCGGAAATACCTTTCAAATTACATTACATGTTTACATGTTTTTTAAAGAGTGACCAAAAACTTATGATGGGGAGTGTCCTGGCAAAAAATTGTCTATACAAGCTGATCTACAGCTAAAATTGATTGTTGGGCAGAATTTTTAAACAGTCTTGAGATTTCGCAATTTTGATCCTAGAAAGCCACGATTTCTTTAATTATTATTTTTAAGTTGAGGAAATATAAAAAAAAATCAAACTGTCATGTAATACGGGTATTCCTGGTTTTCTACGGAACTAATCCAGAGTCTAAATGCAGAGCACATGTTCAAAAAAACAATGGGGCCTTGACCACTTCAATGATGATCAATTTCTATCAATATCTTCTATAATATCTATACTCATATCACAATCCCAAATTAATTATAATATTCCAACTACACTTGAACCAACCTCTGAGTTCTTGGATCAGCTTCATAACTTGGATATTTTTACGGATTTTCCGGAAGACCTGCTTATGGAATTCACGACTATGCTTCAACTTCTTATTCACCAGAAAACCCCAATAACTCTGAAAACTGAAGTAGTAGTAAAATATTCGATCATTTCTGTTAATTGTGATTTTGGATTGGTTTAAAATTTCAATTGATTTGCCTAACTGGCTAATCTTTGCATAATTTGTTATTCTAATTTACATAATCACGTGTTTAAACTAGTTAACAGAATACCCCTTTAGGATACGTTTTGATTTAATTGAAACAAAATTTAATAACCTTCCTAACTACGAATAATTTAACCTAATTAACAAGATCGCGTATGATTTCGTGACTTGATCACAGACAGGCGTCTCTAAACCTTTCGAATATGAGCGTACTCCGGTCCTTCAGTGACTGAAGACCAGTCAGGCAGTGGGTCTCAGAATTTCGAGTCCTCGGGGACTGTTCTAGATAGTTTAGAGATTGAGGTGATGGCGCTTAGGGATCGTCCATTAATTATGTCACACTTTTAGGTGGGAGGGGGGGAGTTTAGAAACTGCGACGAGCCATACAAAAAAATTAATTTCCATACAAAAAATTTACAAAGGGGGGAGGGGGAGTTCTCCCAGATTCCGTACTCAATTAAGGGGAGGATGATTTGCTTGTGAATGGCAAGCTTGTTTTCAAGGGATGGTCTTTGTGTTGATAAGTGGATAGAATAACCTAATCAAAATGTTACACTTGATGTGTGTTTTGTCCACATGGGAACAGCGCACGGATCACTCAACCCTTATAGATGATGGCAGTGTCATCCACGAGCATTGACAAAATACCACCACCCGGAAGGAGAGGAACATCTGACGGGAAGATGTTGAAAAGGATAGGGCCAAGGAGGCTACCCTAGGGTAGGGCTACCATATCAAAAACTTGGAAAGGAGGACATTTCATGTGAGGTTTGGAGATTAAGGAGGACAATGATTCCTTTTCTTAACATTAAAGGAGGACAATGAGTTTTATCAAACGTTTTAATAATATGTCCACTGGGTGTTCATAACTCGTAGTAGTTACCAATTCAATTCATCTTCTCGTTATACTTTTGAAAAATGCATCAAACTACCCTTCATTTTTGATACTTGGAGTCAACCTGATTTGCATTCGAAAATCCATCTATTTTTGATCAACCGATTTTCGAGAAATTGTTTGTCAAAATTGATTCCTGGTTTGTCTGGAATAGCAGGTTTATTTGAAAATTTCCCATCTGTCAAATATAAGATAAAATTCATTATTATTATTATTTAGCTTTATTTAGGAGGCTTTCAGCCTTAGGCTGGTTCGCCTCCAACGATAAAATTCACCAAATGGACCGCAGCCTTAATGTATGGGGGGTTGACAGCTGTAGTATACTCCTAGTCAGTGCTGAGATATGTCATTGTCACTGACAGACTTTCGCGCGATATTGACTAAATTGTTCGTCACATAGTCACTGACAGACTTGATCCTCAAAAAAACCTTTGTCAAAATCTCATTCATTTTTTCGTCAATGACAAAGATTCACCTGGTACCAAAAGTGTAATTTAGTACATTCTGTGTCACATTATTGTTATTCAAGTAGCTCAGGACGTAGATACTTGTTCACTAAAATGGATCCATGTAATTGTTTTGCTCAAGTCATTTAATTTCGTTACAAATTTAGCTAATAAATAAATCTGCACATGTTCGTCACTGACAGCATTGTCATTGACAATTGACATGGTTTGCCTTGACTATGACTGCTGGCTCCAATGAGTGACCAAAGCAGAATTGTCAATATCACCGTGTACTGTCGAGATTTTGTAGCACTGAGTCTCACCATCGAATGTTATTTGCTAGATAAGATGAGGTTGTGACATAATTAAACAAATAAGCTCTGCAAACAACGCTCTTCGAAAACAATTTTATGGATATGTAACTGGAAAAAATGCAAGGATTAAAAAAGAGGACATTTTCGGGCAAAAGGAGGATGTAGAAAAAATATTGAAAAAGGAGGACAGGTCCTCCTTTAGGATACCATATGGTAACCCTACCCTAGGGAACCCCAGCATCAACGTTGAACTATCAGAAGGTGAAGTGTTCAAGAAGACTAGAAATGCTCACGGGTTTTAACAGTTGCCCTAGCACCACGATGTGGAACAGCGCCCGAATATTCTGCAGATCATTGATACACGATACACGTGTTTTCTTCCGTCAATTAGGAGGGAATCGTTTTTGATTCCAATTTTCAAAGGTGGAAAAAAATCAGACTTAAAAAATTTCCGTAGAGTTGCTATATTGTCCTGCATTCCTAAACCATTTGAATCTATAATAAATCAAAATTGTTTCGCTCAAGTTAAACTTTTAATTACAGGCAAACAACATGGTTTTGTTAAAGGACGTTCAACGACTACTAATCTGTTGAATTTTGTAACATTTTCTATTAACGCAATGGATAAGGGACATTATGTTGAAACACTATATACTGACTTCAGTAAAGTGTTTGATAGAATTGTAGAGTCGATGTAACATCTGGTGTGCCACAAGGTTCCCATCTTGGACCATTACTGTTTATTCTATTTGTTAATGATATAGAACGCATATTGAACATCCTGAATGTCTCAACATATGCAGACGACATGAAACTTTTCCTGGAAATTCGTGAAGCGTCTGATCTTGTAGTATTTCAACAAGAAATTGGTAACTTTTACACTTGTTGCACAAAAAGTTTATTAAAGCTTAATGTGAAGAAATTAAATTCCATTTCATTTACAAGAAAGCAAATTATTAGGAAGAACATGTAACAATAGGTCAAAACAGAGTTCAAAGGTGCTATCAAGTTAGAGATTTAGGTGTTAAACTAGATTCTAAATTAAGCTTTGTTGAACATTATAATAACATTATCTACAAGGCAAGCAACATGCTAGGGTTTATTAAAAGGTTTAGTATTCATTTCAATGATCCATATACAATCAAAACATTATACGTAGCATATGTTAGGCCCCTCCTTGAGTACTGTAGTATAGTATGGGCTCCATATCAAGATACCCATATAAACCGCATTGAATCAGTTCAAAAACAGTTTATATTATTTGCTCTAAGAAAGTTAGACTGGACAAGTTTTCCCTTACCATCTTCTGAGTCTCGTTGTATGTTGATCAATTTGGATTCACTTGAATAGCGAAGGCAGTTTGCAATAAAGCTTTTATAAACGATTTTGTAGCAAAAAGAGTGAATTCCACAGAAATTTTAGAAATTCTAAATTTTTATTCTCCCACTCGTTCCTTAAGAAACAGAAATATATTTATATTAACAACCAAAGAACAAACATGCCAGGAACGCGCCCTTTAAATATAATGATGTCTTGTTATAATGAACATTATGAAACAATTGATTTGACAATGAACAAAAATGCTCTTAGAAAATTAAAAATTAAATTAGATATTAAGTGTTTTTTTTTTTGTAACTTAAACTGGTCTACATTTGATTGACGGTGAATGAATGGTAATAGAAATAGAAATAAAAATAGAAATATATAAATAGAAATTAAAGCGACAGCAGTACAGCGGTTAGCGGAATTTTAGTACATTGCGCGTTTTTATAAAACAAATATTAATTAATCTTAATCTAATTTCTGACGACAGTAGGAAGAGCAGTGCCAAAGCCGTCTTTCGCAAATACAGTAATGACCCGATTTTTTCAGCCCTCTTTTTGAAAATAAATTCTAATGTTCTACGAAACCCATGCGCTTTTCCAGTGGTCTTATTTCACCAAAGCATACCTTAAACATCCATCTTGAAGATAAATGAAAATGATTTGGAATTACGGTTGTGTAAAATTATTGAAAAATAAAAGTCTGATGCGGTTGACGACCCGGTAGATACTGTAAATTTATTTTGGCTAAGCTAAAGAATAGCATAGCTTCTCCAATTATTCTTGTTATGATTATTCTTAACCTGAGCCCAACACATGATGTACTGTTTTCTACAAAAAAAAATGATTGAAAAGTCTTGAAAGTTGGCATATTCCAGCTTCTAATTCTTTCATTTCCCATGCTGGTAGAGTGAAAATAATTTTTGTCTGTAATTTCGTTATCCTTCATAATCTCTTTGCTGCTCGATGTTTCAAATACGTATCCGATCTCATGAAGCTGGTAGGAAGGTACATACCGCGAACGTTGTGTGGTAATGCACGGGCTGCACGAAATCATGTGTAGATAGGTATTAGCAAGCAAGCCATCAGGATACATGGCTACATGCAAGCTTCTCTCCATTGGGTGATGAGAATATGTTTTGCCAAGGTTATGAGCTGAATAGATTGTACCTTTTATGAAACAGAGGGAATTTGTAACACAATGTGAAGCCATCGATTCAATTGCTTGATTCGTATTCGGTCAAAAACAGTGTTGCTCCGAACCTACCAATTGTTGGCTGCCGTAATTCCAAAGTATGAAGCTAAAATATTGTATACAACGAAAGTACGTTCGTTATCTAGCAGAGAAAGATGGCTAAGGACAGATAAGACACTTCACAAAGTTATGCCGGCGTACATCAGATATATGGGTTTGGCTGTTCACACTCGTGCAGCTATCGGTAGGGTGGCTATATCCCTAATGGTGAGAACCTTCGATAAATGATTAGCAAATTAACGGCTTACTATTACTTCTGATCCCATGACATACATGCACCCGTACACGAAAAACAAATACGACCGTCCGAAGCCAACCTGGCTACTCCACGTGACTTCCGCTGAGGAGAATGAATGTGGAAAGGTAGAATGATGTTTTCAAGAATTAGGTAAAAGCATTAGTGTAATCGTGTGTTTCAATCTCCCCAAATGTGCAAAAAGGTGTGAAACAGCGTTTCTATCGATATCGTATCTTGGTGAGGGAAAATTGAAAAACATACCAAAAACACTTCTCCTGAAACCCTTTCACATCTCCCAGTCCATTGTGAATCAGCACATACAAAGACCCGTCATTATCATCGTGCTGGCACTGCTCACAGGTCGCTCTCGAGGGCGGTATGGCAACATTTATCCTATTAATTATATTTTAATGATCCGAACCTTCCTGACCGCGGCTAGATAACGCTACTGACTACGTTCGTTTCATTTTGGCAACAGTGGGGCATCGGTGTAGGAAGGTAGTCAGAACCGCAACAATGTGTTAGGTGATTACAAATAAAGTAATTAACACTCGGTTGTACAAATGACACAGCCCGAATTTCCAAACGCAACTGCAACTTGGGGTGATAGCAGAAAATTAATTCAACATTTTGCATGGTCAGATTAGCTGAATCACTACGTATACATGGAATGATTTATTGTCGCGCATGGTTGAACGCAAACTGGACAGGAAGCAATTGAACTTACGGCACATAAGGAACATAAAAATCATAACATTTCATACCATTGACAATCGGTGGACAGTTGTGTAATTTAATTGATTGAAGGTTTGAAATGATCTGCACTGGGGCAACACAGAAGCACAGATATATAGACATAATAGAACACTATAATTTTCATCGTTTGCTAATTTAACGAATTCGTTTGGTTAAAATTGAAACCTTGGCTTGGTAGTAATGTAGTCATCTGCTATGGAGTGATAATGTTTTAAATATAATGTTTTTCAATTATAAATAAAAAAAAACCTGCATTATCCCACATATGATGGGATCTGACCCTTCATCTGTAATTTGTTGTGCCTCATCATCGATTTCGGTCAAATCAGATTATAAACACTTCATTGGGGAAACCGGAACATGTCCGGCTGCGGGTAATGTGGCCCGACACTCAATCAACCAATGATCTTATTTTTCAATTATTATGTAATTTAATGTGTCTTATAACGAGCGGCGCCGGTGATGTAGTGGTAAGCGTGATAACCTCTCACCCCAGCAGGCCTTGGTTCAATTCCAGTCGGCGCCACCGGGATGTTCTGAGGTATAAAATCTCTGATCAGTCGTGCCGCCCCCCCCCCCCCACAGGTTCATGAAATGATGGGTCAATAGGTAGGGTCCAGGTGTGGGAGCTACCTCCCTGGCGTCAGTAGCATTGGTGTTCAGCACGGAAAACAAGATCGACTGAAAACAAATCAAGGAAAAAAATGTCTTATGATGGATTTTAGTTTAATTAAAATTCTGACCCTTGACGCTTAATAAAACGATCAATGATCTTATTTTAAATTCTAAAGCGATTGGATGAGTCCATGATGTTCAGGTCTGATTCTGGCCACTTACCCAGGGAAACCCAAAACATTTATGGATGTGGTCAATGTCGTTCTGGACCCTGGACCACCAGGTTGTCAATTCACCATTTGTAGTGGGTAGTAGGCTCAGATGTAATATTCCTTACTTACGCCGATCCGGCTCTGAACACGGTACCCATGAAGGACCATGTCAACCCTGACATGGCCTCCATGTTTGCATAGATAACCATGGGATCACGATATGCAACTACATACAATGAATGGATATAACGGCAGGTCTTGTGCTGAGTCAGATGTTTACACTGAAATCCAGCATTAGCACACTCAATAAGATTGCAGCTTGGGAGGATCCACATGACCGAAGTCAGGAGGAAGGTCAACGAAATCTACGAGTTCATAAAGGATAAGAGCAACGTCCAGACTCGGATCAAGGTACAAGTGACGGGTATCAAATCCGCCATGACTGCTGCCGAACGTGAACAGGATGCGCTGAGAACAAGAGCTGAAAATGTCGAAAAAGCTCTGATGGAGGCCAAGGAGAAAGAAATGCTGATGGAAGCACAGGACACGCCGAAGGGATTACGAAATACACGCTTGTATAAACATACAAGGAAAAGAGAAGAAGGGATACGACAGAAGACGAAGAGGAGTTGAAAAACGAGCATAGGATACTTATCTTGCGATTGAAATCACCGTTGGGGAAGCCTGCTATAGCCTATAGTGATGATCAACAGCTGGAATCATGCCAACCGAGCAGTAGCAAGAGGCGTCTTCTGGCTAGTGTATCTTCGTCGAAATTGTGATACGGAGGTAAAGCTTGTGTTGCTGCGCTGGAAATATATTATATATTTATATATTTATATATATATATATACATATATATATATATTTTTAATTAAGGCTTTTCTACACAACATATCAAAAAATAAGCAATGTATTTTTCTTCGTTTTTGAGTTACGATTTTTTTGAAATTAACATGTTTAGAAATTTTGCTCATTACTCAAATACGACTATATTACCCTGCGTCTCCATTGGTACATAGCTGACATAGTCAAATAATCCATATCAATTTACTGCTTCTCCTTTTATAGGCTTGTTTATTCAAAGTGAATACTTTGACAATACTACAACAATTAAATAGCTACCTAGACAGTGCACATGCTAAAATCATACGGAAAACTTGGTAGGTAAGGTGTTCGTTCGTAGGTACAATGCATGGTGGTATATTTAAGGATGAACTTAGAAGTGAAATAATCAGTAAGTAAAACAAAAGCTCTGTTAATCCAAAGATATTCTGTACAGCCAGTGTTTTATAAACGATGAATTTTAAGTGTTCTTGTTGTTGTTTGTGGGTTTCAAATGCTTTAAAGAGGAATCTTACCCAAGCTCTTCAAGTTCATGCGATGAAGAAAAAAGTGAAATTAGATGGCAGTTCCTCCATATGCAGAAACTGCTACCTCAAACTGTATAAACCCGCACCCGAAGAGCCCACCGCTGGACCATCCGAAGTTCCTGCTGTCAACAGCCAACGTGAATATTGTATTTAAAAAATGTATTTACATTGGTAGCCATGAGTCAAACGAGCATGACGTCACATTATAGCATTCTGAAAACTTTGTAACGTCAGGCTCGAATGAAGTTTAGTGTTTACAGTAATGTCAAATATATTTTTTTAGCTTCATTTTCAGAGTCACTAGAAGCACCCAGTTTACAATCGATCATTTCTCAATAGTGATGGAGTAATACGACATGCACTAAACTAACGACACGGGATATACTACAATAGATCAAATTACTGGTCGCAGTGGTGTTATGTCCCGAACAGAGGAAGAAAAAAAAAACACTACAGGAGGACAAGGGGATAATGACGACACCAGGAAGAAAACTGAGCAGGGCGTCTTTAGCAGAAGAAACTTTATCACTCGTGCGTGATTTCTATACCAGTGACGAAATAAGCCGAGCCTGTCCAGGAAAACGCGACTATGTTATTACAAAAATGTTGATGGTAAGGTTTATATACAACGAAGATTAGTATTGTGTAATTTGCAAGAAGTTTATGCCATTTTCAAGGATCAATATCCCGCAACTAAAATAGGATTTTCATTGATAGCTAGTAACCAACCTAAGCATTGCATTCTGGCAGGAATGAGTGGCACACATACTGTTTGTGGGTGTGTTTACCACCAAAATGTTAAATTTATTTCTAAAACTCTTCAAGATAGAAAGTCACTTCCAGCTGATGTGAAATCATACCATGACTTTTTTTTCTTTAATTTCTTTGCACCAACCCCACAGAACAGTGTTGGTTAAAAATGTGTGAACATTGCCTAGGTATACAAAATTTGACTTCAGAAATGGTTACTATCCTGACCGATGGAATCCTTAAAATTTAAACAATGGCGTCAAGCTGACCGTTGTATCATGGATTTAGTGGAGTTGGAAACTCAAGAGTTTATAGACATGTTTTTGGAAAAGTTATCCGATTTATCACCACATCATTTCATACCTGAACAACAAGGTAAATACTTGAAATATGTCAAGAGTAACTTGAAAGTAACAGAATGTATAATGTATAATGGAATATGTGATTTTTCTGAAAACTTTTCATTTGTTGTACAAGACGCTGTACAAGGATTCCATTGGGCAAACGCACAGTGCACTATACATCCATTTGCTATTTATTATAGAGATGATCATACCAAAGATTTAATGTTTACTAGTTTCATTGCAATCGCGGAGTTTACCAAGCACAACCTTGTTTCAGTTCGATTATTCGTAGTTAATTGTATAAATTTCATCAAGAGTAAGATACCCAGCCATGAGAAAATTCAAAAATAAAAGGACACATGAAAATGGATTTTGGAATAGATGCGGGGTGGAACTTTTTCGCCACATGCCACGGCAAAGGTCTATGTGATGCTTTGGGAGGAGTCTTGAAACGAAATGCTGCTAAAGCAAGTTTGCAGGGGCATCTCATTACAACTGCTAAAGAGCTTTATACATGGGCAATTTCTAAAATCGATTCAAAAATGCACTATAGCTTTTTTCAGACGCAGATCATAAAGCGATGGAAAGAACACTTAAAACTCGTTATAATCGTGTCAAAAAAATTTCCGGAACACAGTCATATCATAGTTTTAGGCCAGAAAATGAAAATTATATTATTGTGAAACGATTCTCGTTCTCAGAAGAAGAACATTCTTTGAAACTTAGAAAGTATCTTTAAGCATGTTTTATGTCTACAAATAAAAAAAATAAAAAATAAAAAGTTAATGAATTTTATTTTAAACCAGCCATGTGCATAGTTGGAAATCATAAGATTGTCTTATCAAAGCATTGATTATAGTCCAAATATGGACTAGATATGGAGTTCCAAACAGTCCGTGAAAGATGTACTACCCAAATTTAATATAAATATATTCTATTTGAATTCATATGCTATGAATCACTGTAGTAATTATTATTTACACATAACGCAAAAGCAATCAATAAATTTGATTCAAATTTCTATGAATGTCATGGTAGTCTAGGATCAGAAATTGAAATAAGTAAGTAATGTAACCATGTTACATTCGATATGTATCAATGGAGACGCAGGGTAATTTAGTCGTATTGGAGTAATGAGCGAAATTTCTAAACATGATAATTTCAAAAAATCGTAACTCAAAAACGAAGAAAAATACATCGCTGATTTTTTAATATGTTGTGTAGAAAAGCCGAAATTTTCAAAAAAAAATATAAAAACGTGTTGCGCCCATTGTCTATAAATCATGAAAACCATAAAAAAACAAATACAATCAAAGTTCTGCTATACAAAACTCCAATTTAAAAAAAAAATTTAAAAAAGTATTTTTAATAACCTTTCATTTGATATTTTGATCATTCAAATCGGTTCAATGATTCAAAATGATTTTTTAAAAAATGCCATTTTTGGTAAAAATAGAAAAAAATCTATTTTTTGGACCACCCTAACATGGAAATGGTCACCCTAATGAGAAAATAAAAAAAAATCAAAGCACTTGCTTCTATTGATAACACAACCAGCTTAACAACCGTATTTCAATGCAACGACAATGCTATAAAAAGATGGTACAATGTGTAATCGTGCAAGGTATTCAAGAGCGTATAGAAGCAAATTTGATGGTGTCAAGAACCTTGTATAAGGCACATTGCTGAGTATCAACCATCCGTGTAAGGTACAATTATGGAACGTAGAGGAGGGTTGTATCGTATGGTGCTGTTCAAGAGCAAAAAACAGGATTGTACAAACTTGCGTCTCAGCCAGGACCTAACCACCCAGCAGCTTTTGTCTGTTGTCATGCAGTGCAGAAGTGAGGTAGATTACAAATTACCTGGAAAGAAGGCACGAGAAGTCCATGAAGACTCTCTACTGGTGTGTTTACTTCTGGCAAACAGAGAAAGAAAACTTGTGAGAATAGGAACTAACTCGAATTGCTGCTGAAAACCTGCTTGATTTATAGTCCTGTTGAGAAAGCTTAGAGTCGTAAGTAAATAATTACACAACGCCAAGAATTCAACACAAGCTTATAAAGACGTCTGTAAACAATTCACAGCTCGGATACTAAGTGACATGACAAATCTACCTTGCAGCATATATACTCATTACACTATCAAATTAATCACAGTTATCGACGAGTTTATAACATCGAAGTAAGTGCCAGTCATTTTGATACAAATATGTAGCTCTCAGTTGTAATGTTATTTGTCTTTGAATTGGAATTATTGAGTATTAAATATATGGTAAGGGAAACTCCACACTCAGTTAGAGAAGACGTGATCCCCAAAGGATTAGACACACTTAATTCTGAGATATGCCTGGATAAATATAAATCTTTGTTTGGGGCTTCTTGAACAACCCAGAATTTTCGAACATTTCATCCCGGAATGTGTATAAACATATATATTATAATGCATATCATAAAAATCAATTCATCAATTTAAAAAAAATGCATTTTCTGGCAAATTTTAGAAAAACATTCATTTATTAATATATACATCATGTCATAAACTTGAGCGTAAAATCATATGAAAGATTAGTCCTCTCTCCTGTACAAAAACTGTATTTCAACAAAAGGAGATCAAGCCTCCCTCATTCATTGGGCTAAAGTTTAGCATTAAGTTCTGCAATGGTGTATATGCATTGAAGACGTTAACGCAGACGTTATCGGTGGTTATCGATTAAAAACCCTGGAGCGGCAACACAGTACTGCTCATTTTAAAAATTATTACCATCAGTATTTGTTCTAAACTGATATAAATTTGAGCGATTATTCACATTTATTTATTTTCAATTCCTTTCAAAGAATTCTTTAGAGCTGTGCATATCATACGAGTACTTTTTATTAGTGCACTGCTAGAATGAATTCACACAACGAGGCGAAGATTTTATCTATCTTAGTTACGACATGGATACTGTGATTATGCCGATGGCAATATCTACGAACGGAGTGAATCGTAAAACAGAAGAAATTTTTTTTTTGAACAAGTTGTTCTCTAAAGGACATGGTCCTACTGCCTACTGCCAATAATGCAGGACGGATATTCATTTCGAGTGGAGATGATGGTAGTGTAGGATATAAATTGTGACCGAACATTAAACCAGGCGTAATTTATTCATGTTACGCTTAATCTTTTATCGCCGCCGAAGCCTTAGTTTTAAGATGTGCATCGTCATTCGGTGTACCCTTCGAACCATTCAATATTAATTTAGAGCCATTGTTTGAAGTCAAAGGCTAGATAATATGTAACCATTCGGTTGTAATTTACTGCCGTGCTATTCTTATGTCGATGGTGTTGGGATTTCAGATGTCTAAGAGCAGGGCTTTATTTTCTCTTATAAAAATGGCAACTTAGTATTTTGATTTTAAAACAAATCAAAATTCATTAAAAATAAATTTAAAGGACAGCCTTAAGGTCACAAATTCAAATTTGTTTTTAAAATACTTTATTAGGGAGATTTTAAGTCGTAGGCTAGTTCCACGTGTTAAAACAGCTAAAATAAGTCATTTAATTTGAATTTTCTATATCGCAAGTGGGAGCTGGGTAACCCTTCCCTCTGTTTTATATTCGCTCAGTCCAGGAAAAATAAAAAAAAATAACAATTTTAAATGTTATAAAGAGGGGCGTAGGGAAGCCCTTTGATGTTTTCGCAAATTTTATCACATCGCGTCTCTTACCGATGATATGTGCTTACCTCTCATTTATTTATAGTTTTTTCATTTATTTATTTATTTATTTATTTATTTATTTATTTATTTATTTATTTATTTATCTATTTATTTATTTATTTATTTATTTATTTATTTATTTATTTATTTATTTATTTATTTATTTATTTATTTATTTATTTATTTATTTATTTATTTATTTATTTATTTATTTATTTATTTATTTATTTATTTATTTATTTATTTATTTATTTATTTATTTATTTATTTATTTATTTATTTATTTATTTATTTATTTATTTATTTATTTATTTATTTATTTATTTATTTATTTATTTATTTATTTATTTATTTATTTATTTATTTATTTATTTATTTATTTATTTATTTATTTATTTATTTATTTATTTATTTATTTATTTATTTATTTATTTATTTATTTATTTATTTATTTATTTATTTATTTATTTATTTATTTATTTATTTATTTATTTATTTATTTATTTATTTATTTATTTATTTATTTATTTATTTATTTATTTATTTATTTATTTATTTATTTATTTATTTATTTATTTATTTATTTATTTATTTATTTATTTATTTATTTATTTATTTATTTATTTATTTATTTATTTATTTATTTATTTATTTATTTATTTATTTATTTATTTATTTATTTATTTATTTATTTATTTATTTATTTATTTATTTATTTATTTATTTATTTATTTATTTATTTATTTATTTATTTATTTATTTATTTATTTATTTATTTATTTATTTATTTATTTATTTATTTATTTATTTATTTATTTATTTATTTATTTATTTATTTATTTATTTATTTATTTATTTATTTATTTATTTATTTATTTATTTATTTATTTATTTATTTATTTATTTATTTATTTATTTATTTATTTATTTATTTATTTATTTATTTATTTATTTATTTATTTATTTATTTATTTATTTATTTATTTATTTATTTATTTATTTATTTATTTATTTATTTATTTATTTATTTATTTATTTATTTATTTATTTATTTATTTATTTATTTATTTATTTATTTATTTATTTATTTATTTATTTATTTATTTATTTATTTATTTATTTATTTATTTATTTATTTATTTATTTATTTATTTATTTATTTATTTATTTATTTATTTATTTATTTATTTATTTATTTATTTATTTATTTATTTATTTATTTATTTATTTATTTATTTATTTATTTATTTATTTATTTATTTATTTATTTATTTATTTATTTATTTATTTATTTATTTATTTATTTATTTATTTATTTATTTATTTATTTATTTATTTATTTATTTATTTATTTATTTATTTATTTATTTATTTATTTATTTATTTATTTATTTATTTATTTATTTATTTATTTATTTATTTATTTATTTATTTATTTATTTATTTATTTATTTATTTATTTATTTATTTATTTATTTATTTATTTATTTATTTATTTATTTATTTATTTATTTATTTATTTATTTATTTATTTATTTATTTATTTATTTATTTATTTATTTATTTATTTATTTATTTATTTATTTATTTATTTATTTATTTATTTATTTATTTATTTATTTATTTATTTATTTATTTATTTATTTATTTATTTATTTATTTATTTATTTATTTATTTATTTATTTATTTATTTATTTATTTATTTATTTATTTATTTATTTATTTATTTATTTATTTATTTATTTATTTATTTATTTATTTATTTATTTATTTATTTATTTATTTATTTATTTATTTATTTATTTATTTATTTATTTATTTATTTATTTATTTATTTATTTATTTATTTATTTATTTATTTATTTATTTATTTATTTATTTATTTATTTATTTATTTATTTATTTATTTATTTATTTATTTATTTATTTATTTATTTATTTATTTATTTATTTATTTATTTATTTATTTATTTATTTATTTATTTATTTATTTATTTATTTATTTATTTATTTATTTATTTATTTATTTATTTATTTATTTATTTATTTATTTATTTATTTATTTATTTATTTATTTATTTATTTATTTATTTATTTATTTATTTATTTATTTATTTATTTATTTATTTATTTATTTATTTATTTATTTATTTATTTATTTATTTATTTATTTATTTATTTATTTATTTATTTATTTATTTATTTATTTATTTATTTATTTATTTATTTATTTATTTATTTATTTATTTATTTATTTATTTATTTATTTATTTATTTATTTATTTATTTATTTATTTATTTATTTATTTATTTATTTATTTATTTATTTATTTATTTATTTATTTATTTATTTATTTATTTATTTATTTATTTATTTATTTATTTATTTATTTATTTATTTATTTATTTATTTATTTATTTATTTATTTATTTATTTATTTATTTATTTATTTATTTATTTATTTATTTATTTATTTATTTATTTATTTATTTATTTATTTATTTATTTATTTATTTATTTATTTATTTATTTATTTATTTATTTATTTATTTATTTATTTATTTATTTATTTATTTATTTATTTATTTATTTATTTATTTATTTATTTATTTATTTATTTATTTATTTATTTATTTATTTATTTATTTATTTATTTATTTATTTATTTATTTATTTATTTATTTATTTATTTATTTATTTATTTATTTATTTATTTATTTATTTATTTATTTATTTATTTATTTATTTATTTATTTATTTATTTATTTATTTATTTATTTATTTATTTATTTATTTATTTATTTATTTATTTATTTATTTATTTATTTATTTATTTATTTATTTATTTATTTATTTATTTATTTATTTATTTATTTATTTATTTATTTATTTATTTATTTATTTATTTATTTATTTATTTATTTATTTATTTATTTATTTATTTATTTATTTATTTATTTATTTATTTATTTATTTATTTATTTATTTATTTATTTATTTATTTATTTATTTATTTATTTATTTATTTATTTATTTATTTATTTATTTATTTATTTATTTATTTATTTATTTATTTATTTATTTATTTATTTATTTATTTATTTATTTATTTATTTATTTATTTATTTATTTATTTATTTATTTATTTATTTATTTATTTATTTATTTATTTATTTATTTATTTATTTATTTTATTTATTTATTTATCTTTTTTATCAGATAAGTTTTTGTTGTTGTTACTTTCCCTCATACATCAGTTAAATTTACGACAAAAAGTGACAGTACGACAAATTGGATGTTTTGTCAAAAGACGGCATGGATTACCGGTCATCTCATGGTTCGTCGTCTCAGTCTGTCAATGGGTGGGCTAAGAAAAGTATATCTGTGATATAGATATAATCGTATGTAAACCGTAGAATAAATATAAAATTAAGCATGCTACCTAGTGGTCACAAATAACTGTAGTTACTGGTCCCAGGAAGATAAAAGTCTACTCAAATTATCCCAAGAACAAAAACAAAACATTGATTTAGGCTCCACGAGCACAATTAAGCGAATGCCAGTCGAATCCTCTTGCTCTCTAATTTATTTATAATGCACAACTTTTATTGTGCCCACCAGTCGTGATTCGACACACTCTCATCGAACCATGACGGCTAATTCTATTGCTGATTCTCCTACCACCTCCTCAATCAACAGCTACGCGAACCATCGACCGACGGACGCGTTCCTTGCGAGAATGATCTGGTGCTTCTACCGCAATGGGAAAATCCAGTAAATGCCAAGCGCTTTAACAATGATGAAAACGGATTTAGGCAGAGAATCCTCCGTTGCTACCAAAGCTAGAAGGACATCACCAGGACTATACCAGCATGGAGCACTGAAGGCGAAGAAGATTGAAAGAGGGCTTTTATTGCTCTGTTATTGATTTTCCTTTAGGGATCGTGATGCCTTCGTAGGATTTTTTTTCAGTTTTTCTGGAAAACTGTTTATCTCGTTGTTTATTTTCAATCTAGAGATATATAGATGTATAGATGAAGGCATAAATCTACCACTTTATATCTTCAAAATGAACGCATCAAGTGATTGATTCTGCGATTTAGGTTACAGTGAAAACCTGAATGTTAATTTAAAATGTTGAAAAAAATCAACCTTTATTTCAACTTAAAAGTTCTGGACAAGGGAAATTGGTACTCATGTTTCAAGACATTCTTCTAAACATCATTTAAGGATCAATGAAATCATAATTCCCGTTGACTGTTGACCTGTCCAACGTGTGCATTGAATTGTGCAATACTGGAGGTGGCGAGAGCGGCACTCAGAGTTGATGCATTCGGATCGAAATTCTGTGAGAAGAAGATCAATTTGTTTTTAATAAATCCTAAGAAGACAGATGTCGATTCGTTCATTTTGGTAATCTCTATCTTAAAATGGAAATCACTGTTCACGCACAAGTAAGCGTTGAAAAGCTAATCACCGGTGCCAGAAATCCACGGACTGAGTCCTGTCACGATAGTGATATCATTACATAGAAAAACACTTTGTATTCGGTCAAAAACTACACATTATTGTGATGATAAAGTATAAGATAAGCACTTTGACTATATGTTTTAGTATTACTTCTGCGTGAAGTCAACAATTTACATAGTTGAAGATGCTAATTTTAAATAACAGACTATAGTGGTAATTTTTATACGATAGATGAGAAAATGAAAGTATAGAATTGATAGTTCCGTTAGGGTACGGCAGTATGAAAATTGCATATAGAGAGTAGAAAGCGAGCAAGGACAACTTAAGGAAGGTACAAATCGGTTTGATCATCTCTCTTTACCAAACTCCCCCGTTGGAGAGGGATGGTGAGGGGTATTCCAAATAAAAAGGTTATAAGTGAAATCGGTCCCTATTTCGAAAATAGAGAAAATTAAAATAGGCCCAATTGAAAAATTATACCATCTTAATTGATGAAATCGAAATTGACCAGCAGTAGAATAAAATGAGGCAATAGTACACAGACGGAAAAGTACACACTGGTCCGAAATACCGGTAAACGAAAAAATTGACCAATTATTTTCAGTTGGATTGACGCCTCTACTAAATACAAGCTTACTAGAAAAATATTACTATTTTTTTTTGGAAGTGGTATTACGATATCATGGATGAAGATTATAACCTAAGTATTCCAGGATTATTATTGGTTTGTATCATAGGTATTTTATGGTATGTATCAGCAGACGATATAGGATAAATGTAATTTATGGGACACCCTTTTCATTATTGACTTCGAGTGGTGCAAGAGTACGAATGGCTTAAAATGGTGATCAAATCGTTTCGGTTTTGAAAAATGTTGATAGGGCTTGTTTTTAATCTGTAATTAGTATGCTTTATGAAAAAATATGTCCAAATAATTTAATTACATCAGATTTGTACAATTTTATTAAAATTTCTATCGCTAAAAAACTACCAGCTGTCAACACATTAATAAAGAAAACAGATGAATGCATTAACATAATGACAAATTAAAGTCCACTTTTGCTATTAAAAAGCATTCATTGAATTCAAATATACATTTCCAAAATATTTAATAAAAAGTGCACTCTTGCCCCACCAGCTCGATAAAAGTACGCAACTGGAATCCTTTAACTAAATTTAATAGAAGTTGAAAATGAGCGAAGGGCCATTAATGTGACAGTTTTTCAAGATAGACGCACATTTTTGGCTAACCCGTACGATGTACGCGGGGACTTGAAGTATGTCTCCAAGTCCACAGGCAGTGGACTTGGAGACATACTTCAAGTCCCCGCGTACATCGTACGGGTTAGGCAAAAATGTGCGTCTATCTTGAAAAACTGTCACATTAATGGCCCTTCGCTCATTTTCAACTTCTATTCAATTTTCATACTGCCGTACTCTAACGGAACTATCCACCTACCCTCTTCTAAAGATCATTCTCTAGCTAATAAATCATCACACTAAAGCTTCATGTTAGCATTTCCAACCAACTCTGAAAATCGTTAACTTCGCGTATGAAGTAACATAAAAACACTTTGAATGTAAATTTAATGTTTAAGAAAAATGTCGTGATTTTTTAAATAGCATTCTATAAGGGATTGTGGCCAAAAATTCAAGGAATCGACACACGGCCATAAACTAAAATTATATGTTACGGTAAAAAAAAAATCATGGTGTTTAAAACTAAGTGCGTACTTTTGACCTCTACCTTTCTTAAAACCCTCTCCCCAAAACATGGCCGGTTCTGTAAGCCCGAAACGTACCGTGAGCTAAAGCACAGCGTGGTGCCATGCGGGTTGAGTTTGAAACATTGAAGTTGAACAACAAGAGAAAATTTGGCAAAATAAAGAACGACGAGTTTAGTGAATCATGACGACAAATTCTAAGAGGCAGCCCCACGGTGAAAATTAAAATCCCACAGAATTTCTCCATTTCCAGATTGCTTCAATTTTACATAGAACAAAATCTTAGTCGTTTGTCTATTTTTTGAATATACATACCTACTTCACGAATTTTTAACAATAGCATTACCGTTACCTTTAGCTGTTTTCTGACGCATTAGAAAATGTTGGAAAATCAACCAATGCTGGAAAAAAAAAATTCTAACTTTATAGGATTCCGCACTATACTCAATTCTGTTTTTTCGCCTCTATTTTTAATCGTGTGATTTCAAATTGCAACCAAAAATCACAAAAGTATAAAATGGTATTAGAAATGAGGCGAAAATAAAAAAATAAAAAAATCGCTAAAAAACAAAATTGAGTGTACTTTATTGAATGGGCGCTGTTCTCGTCGTATGTGTTAAAAACAATAAAGACCATACGTTTCATTCAGATCAGATAAGGCTTTAGATGACCTAGTCAATAAAAGCACGGTTTTACCAAGCCGGAGACAGTGGGTTCGAACCCCGGTCTGGTCTAGAGATTTGTCGGTTTGGAAAATTTCTCAACTTCCCTGGGCATAAAGTATCATTGTGCTTGCCACACAATATACAACACTAATTTGAGAGCAGGCACAAGCTGGTATAAGAGCTTCAAAGTCAGGAAGAAGAAGAACGTTTCAATCAAATGTTGTTACCGTTTATTACAATTGGTTGTGTATTTCTGTATGTTTATCGTATTCTGCATCCACCACAGCATCACCACCGTCGTATCCTCCACCACCACCACGTACAGCATAACCGCCCAAAAGATCCAGCAGTCGCCGGCTGGCCAGGTATCTGTAGAAAACATACACTATACACGCCACACACACACACAGCATGTAATTTGTAGGGAAATAAACCTCTAAAGTGTAATTCAGTAGCTTTTTCATTCAATCACACTATATCCGAGTCTTGATTAGTCCGGTAAATCACTCCAGCCGACCTTGAGGCTAAGAATTGACCTCCAGATCGAACTAGCCATGAAAAGAGGTCGTTGGATGACCCACCCTCATTGGTAGGCCGTTGCTTAGCCAAGGTGTTTGTCCTGGTAGCCCCCTAGGTACCCCACCCGAACAGTAACAATCTGTACACTGAAAAGATGTTTCACTTAAAGCACATAATATTTTTTCTAAAACAAAAATAATGATTTTCATCTGAATATCACATAACATCAGAATTTCTATGTGAGTAATCATATAGATTTCATTGGACACATAAAGTTAATGTGATTTAGTGGTGCAATTTCCAATTATGGGATCACATGAAAGTTATGTGAAAATCACATGGATATTTTCCACTGGTTATGTGATTTATTTTATGAGTGTACCACTCATAAGTGTAATTTTAGTCTTGTCAAGCGTTACTTATTGTTGCATAGGGAGGAGGGGGTCCAAAATATGGATTATATGCGTTACGTAATGTGTGTATCACTCCTAAGCTAAACTATGATCGGTGTAAGTAAGGGTGATTTTATTCCCCATATGACAAAGAAAAGTTGAGTATGCCGACGTGGCACAACACTCTATAAGAAAACATACTAACAATCAGTTGCACAAACACCTTCGGGGATTTTCAAATGTTTTGCAATACCTATTACACGGATTGTCACAAATTCTAGGACCTCCTCCACCCCTCAAGAGTGCATGTCATATTTGAAACGCCACTTCTCAGAATTTCAGGACACATAAGTGATAAAAGAAAAATAAAATCAATAAAAGCATAACTGTTCCACCTCTACATGAAATCCTATTTATACGGGACAGCTATGCTTTTATGGCTAGCAAAGTAAATGAAGAAAAAATCACTATGTTTTCCTACACACGTCGTTGTTCCAAGTGGATGATATAATGGGATGGGAATAAAAATAAATTCATCAGCGAAGATCATTATTCGTCTACGGCTAGGGCTTCTTTTTTCGACGCATGCATGTCCCTGGAAGAGCAAGAAAAACATGCACACAACGGGTATCAATTCAAGGGGAGAAGATAGGTCCAAATAGAAATATATGATGTTTCAACTTTAACCCGTATGATGCCAAAAATCATTCTGCTGAAATCCCACATCATACGGAAATTCAAAAGTCCATAAAGAACCTACACGGAACCAACATGTGACTGACGATTGACACGCAATAAGAGGGATGCCGAAATCGAATAGCACCGCCACGCTCAGAACACGATCGACTTATGCACGTGACCCTTATGTGAACTGCTGTTGGGAAGACTTTACAGCACACAAAATTTCGTCCGCCGCGAGACCCTCACTTAAGTCATACCTACAAGTCATGCGTAGTCCGTGCGGGTTTTTTTTTTTGTTGCTTTGTTTTTCTTTTGTAATGCACCAAGCGGGAGATGAGTGCGATGAGTAATGCAACCATCATCATTCCCATACACATCATGCTTCACCGCCATGAGAATGAAGTAAACATAGCAAACTATACAGAACATAGCTCCGCCTCCACGACGCTGCCCAAGCCATCAGGGGTTCAAAAATGGCTGCTTGGATTGGTTGCTAGGGAGGAGTCTCTTTATTGATTTTAATTGAGTATAAAAAGCTGATCAAGACCTATGCTTAATTCATTGATAATTTTGCATTTGCCCTGATACCGCGTTACTCTCAGATTGAGTCCGTGCCTTCGATCGACATTGTGTGCCATTAATATTTGAATCAAATTCACTTTCGTCCTCATAGGAACGGGATGATTGTTCCGCGCGGTTCCACTCTCTCCTCGCGCATTCGCGGCCTTTATTAAGATAAATCAGTGTGCCTCTATTAATTACAGTGTTATTTATTGACTTAGTGAAAATACGGCAGTGATTTAGCAAAGTGATACAATTAAAATTAGCGTTAATTGAAATTTAATTGAAGCTGATTGGTTTTAATGAAATTGCTAGAAAATGGAATCAGCTGGTTTTGATGATCAAATATTTAGTGATTTTAATGATACCCTCAGTCCGCTCAGTGCGAAAGCGATTCAAGCCGGAGGACCAAGTGGTCACAATATACAGGTGGTGCTGGGAATAAATCACCCTTCACCGGATTCCTGCACGCAGCGGTTGCCCGAAGTGAATAGTATCCTTGCAGCAGGATCGCCTAGTTATAAAAGCATCGATTATACTAATTTAAATAAAGTGGACTACCATCCAAATGGAAAAATTGATTCTCAATACTCACCTAATTCCGGAAAAATGGAATACATCAACTGTAAGCTCGAATATTTCTCTCCGCCACTCAATGTCGATAATAATCCGAATAAAATAGAATATGTTAAAACCCTAGATTACAATGCCAATGGTCGAATGGAGTATTCGCCCCCATCGAAGGCAACAGACTACGGAAATGGCAAGCTGGAATATGAAACCACCATGACCATGTTCCAGCAACCTCCACCGATGAATCCCACCTCGCTAAATGGTTTGAACGATCCAAGCAAGCGGAAAAGTGATGAAGTGAACAGTGCATCTGGATCATCAACTCCTACCACGACTACGCCAATTACAAACGGCAATGGAAGTGATTGTGCGTCAAGTTCCAATAAAAAGAACGACAAGAAAAAATCTGACCCTAACGGAATTAAGAAGAAGAAAACGAGGTAATTGCAGTCTAGAAAGTTTTCCACTGATTGTAAATGTATGTATGTATGTAAGGTAGCCACCATCCCTTCAAAGATCTTAATTTTTCCACTGATTGTAAATGACCAGTTAATAGAACCTCTGCTAACAAATTAAGTGATTGGCTAGCGGTTTTATTGATAGTTGTTTAAATGTCATGAAAATATTTTAATGATCAAAAATTTACTAGCTCAGATTTGATCAAAGCAGGAGTGAAAACCCCATGAAGCGGATGCTAATTAGCCCATGAAACAGAGTTTTCAAACCTACTTGGATTGCGAACTGTAATCCACTGAATCGGACATAATTTGGGGCGGGAGACCTTAACTGAATGCATCAAAATATGTTGAACACTAGTATTCTCTTGATCTACACTTAAAATCAAAAGTATTCGTAGATCAAAAATTATTGGGCACTACAAACTATATTTTCTAATGTTTTCAAAATTATTTCCATACAAATATATCTTAAGTCTGGTACGCAGCTGAAAAGTGCTAGGGAATAGGACACGGAATGCTAAAGAAATTACTTTTCCTTAGCATTTCTTGACCCACTACGCAATTCAAAAGAAATCGGTAAAGGAAAGATCGACTACATTAGTATCGCGATCGACATGGAGGTGGCGCATTATGAATGAAAGTTCACGTTCCTTGCGGAATAATTGTCTGATCAATTATTCCATTAGGTAATTTTAATGTTTGTTGTAAAAATAATGTAATGTAAAATAAGTAATTTTTGGAGATTATTCCCTACAGAATAATTGACAGCTATAGGGAGGTGTCTTTTACTAAATTCTGAGATCATAACGAGGTGTCGTCAAGTTTTAAAATAAACAATATTTAATCTTTTAAATGTGTAGAACCTCTTAACGAAACCCCTTAATGAAGAGCTTTGAGCGTGTTGGTTTATTTCCTTTTAATTCCGTTACTATTGCTTATCTTTTGACAAATTGACGAAATATGCGTATCTGTCAAAAGATAAGCAATTATAACGGAATTAAAATTAAATAAACCAACACACTCAAAGCTATTCAAAACAATATTTAATTTTTATTATAGCCTGGTACGCAGCTGAAAAGTAATGACGTTTTTACGTGCTACGGGATAGGACACGGAATGCAAAAGAAATTACTTTTCCTCAGCATTTCTTGACCCAGTACGCAGTTCAAAAGAAATCGGTAAAGGAAAGATCGATTACATTAGTATCGTGATCGACATGAAGGTGGCGCATTCTGAATGCAATTTCACTTTCCTTGCGGAATAATGGTCTGATCAATTATTTCGTTAGGTAATGTTGGCGTTTATTGCAAAACTGATGTTTTGGATGCATTTAAACAACATAAACACTAATAAGTGTTGATTTTACAATTTGACGACATCTCGCTATAATCTCAAAATTTAGCAGACTATAGCTGTCAAATTTTCTTTTGGGAAAAATCCTCAAAAATTACTTTTCCGTTTTCTTTTCAGCTGCGTACCAGGCTTATGTTGTTAAAATGCATCCAAAACATCAGTATTGCAACAAACGTCAAAATTACTTAACAAAATAATTGATCAAATCATTATTCCGCACGGAAAGTGAAATTTCATTCGGCATGCGCCACCTTCATGTCGTTCAAGATACTAATGTAATCGATCTTTCCTTTACCGATTTCCTTTGAACTGCGTATTGGGTCAAGAAATGCTAAACAAAAGTAATTTCTTTAGCATTCCGTGTCCTATCCCGTAGCACGTGAAAACGTCTTTACTTTTCAGCTGCACACCAGGCTTACAGGTGTACTATAATGATAATAATCTCAATCCGACTTTCGATAATCCAACAATACCGGATTAAATAGTGGACAAACTCAATTTATAATAGGCCGTTCGCTTCAAAACTGACCCCTAATAGTCTATAAACCAACAGTATGTATTATCTAGAATACTTGCCGTAATCTATTTATTTTTTCGAGATTTTCCCAGAGATATTCAATGTTTGTTCGTCCATTGTTATTTATTGTTTGTCTTATTTGAGTGATGTGGACATAAAATGGAAATATTATTTGCATCGGCCATATTAACTAAACATGAATCATTCCAATTGTTTTTGTTACTTCATACGTGAAGTTTACAATTTTTCAGAGTTGGGAGTAAATACTTTACTAATTTCAACAAGCTTTAGTGTGATTAATTTACTAGCTAGAGAAAGTTCTGAATAGGATAGGTTGATAGGCTGGAGTACGGCAGTGTGAAAATTGAATAGAAGTTGAAGTTGACCCATTAATGCGACAGAGCTACTGGATAAGGGGACTTGAGGTATTTCCTCATATCTACAGTAAAAAGAATGCGCGTTTGACTAGCTCATATACTCTGTGGTTGTGAAATAGTTCTAGCGACGTTTATCACTACCTAATGAGGTGTTTACATCTGTGCGGATTTGTTAGCGCTAGTGTATTTCCAGGCGATGGTGTGTTATAATGCAATTCCGAGGGGTACGCAATACAAAGAACCGGTGCGTTGAAGTTAAAATGCAATCAAAAGTACGTCAAGTAATTAATGCGTTTTGAAGTAGTACTGACGGTAATAAAAATTAACTATCCGTACTTAACGTAATAAAAAGTATTGAAAATATATTTAAGGTACTATAATTACGAAATTTCGACTGTAATTAATGGACTTAAAAAGTAGTTATTGTTCTACACTGTGTAAATAATGTAATTAAAGCAGTAGTTAATGGAATTAATTTAATAACAGGCGTTGCCTGCGTTGGAGTTAAATGTTATTGCTTGCCCCTAGTGCAATTCTTCTTTACCTAACTGTTGTTGTTCTCTCGTCATGACCAACGTAGTCATCTCAGAGAGAAGCAGTAGGGTGGTGTTGCGTGCCGTACCATCATCAGCATTATTTACGGTAATTACAATCAAAGTATTTTTTGTTACTTCATAAAGCTACATGTTGATATTAGTACAACTTGAAAGTTAGTGCCATCCCACAATTTGCTATGTTTTAAAGTACCCTACAATTCACAAAACAGATGCAACCGAGTAACCTAGGTAATGCGGTGATATTTTTGGGGAGGGCAAGGTATGGCAAACTCACTACAGATTACATTTAAACTAAGAAAAGCTGAGTGTATCAATTTATGGTGTCCCAAAGCAGCTTTAAAATACACTAAATGACTGATGATGTCAATTTATCAGTTGCCCTAGTATCACGCTTCTCACAAATCAATTGTAGGAACTTATATACGACTTATTTCAGTCATAAACAAGTTGCTATAACTTATTGTGATGCAAGTGTGCTACTCGGGTGATGCCACCCTTTGATTTGAACGCTAGTATTCATCACCATCCGTTGGTAACGAAAGCTGATAAACTGCATTTTACAATGTATAGGTATATAAGAAAGTATACATTGAGCCTTATTCTTAGATATAATTTTCTACGATAGGGGAAGGCCCAGGTGTAGTGGTTAACATCGATACCTATCACGCCAAAGACACGAGTTCAAATGTCATCCCCAGACAAGTCATGATTGACCCAAGTGTGTTAATTTGACTATAATAATAATAGTACTAATAATAATAATCTTCTAGAATACTGCTGCGCCCTCTCTTGCAAAACAGAGAATAGGTACACTAACATAGAATTTGCATTGCAGTAGCATGCATCTGCATTTGTCATATTTTTTATCGTCAACAATAAAGAACGTGCGCACTAATAAACAAACACCATAAACGAACGATAATCAAAATAATAAAACTATTCTACACATGGATTGGGTGATACCTTGAACACTTAAGCGCATTAATGGCGATTTTCTATTAGGGCATACCATTCCATGAAGGTGAAAATGGTCCTACTTTTTATTCGTTAGTGCTATTTTCAGATGAAGTAATTTGTATTCATGTGATTTATGAATTGTTTTTCCAATTTAGATATTCATTGGCCATTGAACATATAGTGTAAGAGACATTGAGGTCTGACAGCTAAACAATTGTCAGTTTCAAACATTTAGTGGTCGCTGACTTCTTGATGATGATGATGTTCCCACCACTTACTCCTACAAAGGTTTGAGCTGTTCGATTTATCTTTAAGATAATTAAGTACGACATGTTAACCAGATTAGCAAACAAAAACGAACTGGTTACAATTACAGATATAAACTCCCTCAACACTTCTCAGCTGCTTCATAGCGATATAACAGTCAAAAAGCTTAGGCGTTCACCACTTTGTCACTTTTTTGTCCACCGTAAATATTCACAAGCATTGACAGCGACGGATAATCAACAAAGCATTCTAATACACTAGCAACCCCGCAATCTGATACTATCGGGGGGTGACCCCGGCGTAGTGGTTAACATCCATACCTCTCACGCAAAAGTCACGAGTTCAAATCTCACCCTCGGACAAGTCACGAATGACCCAAGAGCGTTAAAGTGACTATAATAAAAAAAAAAAAACCCGACATTCAGCCAGAAAACTTACTAATAATTCAAGGCAGCTTCCAAATAAGCTTAAATATTCCATTTTATTTTTTTGTTTATCAAATGTTAAATTTAGTCCTTTATATTCGTAATACGCGCATGAAGCTCAAACCTTTGTAGATTACTGAAAATTACTTTTCTTATAACTACTACTATTAAATTAAAAATCCATCATCATCATCGTGGCGAACATAAATAGTTTTTATAGTGCTACAATAATTATTAAAAAAAAAGTCGTTATGACAGCTATCCATATAAAATAATCCGTTAGCGATAACTTCGTAAAGATACATAATTTGTCAATTCATAAAAAAAATCACTGAATAACTGTTCAAAAGACAGTTTTAGCGTGTGAAATGCAGTGCTTTTTAAATTCTGTAAGTGTTGTAACTACACGGGCGATCTGTTTTTTTTTTTATTATTATATTTACTATATCACTCTTGGGTCACTCGTGACTTGTCCAGGATTGAACTCGTGTCTTTGGCGTGAGAGGTATGAATGTTAACTACTACGCTAGGGCCGTCCCCATACGAACAATTGTACGATACCCTATATCTTTTAAATTTATCAATATTTTTTTTACACCGCCACATGAAAAAAAAGATAGATAAATTGTTATGCTTTTGAAATAATATAGACTAGGAGTATTTAAAATGATCGTTTGTACCACACAGTCAAATGTATTCTAAATCAAGTACTGAAAGCAAGCCTGAAGCAATTAAATATTGATTGATTTTGAAGCCAATATATTTCAGACATTATTGATCGACTGCTTTCCGGACATCACTTTATGAAACAGTAGATTTGGTGTGACCTATTCTCTACGAAAAGTAAATCAATGATCTAAAACCTTTCTAGTCAGAAAAGCTGTAGTAGATGTTGTTTGAAATTCAATGGTCCCCATTTAATTTTAAATCCGAGATCAAACTTTTTCATAAGAGGATAACGTCTAGGTATTGTTCAGCAAAACTGTAGAAAGCATTATTCTAGGCATCTTTGCTGAAAAAACCATTAAATGGCAAACAGTTGCGCCAGTTTTTTATTTCTTTGCATTGACATTGATAAGATACGAGTAATGTCTACTTAAGAACATGCAGACTTCAAATATTAATATCTCAAAGTGCTGAACAGATTGTTTATCTTGATACATTTTCTGAAAGATTACACTTAAAGCAACATTTAAGGTAGATACTGAGAACGGCATTTTTTTTATTGAATAATGCAACTTTAAAATCCCCACAAATAATCAAAAATTCACGAAATTTCCATTTATACAACTTTGCTGAGATATAACCTTTAATAAAAATCTCCACGTCCACATATGGTGAGATCTGACCCTTTTCACTCATTTAAATTCCGAAAAACTTGCTCAAGACCGTCATTTCAAGTTTTGTTGAGGTTTAAAAGCTTTCTCATAAAACATAAGCTACATGATATCATCGAAATTGATAATTGCGAGGAATTAAAGTGAGGTTTTTTTTTCTTTTATAACAAGTTGTCAGTCAGAAGCTGGTTCAGCGTCAAGTAAGGTAATTTCCGAATGATATGTGGGTCAGTGTAAAATAATAAAGATTTATGTGTTGCATGAAATACTTCGAGTGTTCTCCCGGAGACATCAAAGAGTTCCAGACCAGGACTGTTAATCTATAACCACCGACGATAAACAACGCTCTTCCAGACACTTCGTACAGTGCGTGTCAGAACATTAGAACCAGCTAAATTCATGCCGTCACTAAAATCGTTGTATCTATTTTGATTAGTTTTTATTAAATTTTCAAGGATTTCAGACAAATTAGTGTTCCATAGTTCTACAAAATGTCATGCCATTTTAATGACAGACTTCGGAGATTTGAGAGATTATATAATACTGAGAATGTTTCACTTTACCAGCTGTTTCTCTTCGTGATATCAATATATTTATACCAAAAAATATATTTATACCAAAAAATTATCATGACCAACCTGCCCAGTCGGTAAAGACGTAGCTACAAAGCAAGACCATGCTGGAGGTGGCTGTGTCCAGTCTAGGAATTTTTCGGGTTGGAAAATTTCTCGAATTCCCCGGGCATAGAGTAGTGATTGTACTTGCCACACAATTATACTAATGAAAAAATAGTACAGGCATCAAAAGCTCGCAATTAATAACTGTGGAAGTGCATCTAGTACTAGAACACTAAGTTGAGAGCACGCAATAAGCTACTAGGCGATAATCAATAAGCTTCAAATGCGACGAAAAACAAAAAAAAACTACCCATTAATAAACATAATCTCAAAATTTTACGATTATTAATTCACACATATTGGAGGCGAACCAGCCCCAGGCTGAAAGCCTCCCTAATAAAGATAAATAATAATAATAATAATTCACACATTTATTTATTTTTTTAATTCACCGGAAATTATCCAATGTTTCATTTATTTAGAATGAGATTTTTTTTTCCTAAACGTTTGAATTTTTAAAATTTCTGCCGATAATATTTGACAAACAAAATAGTCTGAACAACAAAAAAGATTCAATTATTTCGTTTGATGCAGAAAAATTGGGAAAGCTTATTTTTATAAACTTTCAGTGAGGTAACAATTTTGTGAAACAATTTCTTTGAAATTGCGTGGTTATATTCAACAGTGTTTAATCATTCATGGACAACTATTTATGGATGTATATGAACATCCTGAAGACAAGCCATTCAAATCATCAAATATCACATATTCTAGGAGTTTAATATTAAAATAACGTATAATTCTGAGGAACGCTGACAATTTAGCTATTTCATAAGTTCTAAACATTTCATAACGATTGGTTAACAAACAAAAGAAATATATTTTGCCGTGCTATACATTTTAGCTCATAGCAGATTTTAATCACTTGTTTGGGGTCACTCGAAACATACTCATACTAGCTAGCATAAATACAGTAATAATATTTAATTCAGTATCGGATAAATATATACAGTATTGGATAAAGTATATCACCTCGTGATTTAAGTTAAGTTAAGTTTTCTTTATTAAGGAGGCATTCAGCCTGAGGCTGGTTCGTCTCCACGTCCCTCGTGATTTTCTTATCTCTTCAAAAACGATTAAAGAGTTGTAATTATTCCGGATATTCCTGAATTTTTCTGAAAGCTTGGCTGCTGCATGAACAGATATTAAACACCTCATTTTGGAGTATCCGTTTTGAAACTGCAATTTCTAGAGATACAATAAACCTAATAGTTTTACTTATATCCAAAATATATCAGTTCGATTTTTTTTTTTCACCATCTTAGAAAAAGGGCATACTTTTGTTCAATCTGGGTTTTCACTACATTTCACCTTGCGTAATGGATATCAAAAAAATCTTGAAAGTATTTAATACAGGGACTCTTCTAATGATTGTTTTAATGATTTTTTCTCAAGTATTTTTATTGCATAAAATTCAATTTTATTTTACTGGCGTTCAATAACTTTCAATATCATCATTTAAACAAACAGGGACGTTCCGAAATTGCAAAATATTGATAAATTGATAAATATTGATTGACTCGATAGTTCGATACTATTATAGAATCAAAATATCGCTAGAATCGATATATTGAATAAAAAATATCATTATATTTAAAAATCATGATATTTGACTGACTAATGTAAAACCAAGATAAGCCCAGTTTTATTATATTCTACTGTCACGATTAAATGAATTGTATGTCATGCTATTTTTAGTTTTGGAGAGAAGATACTGAGACGTAAAGCCTACATGATGAGCAGGACACGTGCGTATGAGAAAAGTTTGTGAAAAAAAGATTGACGTCGTCAACTGATTATAACGTGTGCCTTATTGGTACCCATACACAGCAAAAAATAAATTTTAATATTACATCCAAGAGGATGCACTTCAATCATGTCAAAAATCTAATGTAATTTTTATGGCCACAAAAATAAATAAATGCAGTAAAAGCAGCGTAATGTCAGTCCATGCACTGTATTAATGATAATTTTGTCCATTTTGGCAAGTAATATTACACCATATTTTTGACACGATTGAAGTGCATCCACTTTGATGTGATATCAAAATTAATTTTATGCTGTGTAGTATAATTGGTAATGAGCCGGTATGCTATGTCCAGCTCATCGTGTTTTTTTGTAACTTTATTATAGAGCTCATTATGTGTGATTTGCTTCTCACGTTAGGCGTTTGAATCTTTGTTTGCAGGGGCAGATGCGACTGTTTAAAAATGCACTCTTGTGTGAGGCTTTTGCTGTTGTTGAGACACGATTCGTTCTGAGGGAGAAAATAGATGCCGTGATCACGATCGAATATACAGACTTGGTACTTGGCCAATTAGATTTATTGTTTTGTTTGAAAAAGACGACAAATCCTAACTGATTTTGCGTAGCTTGATGTTTCTGTTATTGATCGTCGGTCGCAGTGGTTTTTTGTGATGTAAGGGGCTCGGTTGTCTACTGACATCAGTTTTTGCTTACTGAGCAGAAGATCACAACTTTTATCCCAAGCCCCTTTACAATACTGACTTGATGAGTTGCATCCTCGCATCGTTTGCTAACCTTGCTTTTAAAGATAACAGTACTTTCCAAAGTGAATCAAATCACACTTCCCACCAACAAAAAACTTCCTTCGTGTGACAACCCGTGGAGATGCAGAGGTATGCTTTGTTTCATACAAGAGCGGGAATAGAACATACAATCCCCTCCCGGATGATCGTAAGGACTCTTCCGGCGCCAATATTGATCTTGAAAGCTTACAAACTGAATATGGATTGCTTATCCCAAGCCTCGTTCATTTGATTATTTGTGCAGATCATAAGGTGTGTGGTGTGATATGAGGGGCTCGGTGGTCCTATAGCGACCGTTTTTGCTAACTGAGCAGGATATTATCAGTATAATCTCAAGTTCTCTCCCATTAAGATTCGTTAGTCACTTTCTTTCTTTAAATGAACCCATCACTTTAAACCGGACCCCACACAATGTCAATATTTCCGTCAATATTTCCAACGTAATGTCAATATTTCCGTCATTCACATGTATACATCGGTATTGTCAATACTGTACACTTAGAAAAATACCGACTTCGGTAATTTATTGACCGAATTCTCAACAGCTGAACGGTCGGAAATGTTTACGGTAATCGAGAAAATTCACGAAAAATCTTTAAACTGAATCATCAAAATTAACTGTCAAATTTAGGTAACGTTTACCGATCTGCATTGCTTGATTTGTAGTTGACTTTACCGGGGAACTGTAGTTTTGAAGCCGATATGCAAATCAAAAATTACCGAACGATCTGTAATTTTTTAAAAAGGTAACCGACTCAACTGTAATTTGAAAGCGGCACCGGTGGTGGTAATCGTGATTGCCTCTCACCCCGAAAAGCCTGGGTTCAATCCCAGTGGGTGCCACCGGGATTTTCAGAGGCATAAAATCTCTGATCACACCTTCCTTCCGAAGGGAAGTAAAACCGTCTTCGGTCCATGAGTTGATGAATCGATCGGTAGGGTCCAGGTGTGGGAGCTGCCTCCCTGGCGTCGGTAGTATTGGTACTCAGTATAGAATACAAACCAAAGAAAAAAAAATCCACTTTAATTTGGTTTAATATTGTTTCAAGGTATTTTTTTCCCAGGTTCATTTATTTGTAAAGCTCAACCGCGTTAGCTTTACGCAGCCGATATTTCATGTTAAATTTACAAAATGTACTTAATTCTACTGATTTACTAAGAGAGCTTTTTTCGGGGGTGAATGTTCGATAGATCCTGGCTTAGTCAGCTGATCCCTTCGCTGATTCGTTAACTGCTATTTTCGCACGTGCTCTTGGACCGCAACACTCAGCTCTGCCACTTTTCAGAATAGTCTTTAATACCATATTTTTCGTAACAAAGTTGGTCCATGTGGTTCTTGTGTATAATTCCATTATGCTGTTCCACTGCTTCCATTTCCATTGTCTTTTCGTTGATCTCCTCTTCTAGTACCTCGGTGACTTCTTCCTGCAAAATTTGCGTTTCGTTTGACACCACTCAGTTTCCTTCTCTTGTTTCCGTTTTTCATGTTGGCTCCGGGTTTTCCCAGATGGACTAGAATCACTACGGTGCCCTTCCGATTGAAACAAAAAACATCAGTCCATCATAAAACACTTTTCCATTCCTATTAAGGAAATCCAGCGTCGGTGGAATATCCTCCTCGATATCAATGTACAAACCTCGCACACCAGTATACATACATGTGATCGAGGTCCGACTCCACAGGAAATTTTTCGCGGATTGTGCGTTCCACAGTTCCATATTTACCAAACTCCAATGATAGTTCGTTGTCCATTAATCAAACACCCGCACGTAGCGAACATTTCTCCCCGCGATTGACATGCGCACCTCCACTGACTTTCCGTTTGCATAGTGGAACTTCGGGGTATCCGTATTCCTTCTTAGCGTTTCTTGCATTGCCTCTAGTGACTTGAACTTGATAGACACACATTTTTTGTCCGATATCTTATACGTCGTGTCCATTTTCAACAAATCAGAGTACAACTGCTTCAAAGCACCCGTTGGGAAACTGAGCAACTGAGTTTTTTTTTATTTAACAATTAAATAAAATACATTTTTTTCTAAGTAATAATTTTATTTTATTCTCACGGACATGTTCTAAGTAAATCGTAAACCCAAAAACTTACTTGTAGCGCTGGTGGTCACTGCAATCCCTGCAAAAATTTTGCTCCAGTCGTGGTCAATGTGTTAGTATTGCAAATTGCTCCACCGATGAACAAAAAGAAGTTTATGTCGAATGGATTCAGCGCTACACTAATCAGGGAAGCATTGGATGAAGATTCCAAATGCTGTTTTCAAATCGTTGCCAACGGATATGGAACTTGCGACCGACAGAAAAAAAAACAAGCAACCACATCGGCCATCTGTAATGGGTATTTATTTTGATAACGAAAATTCATAACTTACGGAAAATATCTACGATTCGCTCATCTTGGTGTTGCAGCTGTTCCATAACAGCCTCCATCATTTAACTATGTTATTTTCACAAAAACACTTACTAACGTAGCAGACGGTATTTTTTTACCGAAGTCAGGGTCTCTGTTTAAGTGTGTATCTACACCTCAACAAGGAATCAAAAATATCTCAAAATGACAAAATGACAGCCAAACGATAACGCTATGTCAGAAATGTAATGCAATAATGATATACACTTAGGTCTTTTTTTACACGGAGGATATGTACACCGTTTAAAAGAAAAGCTACCAAGTTTTTGATTTTTCACATGCAAAAATATTTTAATTTGTTTTTTATGCTGATGCCATTTGTTATTAGAGCATGCTATGGTCTAGGATTTTTTTTTAAAGTACGCCATCCTATCATAGAGGTAACTCTATGACCAGAAGGTCCCAAAGAAACGAGCTCAACTTTTTGGCTCATCTCTGGTACTATCTTCGGTCCCAAGCTAATCGATGCACCCCTCGAATCATAGGAAAATCCACGAACCCCTCATTTTATCTGTCAAACATTCATAGCGAATCAAAACAAACAAACAAAGTATAGTATTGGAAATTATACTAGAATGGGGTACGGACATCGATTTGCTTGGGACCAATAGGCTAGTCAAGTAGTGAGCCAATAAGCTCGCTCGGGCCGGTAGAAGGAAACGACCAAATTGTTGGCAAGCTGCTTCACGAAGTAACACCGAAGATGGTAATGTTTTGTTTTGTCATGTCTTTTCTCGATTCCGATCAAGTTATCTGCTCAAACTTGTATATTGCAACAAAGTAGGCAAGCAATATATCATTATCCTTCTACAACTCCGCTTTATCGTGGTTGTAGTAGCAAGCGTTTTGCTTCATCGTTGGTTGCTTTATGTGTTTGGATTCACTGCACCTCAGTATTATTGACAATAATTTTCCTTCGTATCAATTCTGCGTACTGTTTGGAAAAGCAGAAAATTTCTCGACTATCACTTTAACAATTCGTATCCATTCCTTAATTTACCTGCATTCGGACGTGGCTGACGCTAGTTTGAAATCACCACATTTTCAACATTAAAGATTTATGCTTATCCCAAGCATCATTTGTTGGTTATCTGTGTAATTACAGGTGATCTGGAAGCAACGGAGTAGCAACTGAGGGTTGTTAATCATGCTCATGTTCAAAATAACTTTGATGAAGAATAAGTGTCTTTATTTAAAAAAAAAAGTATTTGAATATAAATTAATGTTGAGGCCACCCTCATGTTAGTAATAACCCAAATTAAAGCGTTTTCCAGCACAAAAACATCACCGAAGACATCAAAAGTCTAAAACGAAAACAATTGTAGGGTTTAGAACTAATGTTTGGCCTATTAAGGACAAACCGCTCATTACCCCGCTTTTTCGACTAGATTTTCATACAAAATGTAATGTTTTTACTAAAAATGACTTCTAAATGTATGTACCTTTTGATACAGATACAACACTGCTTCTTGATTCTAAACTGGGCCTACGGGTTTCAATTTCGTACAAATGCATTGAAACGCCATTGGAATCACTACGGCATACGGAAGAAGGCAAAAATAGAATATAAAAACGTATAACTGGATCGTTAACGCTGAAATCATAGATATATTTGATATTTTCGGCTGAATAGGTCAAAAATGGGCGAATAAGCCAAAGTAAATGTTTTCCCTGCAAGGACCACTTTCCTGCTGAATTCCCATCCTGCACCGTGTAATGTGGTACTGGTCACTTGGTTTTATTTTCTTTGGTTTAGTGTTTTAATTCTGATGTGATTTGATAAACCGCATGATGGGTTTTGATCCTTTTAAGGAACTGGCCACTTCTTCGGGGGTATCCGGAACATGTCTATCATTGATCTTGTTTTTTTAAATTCTGATGATGGGTTTTGGTCCTAGTCAGGAACTAGCCACTTCCCTGGGACTCTCGAAACATGGTCGGATGTGATCATTGGTCCTGGACCTAAGGCTCGCTGTCTAAAAAAAGCAAATAAAAATAATAAAAATTAAACATTTACATCAGCACTACAATTTTAGAACATCCAAATATTTCGTTGAATCATCTGGAACGTTTGACTGTAACTGAAATTTGAAGTAACATAGCGTAATTTTTCGTAAGACAAATAACTCTCCATAACTCAATATTCACCAAGTTTACATTGAGTTATAGAAGATGATTTTCAAAGTTATTATGATCGTCATATGATTTCATATAAATTACACAATTAATCAATATTCTCAATGAAATGATCCCAGGTCTGCTTGTGAAAAGCAGGAATTAATTTAGTAATAAATATAGTAAGATCTACATTGGGACGGGCCTGGCGAAGCGATTAGCATCCATTCCTCTCATGCTAAAGGTCAAGAGTTCTCATCCCAGACAAGTAACGAATGAACGTTAAAGCAGGGGTATTCGATCGGTGGGAAATTAAGGGGAAATGTAACCATTATATCCTTAGTGAGTGGAAGTGAGGGGTAACGGAACAGGATGAAAAACAGTGTTAAAGTGACTAACAAAACAAAAAACAAAAACAAAAACTTATTCTACCAGTGAATGCATAACTATTCTATGTTCTTTGGAACCTTCCATAAAAGATGTGTCCATGGGAGTAAAGCGGTTGACTCTGCAATACTTTCATACTAACATACCTACTATTTAAATTAATTGGCCACTCAACAAAAATGAGTACGATTTCCCATTGAAAATCATTGTGTGGTTGAATCAACGCTACGTGAAGTTGAATTGAGCTAAATTGAGGTGGAACGAAAAATATTGTGGATTAAAAAAGTATTAGATGGCATAAAAACAACTACTAATGCAATAATATTTGTTAACATTCACTTGGAAAAAAATAATATCCATGTTAAATATTGATCCCTGCTAATTAATCAGTGGCCATGCAGATTAACCATTCTCCAAACATATTTTGTCAGTATCATGATATGCAAATGATCACCTAGAGATGTTATTTCGTTTTTCAGTGACATTTATTGTACATGTTTCATCGGTGGATTTTTTTTTAGTGGATCGCATCTTGATTCTTAGCTGCAAAGATAAAAGTAATTTGAATAAGGGTGAGTGAAATAAAACTTTATTGCAATTTGAAATGTTGCCGCTGACGAAAAAATCACGATTTTTTAACGATGCGTTTGTTTATGTAACTTTTAATTCATTTGTGACAATCCCAAAAATATCAATATCATATTCTTCGTAATGCGAGTGGATCTTTCGTGGTGCATTGTGTGAAAGATATACCACAAAACCCTAGTCCTGACTACTAAAAACTAGGGAGAACAGGACAATACTCAGGTTTTTTCCCCCGAGGATTAAAACAAGGACAAATGGTTTAGTCTTCTTTATTCGTGTTCTCTAGTGTAAAGTGGCTAAGACTAGGGCCCTGATGCATGATTAATATCGATGTCATTTTTAGAAAATGATTAGAAACTGAACCTTGCGATAAAGGCAAGAATGGCAACTGTATCAAAACCGAATACTTTATCATTGCTCTATGGTGATGGAGTAATACTATATGCACTATACTTAGAACACGGCACAGATCAAATTACTGGTCGCAATAGATGTATGTCTCAAACAAAGGAAAAAAATCACCATCACAACTATCACACTCGCTGGCGTCGATGATTGGCAAAATGTAATAAAAAGATACATATTTCCGCAAAATTTGAACAAAGCAACACAATATATAATTTCAAGATTTCTGTTCAACTTAACTTTTTTTAAAGTAAAAGACTTCCGTAACTTGAAGAATCGGAGTGGTCCAGATAAATGATTTAGAACCAAATTATTGGCTTCATTAGTAGACTAACAATTCCTTGCCATATAAGCTGAAGTCACCAAACATTAAATGAAGACCAAACAAAATCATCTTGTAAACATTGACTACGCAGCCTGTGCTAGTCGTTCTGAAGCAATCCCCAAAATAAACATCCTACATCAGCATCCCAAAACTTCAAGGAACGCAATCCTCATTTCTAGTTCAGGCATCCAACAGGATAGCATCGTCTTATCATGACAGCTGTTTGCACTTGTCTAGCAAAGATACAAAGCAGATTAGGATGTATGTTCGACAATCAAAATTTCATGTTGAAGAAGAACTGAGCGCAGCAAAGGATATGACCGAACATACGTACAATACAACAAATAGCAAAACCTCTATCGAGATTGAAACAGGAGCACTGAGAATCTCCCTCCGGTGAGGTAAGATGACAATATCAAGAGCAGGACATTTGTATTCATTTATATCGGAGCAGGATAGACATTCCTTATGCTAACACTGCTATAAGTAACAGTACATAAAAGCTGCTGATAAAATAAATAGAACTACGTTATTGCGATTCCTTTGCCATGCTTGCGCTCGGTATTGGAAGAGGCACAGCTACAATGTGAGCACTGTAAACGAAACTGCAAGACCAACTTGTCCTTTTAGAAAGTATTTGTCTATCTGTTGGAAAATGCGATTAGAATAGAATTGAAAATCACTCCACAGTGCGTCAGAACAACCATGATACAACTCGTCCTATCCTAGCAAGAAATGACAGTAAAAGGATAATGCATGAAACGAGCTGCATTCTCAGCATTGTTTGAGCTCTCGATTCGAGCAAATCTCTTTCCTTTAGTTACAATGCACAAGGGCCACATCCATGGACCAAATTTACATTTATCGCTTTGCATATACTAGATACATCTCAATCTTCAACATAGATTGAACTTTGTCGTTATCTGGATCTAGTAGTGATGTTTCTTTCTCAATCATTTTGTGACCATTCATTTCCAGGACTACCTTCACGGCATACCAGCTGGAAGAGTTAGAGAGGGCTTTCGAACGAGCACCATATCCTGATGTTTTCGCACGAGAAGAGCTTGCTATGAAGCTCAATTTAAGTGAATCTCGAGTGCAAGTCTGGTTTCAGGTACGTAGCACAAGCTGTGAAGAAATTTACTACTACAAACAATTCAATTAACCTCCCCTTCAACTCATTTCCCGTACAGAACCGTCGTGCCAAATGGAGGAAACGCGAACCGCCCAGGAAGTCGGCCTATATGGGCAATAACAGTCCATCAACGCCAATGAACGGTCCGATTGGCACTACGTTCACACAGTTTCCGCAAACTACGACGGTAACTCCACCGAGTAGTGTAGAAAGTTGGCCCACTTACCAAACACCATATGAGTTAAGCCCTCACTTCAATCTGCTGTCTCCTGCCGCTAGCCCTTATGGTTCCTTCACCACCCAGTACGGTACTTACGTGCACGAAAGTCAATTATTCCCGGTAAGACAGCATTTCGATTACGGCAGTCCGTCAAGAACAGGGACAGAGACCGAAGAACCACATCACAAAGCTGAACACTATGCATCGTTGGACGATAAGTTCGATACGCACTGCACTGTGTCGGATGGGTAAGTCCTGAAACCTACACTATATGCTATCTATATAACAAACTGTACGGTGTGCATCACTCTTCTCTTGCTCCTGATGAAATTTATCACAAAGAACAATTTGTTCAGGAGACACTACTTTCCATTTCGGAAATGAAACAAAATCAACGATTATTTACGGAGAATTAGAGACAATACTCTTCATGCCGAGATTTAAAATGCATATGGCAAATGCCCATAGCCGAGCATCTATACTCCCAACGCAAAAGAGCCTCTTGACTTCATTTGCCATGAGAGAACCTAAATATATCGTTTCCACAGTATTTCACTGGCCATCACAGTCCCTGATTTCCGTTTCTACCACACCGGAAACACCGATGCTCGAGGCACTCTGGAGGGACCCGGTTATATTGAAACGAATCGCATTAAATCTGAACCTGTCCCAAAATGGCTCAGAGATAATAAATTTGAAACAATTGAAGCTTTTTCATTTGTACTTGCCATATGGCCAAAAGAGCCTCTAACTCAAACATGCCATGGCCAATTGTGGACCGGTTTTCATTCACCGGACACCAACGCTCCTACCCACACCCCACAACCAGTCTTGTTAGGCCTCATGTATCGTGTAACATGGTGAGCTCGTCCGGTTCAATATCCATCCTCCCGTCATGGGAATAGAAGCAATGTTGTTTGCTGTAGCTAGATGTTGCAAGTGACTGTTTTTCTCCATGGTTTTTTTTTTTTTTTTTTTGGTCAACCATACGCGGCTACCAAATATTTCGCTTTCAACCATTTCACGCCTTTGTCCAACCAACGTTGAAATTAAAAACACACATGTACCTAACCTACCTACTCATTCCCCCTAGTGGTCGCTCTTTTTGGCTCTGTTACGGCCCACTTTATACATTCGACAGTACTTGAGCCAGAGAGCGGTCACATTTTGGCATTCCCAACAGAAATCCCCGTTGAACGTAATTTGTCATATTTCAATCCCAACGAAAAAAGGACATTGGCACGTTACACATGATAAATCAATCACACCGAAAAGGGTCGCTTTTCATTCAAACAAAAAACCTTTCTGCTGTGGTTACATACAATAAACCAATAATGATTAATCACAGTTTGATGAGGGTTCTCGCCGAAAACTTCATTCTGTTGTGGTGTTTATTGTCCAACATTAGATAAGTGCCGATTAGGCAGCATATAAATGACATTGAAGAAATTTTAAATAAAACCGCTTGGCAAGTTTGGACGAATGTACATAATGCTAATTAAATTTGAATTCTATTATCCTGTAAAGAAATTTAGAACCACTTATGGTTATTCCATCTCAAATTGAACCTTAGGGCCAGAGTTGCCAGAACTCTTTTTCGAATTTTGGTATAATCCGTTCAATGAAATCGGTATGAGCACATGTTATGAGGGCGCAATGCAGAACGGGTTGAACGTAACTGACAGAAAATAGCTTTCTTAGCGATTATGCTTACGGCTGCCATCAACTAAGTTTTCTTCGAGCACTTCCACATTTTAGAGCGTTCTAAACCTGTTTCATTTCTACATTCGTAAACATATTGTTTGTAATGAAAATGATACTCCATGGCCAGAGAAGTCCAGAAGCTTTTCCAGAACTGATCCGGGAATCGAATCCGCAATCAACAGCACGGTTTTGCTTAGTAGCCGCGCTTTTACTTACTAGGCTAAGAGCCTATATAACAATTCAACAACCGTTTAGCTTCCATTCTATCTTATTATGGTTTTATCACAGACAAACAGACGTAACACTTAATTGTGTATCTTCGTTCACGCAATTAACGGTTGATTTGAATGTTATCAGTTCCGCGAACTACTCGCCGCAGCGCTGGCATCGAATCACTTGGACGTTTCTATACATACTATAGAACGTTTATGCAATATTGTTTGCGAATTAGCGACCAAGCTAGTTTTCCGCGAGAAGCCCGAGAGATGTCGTTACTAAGTCCTGTGTTTTGAGATACTATGTTTTGAAGAAAAACTTTTTCAAAGAGTTTGATTCAACATTATAAAAGCATTGCATAGCATAAACCAGATTACACAATGATTTGTTTTATCGTTATAAAAGCATCCATAAAACCATTTGGTTGTAGATGAGAGTAAAAACGCATATATTGTTCTATTTTTGGATAAATTAAGCGTATCATAAAATCCATCAACACTCTGATAACAAATTTAATTCAAAAAGATTTATCCGCATAGAGGCTAGCTGACAAGAAATTAAAGTGAGGGCTGCTTTCAATCGGAAAATGAAGTAATTTTTTTTAAACACCTACACAATTATGATTTAACAAGCCATCAACCACATAAATAAACAATTTTAATGATCTGAAATCTACAGAATGTGTCAACAATTCATCAGCGGTCACCATTCCACTGCCACCACCAGCAGTGTCACTTGGTGCCATTAGCTAATTTCCCAACAAACAATTTGAAATGATTAAATGCTAAATAAGCAATTTTAAAGCTGAAGACTTTGGATAACTTTGATGCTGATCGTAATGAATTTGTTAAATACAACTATTCGGAGTTGTAGCACTCTTTCTCCATTTATGTAATTCTGTCTCTTTTGTTGGTTCATCAGCGCAGGATATAACTTTTTAATAATATTATTCGGTGCAGACGCCTGCTGACCTTAATCTATCATATTTTGTAGTGATAATGGAAATTATATCGATTTTACGTTCAGTAGTAATAATTGAAGAGGTTAAGTTCAGATACAATTATATTAGAAAGAACATTGGTAATAGATACCAGATGAAATCGTTCAGTTTGTAGCATTAACTAAGATTAGGACAGCATCCTTACATGAACATTTTCTTAATACTGAAAAGCTAGCTGCTGTGCTCTCGAATGTATACGTTGGTGTGCAAATATATCTTACCTTAGTGGTCACCAATTGTTCATGTGGAAAATGTTTCAAAACATGAACTTTGATTAAAAGAAAATCGAGGGCATCTATAACTGACGAAAAGCTGAGATTTCTTTGTTTGCTGAACGATTGATTTTAAAGAAAGCTTATAAAGGTCTTTTCTGAAGCTTAGTGTAGAGAGAAGACAATTATTTAAGTAAAGGAGCATGACCACTGTTTTAAGCCTCGTAAATAAAAAAAAAAAAACAATATCAGACTTAACGTGAACATTTCACACTATTTTTTACTATTTTTGAGTGAAATTTAGACTATATTTTGTAATTTATCTGGTCATCCCGAATCCTAAATCCAACACTGAGTCAGTGCCGAAGCAGATTCGTCAACAGACTCGAGATCCAGACGAACAGTCAAACACTTTCCATGCAACTTTTTTACCAAAACTAAACGGTTTTGAAAATAGCTAAATAGCTTTATAGTAAAACAATTCAGTTTGCAAATCATGGCAATAAGAGCCATTTCATAAAAAATAGCCCATGAAAATCGATTTCTTGCCGCTATATTACTATTATGCTGTGTTTTTTTTTTACAATCTCCTTTTTTCGTAATATATTTCCTAAGATGTAACCTTATTCTTATCACTTTTAAATATGTTTGTAGCCCTCAATCTTATACAAAAACACATAATTGAGATTCCTTCATAGAATATATTTCTATTTCGATTGAATGGTCAATCATTCACATTTGAGCAAAAATTCGGCCGTTTTCAGTCAAATTTCAAAATGGCGTATTCGACATTTTTCAACAAATCTTAACTCGGAAACGTCACTTTCAATCGGAGTGGCGTCTTAGATAATGTTGTAGAAAAATATATTTCATTTTCAGGAAAAATATACACGGTAAAAAGTTTCTGGTAAATTTGGGATACCAATCCAAAAAGTGCTAAGAACTTAAATATTAAAAAATGAACCTCATCAAAAGTTTTTGAATATTTTTCATTAAAAATCTTTTGAAAAAGTTTATAGTAGGAGACAATTTTTTTGAGAAATTATGCATAGGAAACAAAAAAAACCTCTTATAATTTACAAAACTTATGGAACAACAACTTTTGGTAAAATTTTAGAACTTTTTGTTTTTGTTTTCTTTTTTTTTGAGATTTTCTCTGAAAAATTGTTTCCTATGCAAAATTTCTCAAAAAATTGTTTAAACAAAAAGTTTAAACATTTGTCCAAAAGTTGTTGTTTAATATTTTTTGTTAATTTTTAAGTGTCCAACTCATAGCGGCGCCGGTGGTGTAGTGGTAAGCGTGATTACTTCTCACCCCAGCAGGCCTGGGTTCAATCCCAGTCGGCGCAACCGGATATTCTGAGGCATAACATCTCTGATCAAGCCTTCCTTCGGAAAGGAAGTAAAGCCGTTGATCCCCGGTTCATGAATTCATGGGTCGATATGTAGTGTCCAGGTGTGGGAGCTACCTCCCTGGCGTCGGTATCATTGGTCCTCAGCACGGAAAACAACATCCCGGAGGCACCGACTGGGATTGAACCCAGGCCTGCTGGAGTGAGAGGTAATCACGCTTACCACTACACCACCGGCGCCGCTATGAGTTGGACACTTAAAAATTAACAAAAAATATTAAACAACAACTTTTGGACAAATGTTTAAACTTTTTGTTTAAACAATTTTTTGAGAAATTTTGCATAGGAAACAATTTTTCAGAGAAAATCTCAAAAAAAAAGAAAACAAAAACAAAAAGTTCTAAAATTTTACCAAAAGTTGTTGTTCCATAAGTTTTGTAAATTATAAGAGGTTTTTTTTGTTTCCTATGCATAATTTCTCAAAAAAATTGTCTCCTACTATAAACTTTTTCAAAAGATTTTTAATGAAAAATATTCAAAAACTTTTGATGAGGTTCATTTTTTAATATTTAAGTTCTTAGCACTTTTTGGATTGGTATCCCAAATTTACCAGAAACTTTTTACCGTGTATATTTTTCCTGAAAATGAAATATATTTTTCTACAACAATAAATAATCAATAAATAATCACTAGGTTTTTTTTTTAATATCCAAATATAAATGTTTGATATAAACAAGGTTTTTTTTTTGTTTTATTCTTTGGTATTTTTACTCTTATGTCATGCTGATATTCATTAGTTATTTTCTCCTGCTCGGGGAAAGTTGACGAGGAGAATCTGTCAATGTTATTTATGGCCTAATGTATTGTTCAGCTTGATTTATTGCCCGGTACGACGACGAGGCTTGATATTGGTTACCGTTTCTGTTTACTGAGCAGGAGCAGGAGGAGGTCCGGTAGTTCAATCCCAGACTCATCCCTTTCTTTGCAATTTTTTACTATATATGCCTTATTCTAGCTCCATTAGATTTGAAATTTAAATATTCGACTGGTTTCTCTTACCACAGTGAATGCTGTTCCAAAAACTACCCAACCATTCTATTTCTTCTTCTTCTTATTCTTCTTTCCTTTATTTAACGTCGGTCTCTGTTCCACAATCTAGTGCCAATCACCGACGGACATCTATTGCTATCCATTGACGGCAATCGAATGTGCACGAAAGCAGCTTCCCACACCTGCGTAGGATATCGTACCCATTTTCAATACATATGGGCCGGGAACAACGGATTTACTTCCCTTCCGAAGGAAGTCGTGACCAGAGATTTTAATGCCTCCGAAAAAAAACCCCACCAACCTCGGCTGGGATTGAACCCAGACCCATTGGAGTGAGAAAGCAGTCACGCTTACCACTACACCACTGGCGCCGGCTTAACCCGACCCACTAACACACAACTATCCTTCAAGCGGCAAATATGAAGATGCAGAGGTATAGAGCTTTTTTACTTTTAATCGGCGCACACTACTGCACCATTTAAATCGAAGTGGGAAAATAAACCGTCCATTCATACATGTGTGATAGATAGAGAAAATTTCTATGGTGTTACAGAACCACCACACTGAATTCAGATCCCCAAAATCTGTAAAATTTTACCGGGTTTTTCAACAGCTGAAAAAGTCGTTAAAATTTGAAATGACCGTTACACGTAAGAAATCACTTTTTTTTATTGTTTATCATTAAATGGGGTTAACCTTACAAAGTCTGCGCAACTTTGGAATCAATGATCTCATTTATGAATTTTTCACTGAATTTTAAACTTTTACCGAACAGTTTCATAGTTCAAAATTTACCGAACAGCAATTGCCTGGATTAGTGTGCTCGTTTAGAATAAACTGAAAAAAATCCTCGTTTTATATTTCGTTTTGTCTCACTTATTTTCGGTGTTAATATATCAGATATAAAGAATGTTTTATAAATTACCACATGTACGAATTCTGTAAAGTAGTCATCGGGAGACTTTTCAAATAAGTTTAAATACATAATGCTAGACAATTTGCAGAAATCATTAAAGCATTGGACATACAATATCATCTTGTAAAGAGAATATAAAAAAGTCTAACTAAATGTTGACGTAGCTTCGGTCAAAATTTAGGACGTACTTAGCAGAATCCTCAAAAAAGCTGATAAGTCATCAAACTTTGTGAATTTTAAATCACTGTTCCCAATATTCATGAAACAAAAACTACCAATGTCTCCAATCAATCTCTTTAAAAAACCCAATTGCCCAAATTAGTGAAGTATTACATAACTTTGATGTGAATTAAACCGAGCAGCCAGCCAGAAAATGTTTTCACCATAATGAACCATTTATTTTATGGAAACCATCCGTAAAACTTAGCCCTTCAACCTAAACGTAACGATCAATCCTTTCCGTAGGTACAACTTTTACAGAACTGTCCAAGAAACAAACAAAAAATACACATAGAGAGGAAAATTTTATGCAGGTACCAACATGTAGATGTAAACACAACCTCGTGTTACGGAATGACTATCGCCCGCGGGACTAGTTCGTCGATTCTTGTTCTTCTTATGACCAGCTCAGCTTCCTTGTACATCGAACAACCAGACATACAAACTATTGAGCTGTGCGAAAAGTTGCTCTTCCTAGAGTTGCAGCTATCCAGAAAACTGTTGTCAATTTCCATCGTTATAATCGATACGCAAACTTTATCGATAGCGCGCTGTATTTAAGTTCACTTTGGCCGAAGGGAGGTTATCGTCTTTTTTTACCCATCTATACACTTTAGTTCAACACACGAGGTGTGCAAGGAAAACATTACAACGGACGTGGTATTGCAGTGGTATGCTGCAGGCGGAAACTGTAGAATCAAGAGAAAAGCTAGCAGAATTTGTTTTTAGTTTGTATTCGTTGAACAAGAATAATGTTCTTGTAAGAACAACATTGGCTGTAACTCAATTTGCATTATGTGGGTACATCAGGCTGCAGAGCTTCAATTTCATAGTGTTTTATGCATTTTCGGTTTATTTCTTTAATATCGTGGGAATACAGCATTGTGTTTGCTACATATAATGGATCTCTTATAAAATAATTAATATCAGAAACATTAACTTTATTGTCAGTCCACTGAGATGGGGGCAATAGAGAATTATAGAAAGGAACAATTCACGTTGAACAATCATTTTTACAGCCCCTCAAAAGTAACAAAAAGCCACTGAATTCAATTTTTTCATTTCATTTGTTTCCTTGCTGCTGCTGGCCAACTGCACAGCAACAATTTTGCAAACTTATCTATGGTACATTAATGTATTTTCCAGCAGTAGAAACGTACAAGAACTAAACTTGAATTTTACATGAAAGCATTTAAAAATTCATTAATTTGAATTGAATTGAACATGCATCTGTGTTTTCACATGACAGTGTAAAGTTCAATTTGAAATGATTGATTTTTCAACGGCCAAAGATATAAATTTACATGAACGCACTAGGGTCTACAACTCAAAATTTCACGAAACTAATCGATGTCTCGAAAAATATGCCCTCTAGAGGTTTGATAATTTCAGAAGAGTTTGTCTACAAGGAAAGATCTTCATTTTGTTGTAAATAGTGACTAAAGTGGTTCTCTCTTTCCAAAATGAATATTTTTCAACTTTTTATTGTTAAAAGTATTACTTGCTTCTACGAAGGTGTACTTTGTTGAAGATCCTTTTTCGAAAACTAGTTTGCGTGAAGTAATAAAATTGGCGGAATGCTTAAATAAAACAGCAAAAAAAGGTTATCTTCAATTTAATTCCACTTAATTAATTTTGGTATCCATGATAGATACGCATTTCGACTATAATGTGCAGTCTTCATCAGTGTCATTCCCACGTAAGACTTATCAAAAACCTAACCCCCTTAAGTACTCATCCCCAAGGTAAAAATGTCAAGATCACAGGTATAGAAATGAAACTACAACGTGTAGAATCGGAACCTACCTAACAAATAATAACCAAAGATTTAAGTAAATAGTCTCGCAATTTCAAAGGAGCTTAATAAATACTACAAATAAGGTGCGATACATAAATTTTGTTGCTCAAAAAAAAAAAGGATTTTAAAAAACGCTTGACAAGACCCCCTCCTGAAATGACGTAAAGCTAACTCACTCCCCTACCCCCTTTTTCTAGGAATGAATAAGAAAAATTTCAATTAACAGTTAGAAAAGTGTTTATTTAGTTTTTTATTTATTATTCAAGGGGTGAGTAAATTTATTTAACCGAAAATAATATTGGTTATCACTACCCCCTCCCCCATGTAAGAATAAGTTACGCAAGCTTGACCTCCCTGCGTTACGTAATTTTTGCTTAACTAGATCACGGAAGAAGATGTTCAAAATCTATAGTAGTCACTAGTATAAGGATTAATTCAATTTCTAAAATGCAAGTTTTTGCACCAAGAAGTAACTTTCATATAACTTCCTCTCGTTACAGCGTCACAAATGGAAAGTATGTGGACGACACAAAGTACATACACGCCGTAAACATCATCGACGACCCGAAGTACGCCAGTAACTGCCATCTGGAAGATCCATCGCTCAAACAGTCCCATTACGGTACACCTACTGCGTGTCAACCTGGCGACGACACGGAGTCGCTCGGCATCGTCAAATCCGAGGATGGCGTTAGTCACAGCTATGTGCTTCCGCCTTTTTTGCGCTGAAGCAAATGCTGTCGGCAAAACGTTCTTAACATGTAGACATTGTCTTCGTCTCATGGAAAGGCAACATGTGAGTGAGCCGAGAAAACAATTTGGAAGCCACCTAGCCCATTCAAAATCCTAGCAGCAAGGGATCCAAAACACAGAACCTAAATTCCTTAACACAATTTGGAATAAAATCCTCCACAAAGTTATGTCGGACGATAGACCCATGGGTTGCTTCAAATTCCTATATTTATTTTTCATTCCACTTCACATGTGTAGATTTAAGAAACGATCAGTTTTATCTGCGTACCTTTGTAAATACCCAAGCGAACCGAAGCTTATAGAGTAGTAAAAATCAAAATTATGTGCTACCCAGATTCCGAAAAGCTTGTTCCTATCTAATGAAATCAAAATCAAAGGCTTATTTGTACATTCGGACAAGATAATCAACAAGTTCATATCACGCGTCCAACGATAAAAAGGGGATACTGTGCAAAGCATAAAAACCGACAACGGCTGCGGTTCATCAGCAAGCCGACAATTCCATTTTAAGGGTGAAATAAATTAAATTGGATAAAAAAGGAAAGCGCAGACCAAGGGATAAACATTGGATTGTTACAAAAACTTTCCACACCAGGTAAAACGTGAAGCCTTATTCCTTTTTTCACACCAGTCAGTGTATCTGTTGAATGTCGAGCAATCCCAAATCAATCAACCATTTCTTGTTGCTCAGTATTCACCAAAACCGGTGCGTTAGGGTGGTATGTTTTATGACAAATGGAAAAAAGGCACAATCCACCTACGTGTTTAGTAAACACCAGCAACCACAAATCAAAAAAACACTTTCTAGGGAATCATGTCAGTTTTCAAAACACGTATTTACAATCCTAACACAATGAAAGATCCCCTGTGAAAACAGAACAGGAAAGCATACTCTTATACAAGGTGCCCTACAGCTATGTATCGGAAGCTGTAATAACATTGGCGATGATTCACTCAATCGTTGGAAGTTTATCCCCATCATAACTCAACCAGCAACCGATGCATTGTACGCTAGAGGTATATATGGTTGTTGAGAGGAAATATCACTCTCTTTTCTCCCTCCATTGTTGTGTATTTATTTAATATCGAATTTCCTACCCAGTAAACACACAGTTGATTGATGGAAATACAAATTACCATAAAAAGTGAAAGAGAAAGAGACTGAGGAAGACGATTTGTAGCCCAAGGGAAATTGTGCGATTTTGGTGACAATATAACCTGTGGGCCGTCACCAATTCGGGTGGCTGTTTTAATCCCACCCACTCTCGATGAACTTATGCAATGTTGCTTATCAATCAACTAAGATAGCAAGATTATCTATTCAGTGTTTTTGATTTCTGTGCATCCAACTGGGATAGTTACCGTACACTAAGCGATCAAATGAACAGCAATGGTTACGATTGTACCATGTATTTTAGTAACTACCCGCATAAACAATAACCATAAGAAGCGCCTAACCACCAATTCGGGATATCATCCCAACTTTATGTGGTATGCTCGCACCATCTATGATATCGTAAGTGTATGGTACCCGTTTATTAGGGTAGATATGCATTCAGTGAGTCACAGTCTAAATCGTCCATCATTTTTTTTTTTTTGCTTTTCAAATTTATAAACATAGCTCAGGAACGAAATAGGTATATTAGTTTAACTTTAACATTTAACTGCTCATTACATCAGCTTCGCTTTTACCGAAGACAACATATCAAGAACACTGACAGCTCTGCCAGAATCCAAGTAACAGATACAGTAGCGAACGAAGATGGAAGTAACGCATATAAAAATGAGTAAATACACCTTTCTTCTGAGGACGTAACCTTTGCTATCCAAATCGTTCGGAGCATTTACCTTTGTATATCAGATGACGCGATTGTGTCTGTCTCATTGAGTTCTCCAAGCAGGATCTCACGAACACTACACTAATAATATAATTTTACACACACTAGCGTAAACTGTCATGTGCACGGTAAGAATCAAACATCCATTTATGAGTAAAAATGAACCCATTGTCAATTAATGTGGTACTACTAATTAAAGAGTAATTTATTATGTCAATTAATTAGTAACTGTTAGATACTGTTAGCAGAAACTCATTGTTGTTAAAATAATTAACTCATTAATGAGTAAAGCCACTTTTATTAAAAATGGGTTAAATTTTACTCATAAAAGGGTATTTGACTGTTACCGTGCAAGCGTAGGGTTTGTTTTCGTTTTGTTGTTTATTTTTACTTTAGAATGACAGTTCTTACAGCAAACAAAAAATTTCTCACAGCTAACAAACAATTTCATCTCTCTAACACACGCAAATCGAACCAATACGAACCCGCCTGGAGAGGACTATACCCAAGGGGCTGGCAACCCTATATGAATCCTATACGTTTGACAGTAGGCAACATCACGGGCCTTATTTAAATACGGCCCGCTTGACGTATACTAGAGACGGGAAATCGTGTTGTAAGCAGAAAGACAAGAGCAGTTGATGGCATCAAAAACATGGCCGCCAGTCAGGCCCCTGCTCATACCGTTCATATTATAAAATGGGAGAGTTTCCAGTCTTCTTGATATGTTGTCTTCGCTTTAACATAGTTTTTATCTCTCATACAACGTCAAAACATTTGTAAAAACAAACAAACATTGAAATACTTCGCAGTGAAAATCGTACAGTGTTAATAATTGAACATATCCCATTATCAGCAAAATTTTGATAAATCATCAAATAAATTGTTTTAAACCATAAAAGCAAAACAAATGGCATGAACATCAAATGTATGTGTGAATTTCTTGCATTTTCTGTACATGATTCTAACAACAAGTTTTTTCAGAATGAATATTTTGTATAAAACATTCAATTATCTCGTGTAGACATGCATTGCATCAAAGAATTTCTAACATAATAATTATAAAATTATTTAAAAAACCTTCCGACGACCACCTTACCAATCAATTCATGTGGTGAAACGTTATAAATTGTACAAACCTTTTATGCAAATTTGCAATAGAATCTTACGGTTGGTGATGCATATGTGTTTCATCAGTTTCAAAAGCTATGAATGCTGTAACCAACACTTTGAATATTTAAACCTGAACAATTTTCACTGTTAAGTATTTCTGAAAATTTACTGTTTTGTTGATTTTTTTACTATTCATTGAAATTTTAAGATAGATCATAACTATGTCATAACGAAGCTGAAGTAATGTGTCATGAATCCCTGCTCTCGTCTACTTTTACATTATCCTAGCTTTTTAATCTGCGAGAATCGATATCAACTTAAGAATTGGAAAATCGCATTTTAAAGTTCCTTATTGAGAAAATATAGTATATTATATAAATGCTTGGGAAATAAACCAGATTCTAGCTAAAAATCTCGAGACAAAAAAGAGGAGCCTCTTAGGTGCAGAAAGAGGAAAGAAATTGAGGAGTGCCTCTGAATTACTATCACTCTATCAGTCGAGTCGACGTATGATTGCTCAGAGTTTACGGTTGGATACTCTCCCGCTTCCCGCTGACTTAATCATAAATAATAAAATTGTGAAATAATATCTCTGGATGACTTTAACTATCATTCCTAATTATCGAAATAAAATAAACAAATATGCTCAGTCACCAGTCATGCTATGCGTTCTGGCTGGTGCTGTTATGTCACCTAATAACATTTTTAAAAGGGTTTGTAGTCGGACCACTTACTGGTCGATCGCATGATTTATCAAATTGATTACATTTAAATTGCTTCATGTTGTCGGATTTTAATGATCGTCAATCGTAGTGATATGTTGTGATGTAAGAAGCTCGATGGCCTAGTAATTGCGTACTGAGCTGAAGATCGTGGCAAAATCTCAGGCTCCATCTTATTATAAAAGTTGAATTGGTAGAAGGAAACGATTTAAATAGCCACTGATAGAACTCGGTCGAAACTGTACGGCAGAAAACTGGTACTCTCGGTAAAATTTTGATCATAGTTCACTCCTTTCGGGGACGTCATTTCATTTCAATAGCTTTATGTCGCCATGTTTAAACGAGCATCGGTTGCTGTGGTTTGCTATGATGCACGGGGCTCAGTGGTCTAATGGCGACCGTTTTTGTTTACAGAGCAAAAAATCATGGATTCAATCAGAGGATCTTTACATCACTGAAAATATTATCAATTTATTAGCCTCCAATCGCATCATTGAAGTGAAGACGAATATGATTTTTACATCTCACTAACAAAAACATCCAAGCCGTGACAGCCGTGTCAAATTGACAATCCTATTCCTTCATCCTACCTGATGACCTGATGTGGCCGGGGCCGTTATTGACCTTCAAAGTTCTGATTCACTAGAGTTTACACACTGAGATTAGAATGCAAATCCCAAGCACTGATCAATCACTGAATTTGTTCAACCGCGGAGTAGGATCTACGAATTTGACAGTCATCGTTGCTCATGCTCATGCTCATGAATTTTTCTTCTGGGGTCGGGATATCGGGAGGGTCCGATGTTCAATGGACCTAATTAAAGTCTACTGGACCTGTCCTATGGTCTCTGATTTTCAATCGTAATGTGCGTAACGAGGTATCTGGGATCCAGCTCCTATTCGAATAGCACGGTGTAGAAAAATCAAAAACCTTCTCACGCACATAAAGGTTCAAAATAGTAAACTTTTAGGCTTTAAAACAATTTCATGAACTGTTTTGACGTTCTCTGAACCCGTTTTCTAAGTTCTCCGGACATAATTTGTTAGGTTCATTTATATGTTACTGTAACTTTAACTGTGTCTATTAAAAATGATTTGAGATAAAATTGACGAACCTCTCAAGTAGTTTTTAAATCTTATTGTGTCCACTATATGAACATATCCGTGGTCTAACAAAAATTTTCCAAATTCAATACGCAGGACCGTAAATTCTCAAAAAAAGTGTCTACGTATTGTATGGAAATCTCCAAAAAAAATTCGATCCATTAAAGGGAACAGACAAACATTAGATCAAAGAAATTGATGTTCTGACAACGTGGATGCGACCATTTAAATTGTTAGTATTGAATGATAAATTCTAATGATTTCCAAAATAATACATTTATTTAAAGTAAAATAATCCGAGATTCTGAAAAGTTTTATTAACATTTTAGAGGCGGCTTTCATAAAAATTATTCAACGAATAAAAATAGTCCGAAAATTGAAAGTTCTAATGCCATGCCTTGTGACATGCGGCCTTCTATTATTTTTTGAGTAAATGTGATTCCCTAATGCAATATTTAACCAACAAGTACTTTCTGAAAAAAAAACGTTATTATTTCATTTTAATTATCTGAACTTAGGCGATTGCTCGAAAAACATTAAATTAAATTAAAAAAAATACAAATACATTCGATTAAATCCTACCAATGCATTGGTAGTACAAACAACAAAATCCTCAACGTCTTTCCAAATAACTCATAAGATCATTTGTTAAATATAGTTTTACACACAAACGGTTCATTTGGAACCAATGTAAATAATTCGATTGCTTTTTTTCTGAACTGCACGGAAGCGGTTCAAAAAAGTTATCAAAATGCATCCGCCTCAGTGCCTTATATGTAACAATATGCATTTTAAAGTAATGTGCGTATGTCTCTTTGCACATCCGATCCAGAGACAGTGCCAGTCTACAACAAGATCGAATAAATACTCTGCTCGAAATGGAACGTGTCAGGGACTTTTGGAGTGCCCAAATGTTAAACGATTCACCATTTACAGCTTCCTGAAATATAGATAATGCTTCAAGTTGAAGGAAAAACTGGAAAAACGTTCGAAAGCAACCATGCCAAAAAATTAGCTGTACTCAACTTTGTATATGTATGTAAATTAGGTATGTAAATATTATCATAGAGCATCTATACATGTACATGTACATACACGATGAAGCAGGTAGCTATCAGAGTTAAATTAAATAACTGAACTTGGTACCAAATTGCATACAACTACCAACATACATATTGAACGGTACATTAAGAATATGTTTACATTCGCTCTCCGTACACGTGTCCCACTGATTACAAATTCTTTACCGAGCAAATATTGTAGTATACGTTATGATAGCAAAGGTTTGAACATTTTAATTTGTTTAATTCAGTGAAGCCTTCTTAGAGAAACGATCTAACGGTCCGATGGACCCTTTGCCTACAAAGTTCAATTTTATCAGCATACCTAGTTGAGAAAACGACAAATCTTCAAAAAAGAGTTAAAAAAGGAACAAAAGTGCCATATTTTAGTAGCTTGAAAAAGTCATTTGAATAGGTATCCACAAAAAATAAGTCATTACTGTGCAAAACTTTGTGAGTTAACTAATTACTTTAATGTTATCAATAGTATCCATAGAAAATGAAAGTTAAGTACGCATTGTAATTATGTGAGTTCTGTTGTGTTTGTGTATATACTCATCAAAAAGAAAAGAAACACTACAATAAAATGTTTACGTATGATCCCGGATTTTCCTCTTAGCTATAAACCATTTCCGAAAAGTTCGTAGTGAATTTGTTTTCCTTAAATACACATAATTGAACGCAATTGTTGATAGATTCTCAACAAATATTCAAAGACGTCATCCAGCCGAAAAGATGCTTTCAGATTAAAGAAGGCATATTCTAATTAAACAAAATGATTTTTTTTGGACTGCAATCACCTGTAAAAATAGATTAAAAAGGGTAAATGACAACTTTCTTAATATATTTACCTATTACCGAAGACTTCAAATCAAGAAGACTGGCAACTTTGCCAGAATCCAAGCGACAGATACAGTAGCGCTGCGCTTGTACTGTCAAGCGAGGTACCAAACAAGCAAAGTAAATAAACATTATTGTTCCCACAACCAGTGAACTACAAGTATTGCATTTATTACTGACAATATTTTAGTAATTTTAGATGAAAAACATTTCTTCGCTTTATTTAGTACACTGTGGTAAGTAAATTATACCAAGCACTTGTTTGAACATTTCATTCCCTTCAGGTTCTATAATCGTTTTTGTCTCCCAGAGGCTCCGTTATCGACATGAAATTTTTCACTTCTCAATGAAAGTCATCCGATGCTAACGCAAAAAATCTGGTTGCCGTTTACTCTGACGAAAAATTAATCCCAAACAGTGCTGCTTGTTCGCAACATTTTCTCTTGGCGGGACTCTTATTATAACATCGAATCTGACTAAATTCGTCAATTCCTTTACCACTTATCGTCAGGGTAGTAAACAAAGTCTTCGAACCCTAAAATTTGACCAATCAATGCCCGGAAGATTGATGTATCCTCATGCAAAGAAAAAGCGATCATGAACATCATTTATACCCCCTGAGGAATCGCGGTACTTTCGATTGTCCCGTGAAAACGCGGTACTTTCAATTGTCCCGTGTGTAAATGTAAGTCCCTTGATCAGGAATGGTTGACTTAAATTCTTTGGCTGGAAGCAGATGTGAACTCAGATCCCAGAGAATAAATGAAGATAATGTTTTCAGTTAAAACGTACCGTAAAACGGGGTATCTATGATAACGCGGGTAACATTGATAGTAGCATATAATGATTAAATTTACTCTCTGCACTATTTTCAAATTGGAAATTGGTTCCATTTTGATATCGTATAGAGTTTTTAAATAGTATGTTTTACATATTTTTCCTTATTAGAGATTTGTATTGATTTTTCTTCTTTATTTTACTTAAATCTTTGCTTATTATTATCCCCCCGAAAAAATCCAATAAAAATACAATGATGTTCTGTCATTATAACCATGATATTTATTGTCTAAACATAATACATTTTTGTCGATTAACATAAAATGACAACGAAATTCATGATTCACAACAATGAAAATCATGGTATTTGATAAATTTACAGTAAAAAAGAGGGATTGTTACCCGCATAAACGCGAACCATTACTTTACCTTACCGAAAATGGTTAAAAATTGTTTATAATTCCTGCTAAACTTTAACTGAAATGGTTATGGAACTTGACAACAACGTTTGTGTGATAAAGTTTTAACCTTGTGTATAAGGTTCTTTGGAAGTGAACCTTACAAATAATGGGTTGTTAAGAACCATTACCATTCAAAATTCTTGTTATAGTGGAACAATTTTATTTATGATTTGAAAACTTTAAAATTAATGTACTTTCGTTGTTTTATTATAATTATTTTATTTTTTTCGGGTAGTTAGGTAGGTTCCGATTCTGCACATTGTAGTTTCATTTTTATACCTGTGATCTTGAGATTTTTACCAAGGGGATGAGCACTTTAACCCCCTTTCATAAGTCTTTAGTGGAAATGACACTGATGAAGACTGCACATTGTAGACGGTTTTTGGGATTCTTGACCCCCTCCCTCCCCATGCGTAGACAATTGTCCATACACAAATTTTAAAATTTGTATGGGCCGTGGATAATTGTCAATCCCCCCCCCCCCTAAACTGTCTACGTAGTTTATGAACAGCCCCAAAGTAGCACCAAAGCAAACAAAAAACTGATGTTCGGTCACAAAACTAAAACAAAAAGTGCAAATGCAATAATTTCCGTTAAACATATAACTAACGAATCGACTCTAGGATCCTCAGTACTTGTTTAAAAAATATATAGGTACTTGAAAAACATTATTTTTTTATAAAAACTGTTTAGAATATACTTCAAGCAGATTTCTTTACCCTGTTTTACGCTATCATAAAATGCAATTTTATTTAAAGTCATCCCCCAGACATAAGGCATTGCATATTAATCAATGTAAAATATCGTCACAAAAAAACTACAGCCATCTGTTGAGTACACTATCTTTTTTTTTATTTCCCATTTCGTCAAGCCAGTGTAGACTACATACAATGATTATTACAATGATTACTTACATACTATGCATTAATTCTATTATGTTTTAGCTTAGTTTTTATTTGCTGCTTGGACATAGTGATGTCAATAGTTCCGCAATGCAAATTATATAGGCGCATCATTCGATTGATTGGGCTATTTTTTGCATAGTTTGTTCTGTTCGATTTTTCTGAAAATAAATTCCGTGTTCTAAGATATCGACAAGGTGTGTAAAAGTTTAATTGTGCGAGAATTTCTGCCGAATCTATGCGCATTGAAATAATGTCGTTGATGAAGAAAAGCATTGCAAATTGGCGGCGCTCCTTAAGTGTTTGTATATTGATGAGCATGCAGCGCGCTTCATAAGATGGTAATGGAAATGCAGTCCAATTCAATTTACGTAAAGCATATAAAAGGAATTGTTTTTGGACAGATTCTATGCGTTCTTCGTGTATGGAAATGTATGGATTCCATACTAGGTGGCAGTATTCCAGAATTGGCCTTACATATGTGGTATATAAAAGCTTAATAGTGTATGGGTCTTCGAAATTATGACTGAACCTTTTGATGAAGCCTAGCATTCTGTTTGCTTTACTAATGATAGTATTATAATGTTCTATAAAAGTTAGTTTGGAGTCTAGGATTACACCTAGATCTCTTACAATTTTGCTTTTTTCTACTATTTGGTTGCCTAATGATATTTCAATATGCGGTGTTTCATTTTTTCTGCTAAATGCTATTGCAGTACATTTTTTTACGTTCAGTTGAAGTAGACTTTTACTACACCAGGTGTGGAATATATTGATTATCACGGACAGTATGCTCAACAGTGGCTGTAGTGTGAAAAAGTCAAACACAAGGGAATTGACTATACGTGCCACAGGCTGCAATACTACCAACTAAATAATAAACATTTAAAATTACTGTACACACTTAGATTTTTTGCCGAGATGGGCACCACCGAGCAGCTCGGCAATCTATTTTGCTGGATCTCAGTGAAAAATTTACCGAGATTCAGTTAACAAACGGGAGATTTGCCGAAATCTCGGCTAACAAACATAAATTTTGTTGAGATCTCAGTAAAAATAAATGCCGAGCCTGCTCGGTAGTGCCAATCTCGGCAAAAAAAAAAATCTAAGTGTGAAGGTTCAATCCCAATCGGCGCCACTGGGATGTTCTGAGGCATAACATCTCATGCCCAGCAGGCTGTTGCTTAAATACAGTAACCGGTGTTTGACTTTCAATCAGTTGAATCACCGCTCCAATCCGCGTCGCTATAATCAATTAACTCCATCCGTTGTTGTCTATTCGCTGAAAGTTTCAACTTGTAATCTGTCCACAGTAGGTAACAGACGACTCGTTTTAGCTCCATCCAATCAGTTTCCGTTGCCTGACTTATATTTCTGCTTAAGATCGATACGGACGCTGCCACGTCCAACCGCGAATTGACCGCCACGTACAGTAAGGTGCCCACTAGACTTCGGTATTCATTGTTATCTGGAAGCAACTTGCTACCTTCATGACTTCGATAATATCCTACGTCTATCGTCACTTTAGATCTCTTCGCCTTATCTAGCTTGTATCGGCTTGCCACCTTTGCAACATAAGTGTGCTGATCTAAAGTGAAGAAACCATCTTTGTCTTTCGTAACGCGAATTCCAAGGACATGATAAACTTCCCCGAGAGACGACAAGCTAATCCTGTTCTTCAGCAGCTCCTCAAGGCTGTCAACGTCCGCTTCGGAGACACTCGCGACGATCATATCGTCGACATAGATCAAGATATAAACCAGCTCACCATTCTCCAACTTCTTGCTAAACAAACACGGATCCACTCTGCCTTGCTTGAAACCAATTCTCCGAATATTGCACAAATAGTGTCGTTCCGTACTTTTGCTACCTGTTTCAAGCCGTACAGACTACGTTGAAGTCTACAGCCGAGATGCTCCTTTCCACGAACTGCTGCATGTATAGCTCCTCTCGTAGTTGACCGTGCAGGTAGGCACTCTTAACGTCCAGGTGCCGTACAGTCATCCGTTTATAGCCTGATACTGTTAGCAAAACTCTGGTACTATCTTCGGTCCCAAGCTAATCGATTCACCCCTCGAAACATAGGAAAATCCACTAACCCCTCATTTTATCTGTAAAACTTTCATAGCTAATCAAAACAAACAAAGTGTAGTACTGGAATTTATACTAGAATGGGGTAACGTTAGTCGATTTGCTTGAGACCAATAGGCTAATCAAGTAGTGAGCCAATTTGAAATCGTTAGTTTCGTATTGATTGTTGGTAGAACCATCTGCGAGAACCACTTCCGTTCTCACATCTGTATCCAGCTTTACAAAAAACGAACGATCATTCGACATGTGGCTTGAGCAGCCGCTGTCGATTTACCAGCAACTCCCATGCTGGACACTCGCTGACGTGTTGAGTCAAATAGGTTTTTAAATGTGTTACTCCAAACCCGAAATACACGCAGTTATCTTGTCATTGTTTCATTTCTTAATGGGCCATGCTTTAGTCAGTTCATTGCAAATGTTCAATTGTCTTGAATGTACTTATTCTATAGGCCTTCTCTCTCCTTAATTATAAAAAAATATGTCCTTATAATCCCCAAAATTGCAAATGCTACTCACTGACCAATGCTCCTAAAACCACAAACGCAATCATTTTAAATACGCCAGTGGCTGCATCGTGCATATGGGCATTATTAGTGTTAGGTTCCCAATTAAATCGACAATCACCTATCTCAACGGAGTGACATCAAATTGATCGAACTAAGAAAACCATTCATTGGCCAAACCACCCGATTCATTACGTATCCGAAAATTGCAATGCCGCGACTTTCGAATGATGCCAACGAGTGCTGCATAGGCGGAGTAATCAAATCCCTACTCGTCGAACATTGAAGCGTCCGTTTAGGTATATGATAGTGTGAAATCAGCTATCAACGTTGGTGTAAATCAAGAGTTTTCGGACTAAATGCGCGTGGTACATTCTATATAACTGTTAGATTTGGTTTAAATCCATACATTTTTAATATATAATATATCCTTTCGTAGTGCGAAGTTCGTGAAATTAACAACGATCATTGTTTTTTTTTTATTATAATTTTTTTGTTCAGAAGTCTTGTGTTGATTGTACCGAATTTTGGAGCATCTGTATCTATAGGTATTCCTAGAATGCGAATGCAAACTAGGTGGCACACTTTCCATTGCTCATCAAGTGCCGCACTTCCCATGTCGGTTGTTTTAGATTTAATTTTTGCCAGAACCAAATTGATCGAACCACGGCCAGTGGTTTTAGTTTAAAAGACAGTATAGATCAGCTGAATGCTTGGTTTGGCATTTCTATGATTTTTTTCTCATTATAATTCAAATGGTCGCATGGTTTTATTTATTTTACATCAAACGGGCTTTTGATATTATTCAAGGACAACCCTTCATGCCTTTCTCCTTTTTATCACCAAGCATATTATCAACCGGTGGAAACAAACGATCTTAAATTGGCTAACTATTTGACTAGCCTAAAGAGCCTGAATTTTTAAAGAGGCGGAATCTTATCAATTTGACAGGTCTTCTGCTCTTTTTCTATGACTTTGACAGACAATCAATTGTTCCAATTTTGACATGTCTCTTTATAAATTCAGGCTCTTTAGACTAGCCTACACTCAAAAAATTTATCACATATCTAATGGATGAAATCCATGAGATTTTCACATAGCTTTCCTGTGATCACATAGCAGCAAATCCCACCACAAAATCACATGAATATGATGAGGTCCATGACATTCATATGAAAAATCATATAATATTAATGTGATCGCATAAATTTTATGTGAAATTCAGATGAATTCCATTAATTTTGATTATGGATGAAAATCATGTGCGTTTCCAATGGAAGCTACATGAAAACTATTTTCGGTGTATTGCAGAGTCGATGTTATAATAAGAGTCCCGCCAAGAGAAAACGTTGCGAACAACCAGCACTGTTTGTGATTTATTTTTCGTCATAGTAAACGACAACCAGTTTTTTTTTGCGTTAGCATCGGATGACTTTCATTGAGAAGTGCACACTTAGAAAAAATTACCGACTTCGGTAATTCATTTACCGAATTCTCAACAGCTGAACGGTCGGTAATGTGTTCGGTAATCGAGAACATTACCGAAAAATCTGTAAACTGAATCAGCAAAATTAGCTGTCAAATTTACCGAACGATCGGTAACGTTTACCGAAAAAACAAGCTTGATTTGTAATTGATTTTACCGAAGAACTGTAATTTTGGAGTCGATATGGAAAATGAAAATTACCGAAAGATCTGTAATTTTTTTTTAAAGTCTACCGACTTAAATTTAATTCGCTTTAATATTGTTTCAATGTGTTTTTCGGGTTTTATCAATTATACAAATTAAATACAAATACTCCGATGAATATTTTTGTTAAGTTCATTCAATGATGTCTCTGATTCACGAGTAGAACTTGCTTCATTGCATTGAGTAGGCATTTCATGACCGATGAAAAGGGTTTCCCCGAGTGGATCGTTTCCCTTCGTGGTACTTTCGGCTGGAACAAAGCTTTCAAGTGGATGCCTTTTAATGATATGGCGTTTTAAAGAATAGAAGTTTTTTTTATCTTGCATCACATTTCTGATATGTACAATCAAAAATTGTGTTTGCCGGTATAAAATCTTTCATTTTTATGTGGTTATTGATGAAAAAACAAGCAACAGTATTGGCCATCTGTAACAATGGGTATTTATTTAGATAACGAAATATCATTACTTACGGAAAATATCTACGAATCGCTCATCTTGGTGTTGCAGCTGGTCCATAACAGCCTCCATAATTGAACTTTTTATTTTTCACAAGTTTCCACTTACTTTTTTTTTTAAGAAGGTCGAAAATCACAATATGGTGAATTTGACGTTTCTAGCTGTGAAAACTACCGAACTCGGTAATGGAACGGTTTGTTTACCGAAACTTCAGTAAAATATTTCACCGAAGTCAGTGATGAAGCTGATTTACAGATCTGCCGGTAATTTTTTTACCGTTTTCGTTGAATTGAAATGAAATCACCGAAATTCGGTAATTTTATTTACAGTTTTCAGCAATAGAGCGAGAAAATACCGAAACATCTGTAATTTTTAGGATTACCGATCTAAGACGGTAATTTTTTTTACCGAACTCAGGGTCTCTGTTTAAGGGTGTGAAAAATTTCATGTCGATAACGGAGCTTCTGGGAGACAAAAACGATTAAAGAACCTGAAAAATGTTTATTATAACCAGGCTTGCAATTGCTCATTACAGCTAAAATGCTATTTTTCGGTATTATGAAACAATGGGATACTATAATGATATTTTTTATTTGTAAGATGCAAGAAGAGGAGATAAAGTTTGTATATTGTAGCCGACACTGGCCGATCTCTGTTAAGCCTGCGGTTTAAGCGCCACTCCGGTAAAGGAGACCGCAGGCCACGTTGAGTTTGCCCGGATGAGACTGCCCCAGGGCGAGTCCAAGTGAAAATCTTCTTAGAAAGAAGAGATCGAGCCAGCTTGACTACTACCGAATTTTATCGATTAGAAACCTCTATTACGAAACAGCATAATCTCTCACAACCTCGAAATGACTCCAAAAAGCTCCCGGTAAGAGAATACACAAACCCTAAACGACGTTCCACGTCAAGTTCTCCTCATCGGTACCCACACGAATTGCCGGCGAAAAAGTGACGTCATTTGACATTGGGCGACTTGAAGACTGATCGTTTTTAAATTGGTGTGTTTTTTTTTGTCGTGCGCTCAGCCATCTTGTCTGGTTTGTTTATAAACAAACCAGACAAGATGGCTGAGCGCACGGAGCGGTGAATCCTTTGCGGTGCGCAAATTACATTTCCCGAGTCGCGAAGGGAAGTAGGAGCATTAACAGTAAGTATTAAATTATTATTGTTATATTTAGTGTTATTATTTTTAATTTAAAAAATTAATGCGTTGCATCAGTAACTATTTTCCAAAAATTTGTCCTCTGGATGAATCCGGCGGATTTAAGCATCCTTACTGTCATCAACAAGGATGTTTAACTACTCATCCCGATTCCTCCAGCGGATCAATTTTGAAAAATAATTACAAATTCTAAACAACAGATCCCAAATTTTGATGATTTTGTATTTTTTTTTCAGCCGGCTGCTTCCAAAATTCCGGATTAAGAGAGGTGTTCGAAGGGAGGTGTTGAATAGAGGTAAGTATTGAATAGTTTGTTTTTTTTTTTTTCTTTATTAAAGAGACTTTCAGCCTTGGGCTGGTTCGTCTCTGGGAATCCCAGATGGGGAATCCCCTATTTGAGGGGGTGGGAATTTCAGAGGGAAATTACCCTAACAACATAGTTTGGATCCCAGAGGGGATTTCCGAAAAAGGGCGTGGGCCCCGGAAACAGAGTTTTTAGCTACGGAGTTTTTAATTTGGTGGCCCTGGAAGGGAACATCCGAGGGTGGGGTCCCTTAGTTGCTTAGTGGCTGTCTTAATTCTGTCATTTTGTTGGAGAATTCCGTTTTCGTTGCGTTGGTCTGTATAGTTGCTGATGTGGGTGGTTGGTTGTGAGATTCTGGTTCCGAGTGTGATCTGGTATGGTGGTGATGATGATGATGGCGAGTTAGGTGATCAGATTAGATCGAACAGCTCAGCTTCCCGCAGGAAAGCTAAAAGGGCTGTAATTCTGGTAGTATCGTTACCGAGGGCATCGCTGATGCTTCCCGGGATGTCGTAGCGGGTTCTTGGTGCTTCGTATTTCGGACAGTGGCAGATAATGTGATCCACCGTTTGAGGAATTCGGCATAGATCACAGATCCTATGGAAAGGTCCGTCTCCCTTGTATGAATAGTTTGTTATTAAGTGTAGTTATTTTTAAAAATTGATCCACTGGAGGAATCTAACTGAGTTAAGCATCCTTATTGATGCAATGCATTAATAAGGATGTTTAACTCATCCGGATTCCTCCAGCGGATCAATTTTGACGTAACTATTTTCCAAAAATTGATCCGCTGGAGGAATCCGGCGGATTTAAGCATCCTTACTGATGCAACGCATCAACATGGATGTTCAACTCATCCGGATTCCTCCAGCGGATTATTTTGATGTAATTTTTTTTTTCCAAAATTGATCCGTTGGAGGAATCTGGCTGAGTTAAGCATCCTTACTGATGCAACGCATGTCGATGCCGGATCCCGATGTTTATGTTTAAGGTAAAATTAAGTATGTAACAACTAAATTTAAGTTAAAATTATGTTAAAGTTAAATTGAAGTTTGACTAATTAATTTAGAGTTATTTTAAAGTTATGCTACAATTATGTTAAAGTAAAGTTAATGTTATATTAAAGTTAAAGTTATGTTAATGGTAAGAATTTAGTTAATGTTACGTTAAAGTTAAGTTAAGGTTATGAAGTTAAGTTAAAGGTAAGTTAAAATTATGTTTATGTTAAGATAAAGTTAAGTTAAGTTATGTTTAAGATAAAGTTTAGTTAAAGGTAAGTTAAAGTTATGTTGAAGTTAAGTTAACGTTAAGTTAAAGTTAAGTAAAATTTAAGTTAATGTTAAGTTAACGGTAAGTTAAAATTATGTTAAGTTGAAGTTTATTCAAATTTAGGTATAAGTTATGTTAAAGTTAAATTTATTTTAAAGTTCAAGGTAAGTTAAATTTACGATAATGTTAAGTTACAATTAATTTAAATTTAAAGTTATGTTAAAGTTCAAGTTATGCTAAAAATAAATTAAATTTATGTTAAATTTGATTCAATTTAAGTTAAAGTTTTGCTAAAATTATGTTCAAGTAAAGTTAAAAGTTAAGAAGAAGTTATTTTAAACTTAAAGTTAAGTTAAAGTTCTGCGATAGCTAGGTTAAAGTTAAAGTTAAGTTCAAGTTAAGTTCAAGTTAAGTTAGAGTTAAGTTAAAGTTAAGTTAAAGTCAAGGTTGCAAAGACTCATTTCAGCTAAAATAATGTTTTTCGGAATAATAAAACCAAAAGATGGTATGATGGCATGTTTTACTTGTAACTTACAAGAAGAGGTTACAAAGTATGCGTTGGAAACATAAAACCTGTAAATTTTGCTTTCTATGAGTCACAATCAGCGATTTGCTGATCGCTGAGTGAGTGAGTGAGTGAGTGAGTTTGTGAAAAATCGCTGATTGTGACTCTCATGAAGTGAAATAAACAGGTTTAATATGTCAAACACATTCTTTGCAACCTCTTCTTGTATCCTACCAATTCAAAATTTGATCATGGCATCTAATTATTTCATAATTTAGAAAAACATTGTTTTAGCTGAAATGAGTCTTTGCAACCTTGGTTAAAGTTAAGTTAAAGTTAAAGTTAAGATAAAGTTATGTTAAAGTTAAGTTTAAGTTAAGCTTTAGTTAAGTTAAAGTTAAGTTAAAATTAAAGTTAAGTTAAAGTTATGTTTAAGTTAAGATAACGTTATGTTAAAGTTAAAGTTAAGTTAAAGTTCAGTTAATGTAAGGATAAAGTTATGTTAAATTTAAGTTAAAATTACGTTAAGGTTTTGTTAAAGTTTAAGTTAAGTTAAAGTAATGTTAAATTTATGTTAAAGTTATGTTAAAGTTAAGATAAAGTTAAGATGTTTTCGAATACAAAGAACCGGTGCGTTGATGTTAAAATGCAATCAAAAGTACTTAAAATAAGTAGTACTGACGGTAATTAAAATTATCTATCCGTAATTAATGTAATTAAAAGTATTGAAAATGTAATTCATGTACTTTAATAACGAAATTTCAGCTGTAATTAATATAGTTAAAAATTAGTTAACGTTACATTGTGTAATTAATGTAATTAATGCAATATTTAATGGAATTAATTTAATTACAGCCGTTGCCTGCGTTGGAATTAAAGGTTATTGCGTGCCCCTACTTAGGATGTATTTTTTTTTACTCTATTAGAGAGATTTTTAGCCGTTGGCTAGTTCATCTCTAAATCATATTAATATTAATAATTAAAGTTACGTTCAAGTTAAGTTAAAATTGAGTTAAAGTTAAGAAAAATTTAAGTTTATGTTTAGTTCAATTATGTAAAGTTAAAGTTTATTGAAACTTATGTATAAATTATTTTTAAATTAAAGTTATTATAAAGTTAAAGTTAAGTTAATATTTTGATAATGTTAAGTTATTATTAATTCAATATTTAAGTTATGTTAAAGTTAAAGTTATGTTACAGTAAAAGTTATGTTAAAATTAAGCTGAAATTAAGCGAAAGCTAAAATTAAGATAAGAGTATGTTAAAATAAAGTTCAAGTTAAGTTAAAGTTATGTTAAGGTTAAGTTATAATTAAGTTTAACTTATGTTAACGTTAAGTTAAAGGTTTGTTAAATTTATGTTAAAGTTAACTTTTAGTAAGTTTAAAGTTAAGCTAAAGTTATGTTAAAGATAAAGTTATGTTATAGTTATATTAAAGGTAAGATGAAGTTATGTTAAAATTTAGTTAAGTTATGTTATAATTAAAATAAGTTCTCGGTTAAGTTAAAGGTGTGTTAAAGTTAAGATACAGTTAAGTTAAATTTAAAGTTATCTTAAAGTAATATAAGTTAAAGTTGAGTGGAAGGTTCGTTAAAGTTGACTTGAATGTTAGTTAAAGTTATGTTAATGTTAAGTTAATGTTATGTTAATGTTAAGTTAATGTTATGTTAAAGATAAAACTAAGTTAAAGTTATCTTAAAGTTTAAGCAATGCTAAAAATAAATTAAATTTATGTTAAATTTGGTTACATTTTAGTTAAGGTTTTGCTAAAATTATGTTCAAGTTAAGTTAAAGTTACGATAAAGTTATGTTAATGTTTAAGTTAAGTAAGTTATTTTAAAGTTAAAGTTATTTTAAAGTTAAAGTTAAGTTTAAGTTATCTTAAATTTAAAGTTAAGTTTAAGTTATTTTAAAGTTCAAGTTAAGTAAAAGGTAAGTTAAAGTTAAGTTAAAATTATGTTAAAGGTAAGTTAAAGTTAAGTTAAAGTAATTTTAAAGTTATAATAATGTTAAACTTAAGTTAAAGTTATGTTAAAAACAAGTTAAAGTTATGTTATAGGTAAGTTAAAGCTATCTTAAAGTTAAAGTTATGCTAAAAATAAATTAAATTTATGTTAAATTTGGTAAAATTTAAGTTAAAGTTTTGCTCAAATTATATTCAAGTAAAGTCAAAGTTATTTTTAAGTTAAAGATAAATTTAAGGTATTTTAAAGTTAAAGTTAAGTTAAGGTTATTTTAAAGTTAAGGTTATTTTAAAGTTAAAGTGAAGTTTAGTTATTTTAAAGTTAAAGTTATGTTAAAGGTAAGTTAAATTAATTTTAAAGTTAAAGTTATGTTAAACTTAAGTTAAAGTTATGTTATAGGAAAGTTAAAGTTATCTTAAAGTTAAAGTTTTGCAAAAATAAATTAAATTTATGTTAAATTTGGTAAAATTTAAGTTAAAGTTTTGCTAAAATTATGTTCAAGTTAAGTTAAAGCACAGACATAACGCTCACAATCACATTCATCATCGCAAATAATGTTTTAGTTGGGAATGTACTTGCACTTGTCATGGTGGCGCCACTGAAGCATTGAGTAAGCCACCACATTTCGAACTTATCAGTGATGCCAGTTCTTTTTCACGTCTAGTTAGTAGATGAATGATAAGTGGTCAAGGCATCCCACTGGAGACACATACCACATCTGACGAATACAGAAAAAAATGTTGAATATTACATCAAAGCTGCTGCACATTAGTCATTCCGTTCTTAATATTACGTTGTACGATGTACACAGAATTCGAAAACAAATCATGTTGATGAATGTAATATTCTATCAACTTTTACCAGTTATTGATGTTCAGTAGTTCACCATAAATATCATTAATTGATACATATTTTTTTTTTCTTCTGTGTACACATTGATGTGATGAGCGGTGGTAGAAAGGGCACTAATAAGTAATACATTACATCGTTTAAAAAAAATCTAATTAAAGAAAAAGCACACTAAGCAAACAAAACAAATCCATAAAAAAAAGTATTAGCTTCTGAGAACTTTTCCTAGGGATATGTATTTCTGCAGAATTCAATCAATTCTATAGATCTTCGGAAAATTTGATAGAACCGACCTCACTGACTTCCATCTGATTTGTTTTTATTCAACACAACTGACGCGTCTAGCAACCGAGCAAACATACCTAGATACCTATTACTAAAGTATTTCTTAAGTATTTATAAATATAATAAGTATATCGATAGAAATACAGAGATGTCCCTAGCTAATATGGGTTAATTTATCTAAAGATATATGAACTTTCTTGAAATTATTTGAAATTCGCTGAAGTACTACCAGTTTCTAAACGAACTTCCCTGAAGCACTAAACATTATTCTGAAAATCTACGACCTTCCCAGAAGTTCTGAAATTTGCTCTGACCATCTACGAACATCCCTGAAGTCCCACAAATTTCTTTAAAGAACTAATAATTGCTCTGAATCACTGAAAATATCTCTGAACATCTGCAAACTTTCCTGTAGTTCTGTAATTTTCTGTGCAGATCTATGAACTTCCGTAAAATACTGAAAATTACTCTGAAGATCAACAAATATTTCTGAAGCACTGAAAGTTATTCTGAAGTTTTACGAATTTCCCTGAAGTTCTGAAAACTTATAACCTCAACTTTACTTTAACTTCAACTAAACATTCACTTAACTTCAACTTTGACTTAATTTTAACGTAGTAAGAACTTCCATGTGAAGTGCCAAGAAATTTCTAGAAGTTCCAAGAACTTTCAAAAAGTTCGAAGAACATTCAAAAAATTTCAAAAGCTTCTAACATCTTTCAAGAAGTTTCAAGAACTGGAGTTTCCCTGAAGTTTTCTTGAAATTTCCCTGAAATTCCCTGGAAATAACTTTACCATGACTCAAGCTAAACTTAATAGTTTTACATAACTTTATCTTAACTTAAATTTTAATTAACGTTAACATAACTTTAACAGAAGCTCTCTTGAAATAACTTCAACTAAACTTTTACTATACTTTAACTTAACTTTAATTAAACCTTATCGTATTAAATTAACATAACTTTAAGTTTAAATTAACTTCAACTTTTTATATTTTAATTTAGCTTAATTTTATCATAACTTTAACTTAAGATTCAACAAACCTTCATTGAATTTTCAAAAAAGCAGTTTTTTCGTTCAAATTCAAAATTCTGCCAATGAAAATGTCATCAATGTGTTCGGGTAGGCCAGTAGAATGTAATGATGACATTTTCGTTGGCAAAATTTTGAATTTTAACGAAACAACTGCTTTTGATTTTTTTTTAATGATTATTGAAAAAAACAATGATGGTTTGTTGAACCTTAAATTTAACATATCATTCACTTTAACTAAACTTTAACTTAACCTTAACTAACCTTCACTAAATTTTAGCTTAACTGAACTTGATTTTATATTTAATAAAAAAAAAACTTTTGTTTTACTAACATATTACTAATTAACTTAACTTATTTTTAACTATTACTTAACTTGAACTAATCATATTTTTAATTCTAAATTTTGATTTAACTTTGACTTAATTTTATCTTAACTAGAACTTCTAAGAAGTTACAAAAACATCCAAGAGCTGAAGTTTCCCGGATGTAACATGAACATAACTACAACTTAGCTTTAACTAAACATTATTTGAAATTTACCTCAACTTAAACTAAACTTAAATCTATGTTTCGAAACCGAAAAAACGAAATAAAAACATAAAAAATGGAATTTACGAAAATAAAACTAATTAAATTCAAGAAATCAAAATCCAAATTTATCAAATTTAAAAATTTATAAATTTAAAAAATCAAACAACTTAGTAGGACTCCTAGTGAAAGTTTCAAGGAAAGTTCTTAAGTGGTTCCAAAGGAAGTTTTAGGAATATAATAAATAGTTACCGAGGGAGCCTATGTTACAACCCAAGGCATCCCCCGATTCATCACTTTCAACATTGATAATTTTTGGAATGAATCATATTCCTAAATTTAATGTTTTTTTGAATCTCAAATTCAACTTTACTGCAATTTCTCAATTTTTAGTTACTTAAGTACATAATTTAACTTACTTTCGTTAGTAAAATGTTGTATGGAAAAAATATGGAAAGTATGGAAAGTGAGAAAACTTCACTCAGTCTGTGAGTTAGTTTTTACGCCTGTGTACTCTCGGTATTGCCAGATAAATTTTGTAATTTTTTCTCTACATAAATATTAATTAAATTTTATATATTCCATGTCACCGAGCTTATCTTCAAGTCACCGGACAGCGTTAGTTTAGGTTGCACCATCTCGACAGTGGACCTAACGAATTTGGATTATTAACTCAGTCCAACAAGGTATAAATAGGACAAACAAATTTTTTATAACATTACTTATCCTCGATTTCATTTTATTCATCCTGTGCAGAATAGTACTCTACTATCAATTGACGAATGGAGCTCCAACTGATGTCGCAGTCGTTCAACTTCATCCAGAGTTCCAGAGTTCACTAGTCTCCCGGATCATGGGCGCCTGACATCGCTTTTCAACGTCTACGTGTTACCCACGTTGCAAAAATACCCATATTATAGGGAATATGGCACTTTTCTGAACCCGATGGTAACCATCTTGGATTTCTGGTCTGTAGACATCACCCCTATTTAAAAATTACCTATATTGATGGATATTTGACAGTATTTCCACTTTTTGTTCAATTGGAAGCCAACATCTTTGATTTAAAAATTAAAAAAATTTAAAATAGTATTCATCCCGATTCCAAAAATAATAATTCTGATGGGTGTTCCCAAATTTTCTGAAACCAGAAATCACCATATTGGACTTCCAAATGGTGTTGGATATCAATTTGCGCCTTCCATTCGGGGTGACAAAAATATCCATAGTGATGGGGATGGGACAGTATTTTATACTTTTTCTGAAACCGGAAGCCGCCATTTTTATTTAAAAATGGAGTCGGATATCGATTTACGGCCTCAAAACGTCGCCCCGATTCCAAAAATATCCATATTGATGAGAGTTCGACAGTATTTTCCACTTATTCTTAAAACAGAAGCTGCCATCTTTGATTTTGATTTTTGGCCTCTATTCGTGACCCAAAGTCCAAAAATACCCATTTTTATGGACTTTTGGAATTATTTTTCACTTTATATCGATTTCCAGTTGATTGTAGATTGTAGATTGTAGTAGAGTTGGAAACTTGATCATGTAAACACTATGCAGCATTGTCTGGTAGTTCGTTAAAAAATGCTACAACAATCGTCAAGCTCGCTGTAACGTCACCTAGTGCCTCGTCATCCACGAATTGGCGCCTATGTCAGTAGTCTAATAACTCTTAGCGCGCTGATGGCATGGTTCCAATGCCGCATAGAGAGTTGCTACAATGATATTGGGTTAGCTAAGGTCAGTTAACTGACTGGTGGGGAACGGGAGCTTTAGCTATGGCTATTATGTATGCATTTCTATAACGTTATCTAACAACAATGGTGTGTACTATTTACAAAATCATGTTTGTAATTCTAATGTGTTGTATGGTTGAAAGCATTTGAAAAAGTTAGATTCTAATGTTTTGCACATTTGAAAACATCCGAAAACAATAAGTTCTTGATACAATTGAAAACACCCGAAAATGATGGATTTGACCTTGATGGGTTCTTCCACCGGGACACCCGGAATGTGCCCGGATTTGGCCAAAGTGGTTCTTGGAACTAAATTTGAGTTCCATTGAACCAAAAATTGAATTCTCATGTAATTTGATGTGTCGCATGATGGGTTTGACCCTAATCAGATGTTGGCCTCTTCCCCCGGGACACCCGTAATGTGTCCGGATGTGGCCAAAGTGGTTCTAGGAACTAGATTTGAGTTCCATTGAACCAGAAATTGAATTCTCATGTATTTTGATGTGTCGCATGATTGGTTTGATCCTAATCAGATGTTGGCCTCTTCCCCCGGGACACCCGGACAATGTCCGGATGTGGCCAAAGCGGTTCTAGGAGCTACATTTGAGTTTCATTGAATCAGAAATTGAATTCTCATGTAATTTGATGTGTCGCATGATGGGTTTGACCCTAATCAGATGTTGGCCTCTTCCCCCGGGACACCCGTAATGTGTCCGGATGTGGCCAAAGTGGTTCTAGGAACTAGATTTGAGTTCCATTGAACCAGAAATTGAATTCTCATGTATTTTGATGTGTCGCATGATTGGTTTGATCCTAATCAGATGTTGGCCTCTTCCCCCGGGACACCCGGACAATGTCCGGATGTGGCCAAAGCGGTAGGAACTAAATTTGATTTTCATTGAACCAGAAATTGAATTCTCATGTAATTTGATGTGTCGCATGATGGGTTTGACCCTAATAAGATGTTGGCCTCTTCCCCCGGGACACCCGGAATGTGTCCGGATGTGGCCAAAGTGGTTCTAGGAACTAAATTTGAGTTTCATTGAACCAGAAATTGAATTCTCATGTAATTTGATGTGTCGCATGATCGGTTTGACCCTAATCAGATGTTGGCTTCTTCCCCGGGACACCCGGAATGTGTCTCGATGTGGCCAAAGTGGTTCTTGGAACTAGATTTGAGTTCCATTGAACTAGTAATTAAATTCTCATGTAATTTGATTTGTCACATGATGCGGTTGACCTAGCATGTAAGATATTATTGTTAGGTTAAGTTCTATTTAAAAAAAAACATATGTTAGTTATAAGAATAAGATAAATAAAGATTATTGATGAAGTCATGTTCATGCTTCAACTGTTTTTATTTTTATTAATTTAAAACCCATTGAAAAAGAAAATGGTGGTGAACAACCGTGAGCGCGCCGGGGCGCCTGGGGGCGGACAAAATGGCCGAAACGATCAGATTTTTGACAGGTATCGTTTTCGCCTCAGGCGCCCAAATGTTGCAAATATGGTCGCCCCCGGCGCGCCGGCGACCAAAATTGGACCAAGCGGCGCCGCGAGGTTCGAGTCGCCCAAGTCCGCCCCGTCCGCCGAGCGGTCCGGGGGCGAGCCGTGGGCGACTAGCCCGCTGTATGTGGGTAGTTTCCCTTAAATTCCGCCAGAGGCGCAGCTGCAGTAAAAGAGGTACGCAACATAACAGTCAAATTCCGACCATGCGGAAGACAACAACATAATTAAACGGACCCGAAAACAACGTAAAGATACTTTTTTCCTCTCATTCTAATCTTGGATAGAACCAACTCCCCGGCAAGGTGACAGATAATCTTAGTTTCACGTACCCACTTGCAAATAGTAGATGTCGCCACACAACGTAAACAAAGGGACTGCCCTTCACCGCCGCAATGGTATTTCTCTATGGGAAGGCAACTTTTTGTTTCACCATGTGTGGATGTCAAACAACAAGCAAGAATGCCATGTGAAAAGAGCGATTTATGATTTTCGTGGTGAAATGAAATAAATCCAAACAAATTGGAACAGATTGATGGAAGTTTTTCTTATATAATCAAATAGAAATAAAAACACATTGGTTGATTCTATTATATTTTGCTCTTGAATATTATCAGTCTTAAGAATAAAGTTTCTGAGCATACTTGTGCGGTGAAGACTTGCAATAAAAAGCCGTATCATTAAAAACAGTTTACTTCCCCATCTTTCTATTGAGGGGTGAAAAAAAAAACAAAATTGATTCTTATTCGCGGTGAGTAGCAGGTTTGCTGTGTGAACACTAACATTTCGTATATTCATTCAAACATGAAGAAATAAATAAAATAAATTAAAATAAGCATCTCTCAACAAAAGATATTCATAATGAGCTTCTAAAACGAATAAATTTCAGTGATTGTCTTTTGTTACACCCGTCCGTTTAATTAACATTGTTCCCCACCAACTTGAAGTTTCAAGAAACAGATGAGGCTATCTGTTTTTATGTTCAGTATTTTTTTTACTTTATTTACATATCTGCATTCGCCCTATTCAGATAACACTTCTGAAATTTGTGAGTTTGACAGAACCACCAGCACCAAATTTTCGGAGTACACTGGAAATGTACTGGACTTGTCAAGTTGCCCCCGGGTTGGATAGAACTGATCAACAACATTACATCAATTTCAAATCAAACATTTATTTCACAACGAAAAACGGTAAGTTGAGATTTTATTATTGACTAAAGCATGCTTTTACGAAATTTCCATTGTTTGTATATTTTCTACTCCTCTTTATTCTATTTCTCTATCTGGTCCTATCCTTGTGTGCGTAATTACCTATCTGTGCTGTGCTCTTGTGTCTCTTCTTGACGAATCCCACGACGATGCAGCAAGCGGGGAACGGCAAAGCTTGGCACCCGGGTGTCTAACATTGATGGGTTGGGTGGGCATCCATGTATGACGTTACGTGCGCACGTTTGTCTTACCGACACCCAACCTTACAATTCTTGGACTTCTCCAAATGTTAGCTTCATGCTCTTCGACCTTATGGTCGGCAAAAAAATGTCCTCCGTGGCGCCCTCGCCGGACGCCACACTCAACGAAAAAAACAGAACGGACTCACCAGTTGGTTTAGCTGCTGATGATTGCTGCGCTGCTGTTACTGGCGCGGCGACGATGCTACTTCGATCGATGCGTGTTCGACCGTTGGTGTTGAACGGCCAACGATTTCCACGTGGGTGGATGAACCACAAAGCCCCGCTCAGCGCTTTCAGAAGGTCACAACTAGCGATTTTATGATCGCTGATTGCTCGCTCATCGCGTTGCTCATAGTTACAGCTAATCGCTAGTTGTGACCTTCTGAAAGCAAAATTGACAAATTTTATATGTCATACACAAACTTTACCACCTCTTCTTGCATCTTACAAATAAAAATTATCATTATAGTTTCCCATTGTTTCATAATACCGAAAAATAGTATTTTAGCTGTAATGAGCAATTGCAAGCCTGATTATAACATTGACTCCCAAGTACATCGATGAACGTACCCCATTCTAGTCGAAATTCTAGTACTACACTATGTTTGTTTTGATTCGATATGAAAGTTTGACAGTTGAAATAAGGGGTTCGTGGCTTTTCCCAGAGACGATGTTTAATAAGAGACGCGCGTCAAACGCGGTTCCAATCGAGCAATGTAAATAAACACGAGCGCTTCACAAGGAAAAGCGTGAGGAGTATTGAGGTGGCGGTTGAAATTTAATTTTTGATGTTTATATAATTATAATTAAGTTTTCCCAATAAAAAAAAATACCACAAACGAATGATAACCCAAATTATTGAACTATTCTACAAATGGTTTGAATGATGCCCGAAACACGTCGTTAGGCAACATATGCATAACAATTTCATAATATATTAGTGTCTATATTATGAAATTGTGTCTATATTTCATAATGGTTGCGTATGATAAGTGCAATTGGATACTATTTGACGTTGGGAGTACAAATAAAACGCAAGTAAAATCTTTTGAGATTAGTTGTTATTTACATCAATGCCAAAAAGCAAATATTTTTAAAAAATTACAACGCCGCTTTTTAATTACCAATGAATTTGGTGAAAGACTTCAGAAAAGGAACTTCTCGATTACTTTTTTAAATGGACGTATCTGCTTTTGTAAACAATGCATTCGGTGGGTGAGCTACCAGTTAAGCCAAATCGACGAGCAAATACATTGTTTACAAAAGCAGATACGTCCCTTCGAAAAATAATAATAATCGATCTTTCATTCATACAGGGTAGGAACGTAGGAAGCATGAACAGCAGATTGCATAACTACTTTGAGCAACACTCTGTAAAATATCCGCTCCAATATGGGTACTATATTTGATTTCACTCTGTGTTCTACTTACTTCGTTTGAATACCGATACTACCGAAACGATCAAAAAAGTAGGTATTCGCTCAAATTAAAAGTCATGTGATCAGCTGACAGCCCTGGCCGTGCAACCAGATTTACTTTTATTCTCTCCGCGCGTCTCTTATAAAACATCGTCTATGGCTTTTCCTATATTTTGAGGGTGCATCGATTAGCTTGGGACCAGAGTACCAGCACAAACGAAGTGACAGACGGAGTGGCTCGAAATTTTTGGTGACTAACCTGCTATTACAATTTTTTAGTGTACGACATAGAGCTTGCTGACGTTTATCGTATGCACACTACGTTACGTATACGTATACGCAAAATGTTTTCATCGGGAAAAAAAACTTCATAGTGAAAAATTTTCCAGATGAAAACAAATCACTGACACAATCACACTTTAGCAATCTCTATGGCAACACCACTACTACTGGATTGTACCAACAATCAATACGAAACTAACGATTTTAAATTGGCTCACCACTTTAGTAGCCTATTGGTCCCAAGCAAACGATTAACGTACCCTATTCTAGTTGAAATTCTATTACTACACTATGTTTGTTTTGATTCGCTATGAAAGTTTGACAGATAACATCAGGGGTGTGTGGATTCATGCAGAACATGCAGGGGTGAGTGAAATAGCTTGGGACTGCTTGGAACCGTTGTTCTGGTACTGAGTGAGCCAAAAATAATAATGATTTTCTTCGGGACAAAGTGGTCTTAGAGTTACCTCTATGCTACTACTGGATTGAACTAGCATTTTCACCAAATGTACTAGAATGTTTTGGTTCTATCTCTAATGATACACTCTTTGCACACTGTCAAAGAATCATTGTACACAAAATCAACTTTGTGCCGGCGCCGGTGGTGTAGTGGTAAGCGTGACTGCTTTCTAACACCCCGATGGGTCTGGGTTCAATCCCAGCCGAGGTCGGTGGGATTTTTCTGAGGCATAAAAATCTCTGGTCACGTCTTCCTTCGGAAGGGAAGTAAAGCCGTTGGTCCCGGCCCATGTGTGTTGAATGGGTACGATATCCTACGCAGGTGTGGAAGCTGCCTTCCTGCACATTCGATTGCCGTCAATGGATGGCAATCGATGTCCGTCGGTGATTGGCACTAGATTGCGGAACAGAGACCGACGTTAAATAAAGGAAAGAAGAAGAAAATCAAGTTTGTGCAAAAACAAAACAAAAATATTATCCCATCTGGTGGCTGATGACACAAGCTTCTAAGAAAATTCTATTACAGCGAACCACATTATTTTAATTGATTTCTTCGCCAGTTAGTCGTCTGTCACTTCGTTTGTGGTACCAGCAACAATCAATACGAAACTAACGATTTTAAATTGGCTCACTACTTGACTAGCCTATTGGTCCCAAGCAAATCGATTAACGTACCCCATTCTAGTCAAAATGATGTGCAGCGAGCATTAAGGCCGGCGTACAATAGATACGTTTTCGGTTTTTTGACAGATAATGCATGGGCTAACTGTCAAAAAACCCGAAAACGTATCTATTGTGCGCCGGCCTTTACTCACTTCATTTTTACAACGCAAAAACAAATACAGTTTATTACTAGAATTAAAATCTTCTTTTTTTTACTTATCTATAACAAGCTTAAACCATAAGGTAACTCTAAGACTAGTACCATAGAGGTAACTCTAGGACTAGAAGGTCCCGAAGTAACGTCAACAATCAATACGAAACTAACGATTTTAAATTGGCTCACTACTTGACTAGCCTATTGGTCCCAAGCAAACGATTAACGTACCCTATTCTAGTCGAAATTCTAGTACTACGCAATGTTTGTTTTGATTCGCTATGAAAGTTTGACAGATAAAATGAGGGGTTATTGGTTTTTCCTATGTTTCGAGGGGTGAATCATTAGCTTGGGACCGAAGAGAGTACCAGCAATCAATACGAAACTAACGATTTTAAATTGGCTCACTACTTGACTAGCCTATTGGTCCCAAGCAAACGATTAACGTCCCCCATTCTAGTCGAAATTCTAGTACTACGCAATGTTTGTTTTGATTCGCTATGAAAGTTTGACAGATAAAATGAGGGGTTATTGGTTTCTCCTATGTTTCGAGGGGTGAATCGATTAGCTTGGGACCGAAGATAGTACCAGAGCTGAGCCAAAAAGTTGAGCACGTTTCTTCGGGACCTACTAGTCTTAGAGTTACCTCTATGGTACCAGAGCTGAGCCAAAAAGTTGAGCACGTTATTTTGGGACCTTCTAGTCTTAGAGTTACCTCTATGGTAACGTGCAGTACTCCCATAGAGGTAACTCTAAGACCACTGGGTCCCGAAGAAAATCATTATTATTTTTGGCTCACTCAGTACCAGAACAACGGTCCCAAGCAGTCCCAAGCTATTTCACTCACCCCTGCATGTTCTGCATGAATCCACACACCCCTGATGTTATCTGTCAAACTTTCATAGCGAATCAAAACAAACATAGTGTAGTAATAGAATTTCAACTAGAATAGGGTACGTTAATCGTTTGCTTGGGACCAATAGGCTACTAAAGTGGTGAGCCAATTTAAAATCGTTAGTTTCGTATTGATTGTTGGTACTCCCGCCTTGAGTTGTTACATTTAAAGTTTCAGAATAGAGGCTTAACTCATTAATTCATTACCTCACTCATTACGCATTAATAAGCATCTGTTACCAAGACTGTTAATCATTAATGAATAACCGCTACTTATTTGTGGATCACAACTACTCATTAATGTTTTGTTTTTATTAAATAAATGATTGAAGCTGGGATTGAAGGCACTTTTCTTAAAAATTGGTGAAATTCTACTCATTGCATAGTTTTGTGATTCGAGCTCGGATTAAAATACACAATAATAAATTGACGCATTTTGTTCGAATTCATCATTTTGATTTTGGCTTCTATGTGCCCTCACATAGTCATAGCATACTGCCTATCTTAACTGCAGGTAGAAGATGTCATTTACCGCTAGGTGCACTAGTGTTCGCCAATGAAGAGTGGAGTCACTTTCTGATCCGAAGTTCTACTTCTGTTTTGTGCTTTCTACCAAAAAGAACCAACGCAAACTTTTAATTCTGCCAATGTTTTTTTACTAACGATAATTATTTGTGTAGAACCTATTGAAAAGTTACACAATATGTTCAAGTTTCATTTAAACCTGAAAGGGTATTTGAGCTGAATAAATCATACAAGAAATAAAAACGATGACAAACAAAAATGATATTAAAGTATAGTTAACTTAACATTATCTTTTTATTCATCAAACACAGATTGACATTGATGATTTCTTTCCATACTTGTAATCTTTGTTTAACGATTTTGGTAGCTCAATATTTGTAGTGGTGGAAGAATCGCTATGCTGAACCTGGTCTGGCCAAATGCCGTCTCCTGTAAAATGGAAATCTAACTCTATCATGTATAAACACAGTGATAGCATTTGTGCCGGGGTCACACAAGTCAGCTCTATTCCGAAATCCTCATGCCTCTTTTTAGTTTGTTTGCACTCTATGAGCTTGTCTAGTTTTTGGCTGATTCGCGACCTGCGTTACATAATGTTTCATTACTTTTCTTTAGATATTTTTAGTATGCAGAGTACTTACAGAGGGTATAGAAGTATTTGAACATTCTCGTATATCTCGTCCAACGAAAATTCTTTGCTTCTTAGGTAATCGAGCGTTTCCTGCATTTGTACAGCGGGTACATGAAACCAGTTTGGATGTCGCTTTAATTGTTCAACGGCATCTGTGCCTTGCTGTTGAAACACCATATTAAGGTAATGAGCAATGTCTTTCCCATTCGTTCTATCGTAACCTTCCCTAACATATCTGCAATGAGAAGGAAATAATTATTAATCATTTTTCCCATTTGATCACTATTCACAATTTATACTTTTCAAAGCTTTGTGAATGACTAGATAACACATTTAATGAGGCACAGCGAACTTTCAGCTGCTGTAGAAAGTCCAGTCGGATGGCCGCTTTGGTTTGATACGCTATGAGCTTGGTGATCCTAGGATGTTTGGAAAGCACTTCAAATTCTTTAGTTTTCTTCAGCTGCTCTAATCGTGCTAGGACAGTATTGGGCGACAGAGTTAAAATCGTCGAATATTTGAGCACCCCTGCCTCATCGATTCCAAACTCCCGAAGATGACCCAATAGCTGCTTTAGTTTGTCGCATGGTACCATCATGACCTTCGGTTGTTTCACCATGACCTCCTTTATGTCCATTCCTGCTATCGTAGGCACGACCTCGGGGTATCGTAGTAAATTTTCAGGATCCGAATGCAGGAGATAAAGATTTCCTACAATTTTTTCTCTAGTTAGTTTCAAATTGTGCTGAAGGATATCCACAACTCGCTGAGTATGACCAAAACTTTTGTGTTTTATTTTGGAATATGACTTCCACAGCTTTTTGAATTCCTCATCGGTAAGCTTTAGTCTCTCACGAAGAAATGCATTCAGAAAGAGTTCTCGAAGTGTTTGCAAATGCATTTCATCACTATAATTAATGTTTGGATTAACCTCTGTATCGAATTGCTTCTTAAGCTGATCCATCATATTCAAATCAATTGGTATGAGTTTGTTGTTCTTTAAAGCTTTGATCTGCTGCCTTATGATTGTGATGTATTTGGATATTGCTACCAGATTCAATGATTCGACTAATCCACACTCTCGTAAAATCGTAGATCTGTTTTCAATCGTAATCAAATGCAATGAAAACAGCATTGGTTGCTCTAGAATTTCATCGTTGGTTGCATTCAAATACCTGAAATAGGCAACTTTACGACGTACGTCCACTGGTTCCATATTCACGAGATAACTATGCTTCGCTAGGTACTTGTACATAGTAGACTCATTAACATCTGTAAAATCAAAAGCTTCTATTAGCATTACTATTGAAAAATTTCATAAAATATTTAGACAGCTGACCCAAAAGCGGATAGAAGAACTGTGTTGCCTCATTTATGTTGGTGAATCTTGCCTCTGAACAAAACAAACGATTTAAATTACGCTGATTTTTCTGTAGAATCCTAAGTTTGTACATATTTTTCACTGAAATTAACGGAAAACTTTATACAGGACTAGGTTTTACAATATACAAACGGTGAATAACAAAAAAATACTTAGGAAAAAGTGACCCATAGAAATAAACGCTGAAATTGACCAAATTGATTAATAGGGTAAACGCACCAATAGTGGAGGTACGTTAGTGAAATGTGTTCCTATAGTGGCCTATGGAGTCTCCAAACACATTACACTAACGTGCCTCCCGTGCCCCGTAACGTGGGTAGATCACCTTTTCGTGGTACGTTACGGGATGTAAGATCTACCACCGATTCTTAGTCCTGACTACTTCAAACTAGAAAACAGGATTTTTCAGTAATCAAAGGAACGCATCGTAGTCTTTGTTACTTTTTATGCCTTTTGTGACTAGACTCGGCTTTGCCCACCGAAGATGATCTTGAAACAAGGAAAAAATGACTTAGTTACCCGCATAAACGCGAACCATAACTTAACCTTACCGAAAATGGTTAAAAATTGTTTATAATCCTTGCTAAACTTTAACTGAAATGGTTATACCATTACCATTCAAAATGCTTGTCTTTGCCATACATCTTCGGAAAGAAAACTATATTAGAACCCTTTTGCTTAAGGTTAGAGAATTTTAATGGTAATGGTTATGGTAGTCAGTAAGGTCCATGGATGGCTTTGTATTGTCGGCAGCGAATCCAAACACATAAAGCAACCAACGATACAGACAAAACGGTTGCTACGACTACCATGACAAACTCGCTCTGTAACATATCTCGATCCGAGTGTAGAAGGATAATGATATATTGCTTGCTTTCTTTGTTGCAATATACACGAATGAGGACAAAGCTTGATATGAATCGAGAAAAGACATAACAAAAAAATTCCCATTAACACACGTGTATCATCTTCGGGTTTACTTCGTGAAGCAGCTTGCCAACAATTTGCTCGTTTCCTTTTACCGCCCCGAGTGAGTTGTGTCGCACGGGCTGCTTGTCATGAAAAAGAACGAAGAAGATTATATCATTATTGCTTTCGACTTCTGACATAGCGTTATTATTCGGTTCGTTGATCGCTTGTCATTTTGTCATTTGGAAATATTTTTGATTCCTTGATTGTCGGTCATCTTTACGAGGAATATATCGCGAATAGGTAATAATTAATTTACAGACAACCTTTGCACATAAAATTGATCGATGTTACAAAACCATCAATGGACCTTACTGACTACCATAACCATTACCATTAAAGTTCTCAAATCATAGATAAAAAGGTTTTAATATAATTAATTTTTCCAGGGATTATAAACAATTTTTAACCATGTTTGGTAAGGTCAAGCAATGCACAGTGGGGATTTTTGCAACAAAAAGGCTTGAAATTGTCTGCCGCTGAAACCACACATTGTAACATTGTATAATATAATATTTTCGCTTTCTGAGTGACTAAAAGACTAAACTTGTGAATCTCATATTTAAATTTTTAATATTGAGTTTAAATTCGGAAAACTTTTATATTTTATTAAAAATCTGGTTTGTTTGACCCCATGCTCCCGTATGAATGTTTTCAATAGTTTTTAAAAGACACAAGCTGAATACTAGAAGACATATTGGCTACTTCTGATAAAAGGTACTGAAAATTTGAATCAATGAAGTATCACAGACAAACAGACATAACACTCGCAAGTTGTTCATCGAACAAGCATTTAACGTTCAATTTAAAAGTATCGTAGTTGGTAGTATCGCCACCTGTGGCGCACATAGTCAATTCCCTTGCGTTTGCCGTTTACACAATACCGCCATCTGTTACGCCATACTGCCCACCACAGTGTGCTCAGCAGATGGCGGTTAAGTTTGAGAGACAATGTTTTACAGTGAGAAATATCCAATGTGTTATGTCTGTTTGTCTGTGGAAGAATCATAATGGTGAAAAAAAAAACTACAGAAAATATGGGATTTTGGGGCAAAATAAGCTCCAAAGATGCACTTATCACAGCTTGCGCCAAATCAAAATATGCTAAGTAAATTTCTTGACATTTTTCCCAAAGAAAGTCATATGCTACACTGTGTGGTTTCAGCGGCAGACAATTTCAAGCCTTTTTGTTACAAAAATCCCCACCGAATGGTTGGCATTTATGCGGTTAGTCTTCATCTATGTGATTCCTCATCTTCTATTCGTTGTTCCCTAGGTTGAAGTCATTAAGACTAGGGTTCTGATGCATGGTCATTATCGGTGTCATTCCTTAATTTTGTTGCTTAGGAATCCAATTTTGACTGACAAAGGGGTGCGCCTTTGGAGGGTGTTTCAACACTCCGAAGGGTATAAATAGCGGGACCTTTCAATTAGAGTCGGATCCTTGCAATAAATGAAACCGTAAAAACATCAAATGGATAGTGGAAATGGCTCTAATGTTGGCCTATGGATCTAAGATTGGGCCCTTTGCTAAAAATCTGCTATTTATCAACTTTATCTAGATGAACGCGTCATTGGGACGGTACTACTGGATATTTTTGGTCACTATTAAAAATTTAGTCGATTGCTGAATTTTTGTATGGGCCCAAATTAGGGGCATTTAGGCCGACATTACATCCATTTCCCCTACTTCATCATTTCTTAATAGTGATGGAGTAATACGACATGTACTAAACTAGGGACACGAGATATACTACCATTGATCAAATAACATGGTCGCAGTGGTGTTAAGTCCCGAAAGAAGAAAAAACGTACCTCCACTATTGGTGCGTTTACCCTAGTATCAAAATGACGAGTACAGCCTAAAGCCCTATACAGTAAAAGTATGGACGTCTGTCAATAGTTGTTCCAATCGAACCGTCAAAATGCACCACTTTGCTCGATTGGAACAGCTTTTTTCAGTTTTGTGGTGACAGTCGTCCATACTTTAACTAGAGGGCTTTAGTACAACCCTGGAGGTTTCGCGAACGCCTCTTTTTAATAATTATTCTAACGAAGACCCCTTGAAGACAATTATTAATATTGTCTTGATAAAGAGTTTATGCCCCAGGATTACGTTTAACTAATAGCGAATTCGTTTATTATTCAGTTCCAACCTGGATCGGGTATCAAGATTGGGTCTGCTTGTTTTCTGACAAACGTCAGTTTGATCGTTTGTTTTTAAAACCCAGCTCAGGTTGAGGTTCGCACTGACAAAAAGTTCGGTTTCGCACTGGGTTGGAACTGGTTCCAACCCCGATAATAAACGAATTCGCTATAAATAAATGACAATTACAATTAAAACTCAATGCTTTCCAATCCAGTTGCACTCCTTGCACTCCGCACAGCACTCGGTCTTCTTTGTTATGTAAACAGATACATGTCAAACTTAATTTTCTAGTTTTCACGCTCGTTTGATTTAAATCAAAATAAGAACAACTTACCATTTACTAATGGTTATTTTTAACACAGATGGCGCTGTTCCAAACTCTACACGGTAACCAGCGTAAACTAATTAATGAGTAAAACTATACCCATTTTTTATACGCAGCTGTCAAAAAACAATGTGTAAATTAGGAGATCTTAAATGTGTGAAATATACACATATTTAGAATTTAGTACAGTCGAATTTCTCTCGTTGGGCTACCTTTAATTGAGCTATACGTTTTAGTTGGACTCCCTTTAGATGGGCTGTAGCCTACCTTAATCGAAGTCAAACGTCATTTCTGAAAGAGAACTGATTTTTGTTGATGGCATTTCTTTTTTGTAATAAAATAATATTGAATCCAAGCAATCTTTAATTTATCATTGACACATATAAGAAAACTCCGAAACTCACGCTAATCCTCACCGCTAACGATGAGTAAAAAAGTACCCATTTCGAAGAAAAGTGGCATAACTCGTGAAATGAGTAAAACCAACTTTACTCATTAATGAGTATTTGACGAGTACTCCATAAAATGGGTAGTTTTGATTCATCATACTTTTTCGGAAATGTGTAAAAAGCACCAATTTTCTACCAACCATTTCGTTAATTCAGTGCCAACATTTCAAAGGGGCGTAATTGCTTTTGTAAACAATGACTTTAACCGTCAATTTCTCGCGAATGAAATCTTACCTCTACAAAATTACAATGCTTGCTGATAGAGGAAACATTCATCTACCTGCTGGTGTCATTATTTTTCATGAGTGAGCTTTTATTCGCGAGAAATCGACGACTAAAGCCATTGTTTACAAATGCAATTACGCCCCTTTGAAATGTTGGCACTGAATTTTCTATAAATCGATCTTCAAAGCCATTCATAAGAAAAAATCGATAGCGATCGTCTCCATTTCATGAATAATTGTAAAGATGCTAAAAGTCTAATTGTGAATCGTTTATAAAGATCTTTCTCAAAATATTGCTACCAATCGTTACCAATGTTAAAATATCGATTGTGTTGCCAGATCAAATTATCGATTTCTGTTGTAAAATCAAAATATCGATACACAACTGCTGATTTTATTTGTGATTTTTTATCTGCATAATTTCTAGTTTCGATCCCATGCCATCTGGGGTGTACTGATGTCGTTGTTGGTTGCTAATCCTCGGGTCCACGGCTGCTGTTGATGAGCTTATCAACGACAGGCAAACACACTCTAGTATGTGGTGTATTGAAATTTCTGTAAATCTTTTCATACCTGAATTAAATATTTATTTGTCATAACCATCAACCAGTCAGCCATGTAGGTGTAATAGAGGTCAAAAAGGTATCAATTTTCCTCATTGGGTGCCAAATGCCGAGAATCCCACCACGCATGCTATCATGGGTTATTAAATATAAAACGTGAAGAACTTTTTTTACCCTTCTTACAAAGAAGGGTATAGATATCACTTGAAAAACCGACTATCGATCCGAGGCCCGGAGGGCCGAGTGTCATATACCATTCGACTCAGCTCGACGAGATCGGAACATGTCTGTGTGTGTGTGTGTGTGGGTGTGTGTGTGTGTGTGTGTGTGTGTGTGTGTGTGTGTGTGTGTGTGTGTGTGTGTGTGTGTGTGTGTGTGTGTGTGTGTGTGTGTGTGCGTGTGTGTGTCTGGTGTGTGTGTGTGTGTGTGTGAGTGTGTGTGTGTGTGTGTGTGTGTGTGTGTGTGTGTGTGTGTGTGTGTGTGTGTGTGTGTGTGTGTGTGTGTGTGTGTGTGTGTGTGTGTGTGTGTGTGTGTGTGTGTGTGTGTGTCCATGTGTGTATGTGTGTATGTGTGTATGTGTGTGTGTATGTAACGAAATCAATGCGCTCACGTTTCTCAGCAACCGCTCAACCGATTTGGACAAACTTGGCGCCAAATGATAGGTCTTGGGGACCCATTGAACGCTATTGAACGGTTTTGGAATCGGTGAACCGGTTCCGGAGATATGGCCGGAATAAGATCCGGTGAATATGGGCCTTCACGCTGGATTTAACGGAAAACGTATCAAAACCATCATATACCATTCGACTCAGCTCGATGAGATCGGAACATGTCTGTGTGTGTGTGTGTACGTGTGTATGTGTATATGTGTGTATGTGTGTGTGTATGTAACGAAATGAATGCGCTCACGTTTCTCAGCAACCGCTCAACCGATTTGGACAAACTCGGCGCCAAATGATAGGTCTTGGGGTCCCATTGAACGCTATTGAACGGTTTTGGAATCGGTGAACCGGTTCCGGAGATATGACCGGAATAAGATCCGGTGAATATGGATTTAACGGAAAACGTATCAAAACCATCATGCGACACATCAAATTACTACAGAATTCAAAAATAAGATCAATGCAAGTCGTGTTAAGTGTTCCAGACCACATTGGACACACTTGGACATGTTCCGGGTACCCCGGGGAAGTTGCTTGAATATGAATTGAATTAAAACCCATTAAATCACATTAATATACGATGATAAGGTGATTGGTAGCCTCACCAAATAGACTACACCCGGATATATTCCGGGTACCCCCAGGCAGTGGCGTAGCGTCACTGGATGACACGGGGGTGGGGGGCTTGGTCACTGATAATGACAATAAAATAAATAAACTTGAATAAGTAAGAAGGGTCTGATCACACCATAGGTGGATAAATTCGGGTTTTTTTCTTTGGATTTGTCTTTTCAGACAGACTAAGACCATAGAGGTAACTCTAAGACTAGAAGCAACAATCAATACGAAACTAACGATTTTAAATTGGCTCACTACTTGACTAGCCTATTGGTCCCAAGCAAACGATTAACGTATCCCATTCTAGTCGAAATTCTAGTACTATGCAATGTTTGTTTTGATTCGCTATGAAAGTTTGACAGATAAAATGAGGGGTTATTGGTTTTTCCTATGTTTCGAGGGGTGAATCGATTAGCTTGGGACCGAAGATAGTACCAGAGCTGAGCCAAAAAGTTGAGCACGTTTCTTCGGGAGCTTCTAGTCCTAGAGTTACCTCTATGCTAAGACCATAGAGGTAACTCTAAGACAAGTAGGTCCCGAAGAAACGTGCTCAACTTTTTGGCTCAGCTCTGGTACTATCTTCGGTCCCAAGCTAATTGATTCACCCCTCGAAACATTGGAAAATCCAATAACCCCTCATTTTATCTGTCAAACTTTCATAGCGAATCAAAACAAACATTGTGTAGTACTAGAATTTTTACTAGAATGGGGTACGTAATCGATTTGCTTGGGACCAAAAGGCTAGTCAAGTAGTGAGCCAATTTAAAATCGTTAGTTTCGTATTGATTGTTGCTAAGACCAACAATCAATACGAAACTAACGATTTTAAATTGGTTCACTACTTGAGTAGCCTATTGGTCCCAAGAAAATCGTTTAACGTACCCTATTCTAGTCAAAATTCTAGTACTACACAATGTTTGTTTTGATTCGCTATGAAAGTTTGACAGATAAAATGAGGGGTTACTGGATTTTCCTATGTTTCGAGGGGTGAATCGTTTAGCTTGGGACCGAAGATAGTACCAGAGCTGAGCCAAAAAGTTGAGCACATTTCTTCGGGACCTTCTAGTCCTAGAGTTACCTCTATGCTAAGACCATAGAAGTAACTCTAAGACAAGTAGGTCCCGAAGAAACGTGCTCAACTTTTTGGCTCAGCTCTGGTACTATCTTCGGTCCCAAGCTAGTCAAATCACCCCTCGAAACATAGGAAAATCCAATAACCCCTCATTTTATCTGTCAAACTTTCATAGTGAATCAAAACAAACATTGTGTAGTACTAGAATTTTGACTAGAATGGGGTACGTTAATCGTTTGCTTGGGACCAATAGGCTAGTCAAGTAGTGAGCCAATTTAAAATCGATAGTTTCGTATTGATTGTTGGTAGTTCTACAACTTTGTCAGACATTGTGCTGGTCTATCTCAAAGTGTAAATTCAAAATAGGGCGGTCACCATGGTTATTAAGTTCAACATATCAACTAAAAAAAATCTAAATCTCCTGAAAATATCCTCCAAGAAAATATTTAAAATTTCTGGTATATGGAATTTTTCAGAGTTTTATTACTTAAAGAATTTTACAATTAATGTCCATACATTTTAATAGTAAGGAACCCTAAGTTACCAAAAGTTCTGATAAAAAGCTATTTGTGGCCTAAGCAGCTTGGTTGAAGATGGTCTATAGAATTCTAAGCAGCCTCTTTTTTAAGTCATTATAAGAACTTGAAAGTTCCGGTACCATAATCCAAGAGCATTCTAAGCAGCTTCTGGCGGAACTTGAACGGAACTTTTAGAAAATAAGTTAAAAAAAGGCTTTTGTCTTCTACACCAATTTTATATTTAGTTCGCACTTTTATGAAAGTCAGGTCTTTATGAAAGTTATTTCTAATGGCAGGTATGAACGTGTATTGATTTATCAACAATACACTGAGAAAAAGTCAATGATTGTTTCTATGTGTTAAACACATAGATTTTTGCAATTATATTTATGATATAGTTTCTATAAGCCAGACACATAAATCTCACTTGCACATATCATCTCTATATGTGATCACACATACTGTTTATATGATACATAATCTGTATGTGTATTGTTCCATGATATCTAATTATGTGTAGCCAAATGAATATTATGCTTAATCTTTTATAGAAATTTTCTATTAGTTATGTGTGGATTTTTACTAGTGTAGTAGTAGTATTGGAGCTGTTTGAAGAATTCTAGCTACCGTCCAATAAGTTTGCTTTCTTCAATAAGTATGTATATCACTAGAAAATGTGTCTGACGTGTCACAGTTGTCCATTGAATAAAATAATATGCTGAAATTCATTTATTTAAAATATTAAACAAATCTTCATTTGGTTTACGCCTTGTGAAGATAAACAGTATACTGTATACAGCCTTTTTGGCCACAAAGGCGCTTTCATCGCTAAAAATTCGGTTCGCCAGCTAACCTAAAGAGTGGATCATGTGGTACCCGGGTACGGCCCTGCTAGCGAGGGTGATTTTGGTTCTCCAGTGACTACCCTGGAGTACGGGCCTGGGGAATAGGGAACTGTCATTGGTTCGTTGTATTTTGAGCGTGTGAAATAAACACTTATTATTGTACCGGTTAAATTATGTTTTAAGCCTAGTATACAGATCGAAGCGAAACGAAAATTGAAGCACGCGAAAAATCATGAAATTTCGCTAGCGAAAAAGGTTGTGAACAAATGTTTGTGGAACATTTTCCAGTTTCCTTTTTTCGCAGTTTACAGTTCATGTGAAACGAAATCGATCAGTTTACACCTCCGGTGAAGTGAAAATCTGACAGATACGCTCTCCCGAAACGTCAACTTTTCGCTTAGCTGCTGCTCTTTTCGCGAGCGCTGCACGCACGAAAAAAAAAAACGTAAGCGAAAAAGATGCGATCCACAAAATTAGATTTCGCTGGATCCTATCTGTTTACAGTTCAAAGCGAAGCGAAATATTTGCCAATTGCGTTTTTCGCGTAGGTGAAAAATGTAGTATTTTGTATGAGATTTTCGCTTCGCTTCGATCTCTATACAGGCCTTTAAAGTAAATATGAACGCAGAATATAAAAAGCAGCGATTTTATTTTTTTTTTCGTTACGAACGAAAGTTAATAAAACTACCAGTGCGTAGTGGCTGTTAATAACAGCGATCGTTACGAACGATAAGTTTGAGGCTACCAAAGGGTAGCGGCTGTAAATAAATAGTGAACTCGTTACGAACGAATTCTTCTATGCTATCAGAGGATAGCGGCTGTTGAACAGCGATTGAAAAACCAATAGGGCGGCTTTAGAGCGTGACGAAAGGCTACTTTGAAGTAGCGGCTCTTGGAGCGATATAAGCATAGAGGTAACTCTAAGACTAGAAGGTCCCGAAATAACGTGCTCAACTTTTTGGCTCAGCTCTGGTACTCTCTTCGGTCCCAAGCTAATCGATTCACCCCTCGAAACATAGGAAAAACCACTAACCCCTCATTTTATCTGTCAAACTTTCATAGCGAATCAAAACAAACATATCGTAGTACTAGAATTTCGACTAGAATGGGATACGTTAATCGTTTGCTTGGGACCAATAGGCTAGTCAAGTAGTGAGCCAATTTAAAATCGTTAGTTTCGTATTGATTGTTGATATAAGGCTATTTGCACATAGCAGCTTTAAAACGGAATTGCTTTTCGAACGGTAATATCAACAATCAATACGAAACTAACGATTTTAAATTGGCTCACCACTTTAGTAGCCTATTGGTCCCAAGCAAACGATTAACGTACCCTATTCTAGTTGAAATTCTATTACTACACTATGTTTGTTTTGATTCGCTATGAAAGTTTGACAGATAACATCAGGGGTGTGTGGATTCATGCAGAACATGCAGGGGTGAGTGAAATAGCTTGGGACTGCTTGGGACCGTTGTTCTGGTACTGAGTGAGCCAAAAATAATAATGATTTTCTTCGGGACCCAGTGGTCTTAGAGTTACCTCTATGGTAATATAGCGTGGAAGTAAATAAAATACGTAGAGAACTCACAGTATATTTGGATTACAGTTTCCCAATCATGGAAAAGTGGGATATTCCACAATTTAACTTCAAGGTACTACCACAAACGAAGTTACAGACGACATACTGGCGAAGAAATCCATTAAAATAATGTGGTTCACTGTAATAGAATTTTCTTGGAAGCTTGTGCCATCATCCACCAGATGGGTTAGTTTTTTTGTTTTGATTTGAACAAAGTTGATTTTGTGTACAATGATTCTTTGACAGTGTGCAAAGAGTGCGTATCATTTTGTCATTTTTTTTATGCATTTCAGTTTTGAGTAGAGTGAATGAGATAGAACCAAAACATTCTAGTACATTTGGTGAAAATGCTAGTTCAATCTAATAGTAGTGTTGCCATGTGGTACAATCCAGTAGTAGTGGTGTTGCCATGTGGTACACTGAAAAATTGAAATAGCAGGTTAGTCACCAAAGTTTTCGAGCCGCTCCGTCTGTCACTTCGTTTGTGGTACTACCATAGAGGTAACTCTAAGACCACTGGGTCCCGAAGAAAATCATTATTATTTTTGGCTCACTCAGTACCAGAACAACGGTCCCAAGCAGTCCCAAGCTATTTCACTCACCCCTGCATGTTCTGCATGGATCCACACACCCCTGATGTTATCTGTCAAACTTTCATAGCGAATCAAAACAAACATAGTGTAGTAATAGAATTTCAACTAGAATAGGGTACGTTAATCGTTTGCTTGGGACCAATAGGCTACTAAAGTGGTGAGCCAATTTAAAATCGTTAGTTTCGTATTGATTGTTGGTACTACCATAGAGGTAACTCTAAGACCACTGGGTCCCGAAGAAAATCATTATTATTTTTGGCTCACTCAGTACCAGAACAACGGTCCCAAGCAGTCCCAAGCTATTTCACTCACCCCTGCATGTTCTGCATGAATCCACACACCCCTGATGTTATCTGTCAAACTTTCATAGCGAATCAAAACAAACATAGTGTAGTAATAGAATTTCAACTAGAATAGGGTACGTTAATCGTTTGCTTGGGACCAATAGGCTACTAAAGTGGTGAGCCAACTTGAAATCGTTAGTTTCGTATTGATTGTTGGTACTACCGAGAAATGTGGTAAGAAATTAATGGATCAAGTATAAGCGTAACTTTGATTACATTGTCGCTGCTACCGGAGGAAAAGATAAAACTCGAATTCGAAACATATTTCTCGCAAAAGGAGGACCCGACTTACAGGAAGTATTTGCTTCACTCCCGGGTGCCGACGTACAAAATAATGCTGAAAAAGGAGTTGACACTTTTACAGTAGCCATCGGCAAACTTGACTCCTACTTCGCTCCAAAGCAACACGACATCTTTGAGCGTAATGCATTCTGGACATTGAAACCGAGTTCCGATGAAAGTCTTGCCAAATTCATGATCCGCTGTCAAGAGCAAGCCGGCAAATGTGATTTTGGCAAATCCGCTGAAGAAAGTAGATCGATAAGTGTAATCGATAAGGTTATTCTGTTTGCTCCAAGTGAACTAAAAGAACAACTGCTACAGAAAGATACATTGCACATTGACGAAGTGACAAAAATTGTGAACTCCTACGAGTCCGTTAAGCATCAAGCTCAGACGATGAATTTTCCGTCTAACACTGTTCATTCCGAACCCGTTCCGACTGGTCACGATTTGATTAGCAGCGTTAATAAGATCCGCAAGCCGCCGTACACCAAGGAGTGCACACGCTTGTAACCGTTTGTTACAAAACATGTTAGATTTTTAATTTGTGCATAGTTGTTAAATGTACCGTCACGTCTCTTAAAGTTATTTGGTGTTGGATTAGTAGGGTTAGTAGTCGTTGTAAAAAAAAATGTTAATTTGTTAGTAGGATTAATTGTTTTTAAATTTGAAAATTATATAAAACCGTACAACAGTACACTGGGTATGAGTATTCTACCAGTGGGTACAACAACATTCGGGCGAAACTACGAATTCAAAATGGGTGGAAAATAACGTCTAACGAGGAGAGCAATGGGATGGGAAAAGCGCGAAGGAAAACCACCATTCCTTAATCAGTATCTGGCGTTCGTGTGCTTCGGACCGTTAAAACCAAGTGTCCTCAAAGTAATAAAAGTGAGTGGTGAATCGCGGGAATACCTATCTGTTCAATCAGGACCTTTTTGTGGTACCATTCGGTACAGCGCCATTTTGTGAACCAACCGACTAAGTCGGTCAGGAAGCACACGAGTCGGATTATTGGTCCTTAGTGGCTATTAATCCTAACAATAAAGGACATCATTTCGATTTGGCATTGCAAGGTCAAAATCGTCGCATTCCTCGGGCCAAGGCGGCTCTAAACGCTAAAGAGGGCCCCTCTCAGCAGAGTCACTCCGGCCTTGCCTGGACTCTGGTGATTCTCGTCAACGAGGGTAGACGCCAGGAGACCGCAGATCGCCATCGAGTTAAGTCGATCTGTTGTTCCAACATCACCACCCTGTCAGGCTTGATTCGCCCGACGTCAAGCTCGTCGTACGTAGGATCATCGGCGAGCGCTCGCACATCGGCAGAGTAGTCTTCGGCAGAGCAGAATCAACGGCAGCAGTTCAGTACCGGTACGTCAAACCCCCAAAAACCCACTGTACATCCATAAAATTCAATAGAACTATTAGAAATCCAATCCACACCTGCTATAGTTTTTATTAATAAATAATAGTATACACCCTTTGATTACTGTGTCATTTAAACTTTCCATAGCTTTTAGTCAGGTGACAGTACTGCACGTTAAGATCGCGAAGCCCCTCCAGATTACCCAGTAGTAAGCCGACCTTGAGACACAACTCGAGAGGTTTCTTGCTACTGAGCCTTTTTACCGGGATACAGACAGTAGAGTTACACGCTGTGGGCAGAAAGGTCACTTTGGGAATGATGTTGATTGTCCAGCGAGGAGCAAGGAATGCAATAAGTGTAAACGTATCGGTCATTTTTCAACGAAATGCCGTACGATTGTACCGATGAAGCGGAAATTCGAAGACACGTTTACAAGTATCAAACGTGTGAAGCCGGAGCGTATTCGAGAAATTGAAATCCATTCTAGTAAAAGCGAAGACAGGAAGGACAGAAATTTCACCTTCAACATAAGTGACGGTGACGAATTGCTTTGGGTGAAGGTTGGTGGAGTATTGCTTCAGATGTTAGTAGATTCTGGATGCAAGAAAAACATTATTGATGATAAATCGTGGAGTTACCTGAAAACGAACGGGGTTAAAATATGGAACCAGCAGGACAAGTGTAACGAAGTCTTCCTACCATACGGTGAGAAAGTAACGCCGTTGACAGTGCTGGGATCTTTCGAGACATGTGTTGTGGTTGATGATGCGGGTAAAGCAGTGGAAAAGGTAAAAAAATGCTAAACGTTTAAATTTTCATCCAATATGTACATACCTATTCAAACTTGTTTTAGGTCGCTACATTTTGTGTGGTTCAAGGCGGTCAACAGTGTCTTTTGGGTAGAGCTACTGCTACCGATTTAGGCGTACTTTTTATTGGTTTGCCTAGTACTCACGGAGTAAGATTAGTAAATGTAGAAGAGAAGCGACCGTTTCCAAAGATTAAAGGCGTGAAGGTCAGTATCCCGATTGATACATATGTTCCACCAGTATGTCAGCACCCTCGACGTCCCCCCATCGCGTTGATGAAGAAGATTGAAGATAAGTTGCACTCTCTGTTGGCAAATGACATAATTGAGCCAGTCGAGGGTGGTTGTCAGTGGGTATCACCTCTAGTAACGGTGGTTAAGGACAATGGCGATCTACGTTTGTGCGTAGATATGCGCCGCGCAAACGTCGCTATCTTGAGGAAAAGACATCTTATGCCCACAATAGATGATTTTCTTCCACGATTTACGTTCGCTAAGTTCTTTAGTCGCCTTGACATCAAGGAGGCTTTCCACCAGGTAGAGCTGGACGAAGATAGCCGTTTCATAACGACGTTTATTACACACATAGGCCTTTTCCGGTATAAGCGCCTCATGTACGGCATTGTAATAGCTCCAGAAATCTTTCAGCGCATACTTGAACAGATTTTAAGTCGTTGTGGCAAACACACGGTAAATTTCATCGATGACATATTAGTTTTTGGTGAGACTGAGCGTGAGCATGACGATGCTCTCGAATTAGTACTGTCCTCACTAAAGGAATACGGAGTGCTATTGAATAAAGACAAGTGCGTTTTTAAAGTGCAGAAGTTGGAATTACTAGGACATACAATCTCGTCAGAGGGTATACAGCCGTCAAAAGATAAAATTGAAGCACTTCAGAGATTCCGTGCCCCTTCCTGCCCGGAAGAAGTTCGGAGCTTCCTAGGACTTGTCACCTACATCGGGTGCCATTTACCAAATTTGGCAACCGTCACTGCCCCGTTGCGTGAGCTAGCATGCTCCGGCGTGAAGTTCATGTGGGGCGATGCACAACAGAAATCTTTTTCTAAATTGAAGGAAATGATATCCAACATTGAGTTTTTGAGGTTTTTCAACAATTCACTTCGAACTCGGGTAGTTGCGGATGCTTCGCCCGTTGCACTTGGCGCTGTCCTGATACAGTTTGGTGGTCTGACTGATGATGATCCTCGACCAATTGCGTATGCTAGCAAAAGTCTCACACATACAGAACGCCAATACTGCCAAACCGAAAAGGAGGCATTGGCTTTGGTTTGGGCAGTGGACCGATTTTCGCCGTATCTTTTGCGACGGAAATTTGAGCTTGAGACTGACCACAAACCCCTCGAGGCAATTTTCAATCCAACTTCTAGGCCATGTCCACGGATCGAGCGTTGGGTTCTTCGTCTCCAGTCTTTTACATTTGTTGTGAAATATCGCAGAGGAGTAAACAATATAGCCGATCCTTTGTATCGTTTAGTTGAGCACAACGCTGCTGAGGAATTTGACGTGGAGAACAAATTTATGGTATTGGCTATATTGGAGTCAGCGGCTATTGATGTACAGGAATTGGAGGAATCAGCGAAGTCAGATCGAGTTTTGGAGCTAGTTAAAACATCAATGAACTCGGGAACATGGAACGAGCCTGAAGTTAAACCTTTTGCTCCGTTTTCTAATGAGTTAGGTTTAGTAGAAGATATGGTTGTTCGTGGAAGCAAACTCGTTGTGCCAACTAATCTGCGATCTAGAATGCTCCAATTGGCTCACGAAGGACATCCCGGAGAATCCGTGATGAAGCGTCGTCTCAGGGACCGAGTCTGGTGGCCAGGAATGGATCGCGAAGTAACCAATTATGTAACAGCTTGTGAAGGTTGTCGGCTGGTAGGACTACCAAATAAACCAAAACCGATGTCACGCCGTCCGCTTCCTAATGAACCGTGGGTGGACATAGCCATAGACTTTCTCGGGCCTATGCCGGACGGAGTATACTTATTTGTTATCATTGACTACTATACTACCCATAATCGCATATCAGTCCCTTCTTTGATTTCCTATCCATATGGGACTGTCGAAAACAAAAGGGAAGGATCATGAAGATATGCGACGAGGAGCGAAGAGATCGTCGGTAGATGTGGGTGATTCAGTTTTGATACAAAATCTTCTACCAGGCAACAAGCTGCAGACAACATTCAATCCCAAGAAGTACGTAGTAGTATCCAGGTCCGGTCCTCGTGTTACCGTGCAAGATCCAGAAAGCGGAAAATCATATGACAGAAGCACGGCTCACCTTAAGAAGATTACTAACGCTGACCTGTCAGCGGAAACATACGAATTAGCGCCACATGATGTTCCTGATCTTTCGAGTGAACGTGAACGTGAGCAGAGTCGAGAATCTTCCGAGGACGAATTCTATGGTTTCGAGCTGGATCAAGCACCTAAAGTAAGCGTACCTTCACGACAGAGCCGAACTACGAAGAGACCGACACAATTTGCAGATTATCAGCTGTAGGATTATATTAAAAAAGGGAGATGTGGTACCCGAGTACGGCCCTGCTAGCGAGGGTGATTTTGGTTCTCCAGTGACTACCCTGGAGTACGGGCCTGGGGAATAGGGAACTGTCATTGGTTCTTTGTATTTTGAGCGTGCGAAATAAACACTTATTATTGTACCGGCTAAATTATGTTTTAAAGTAAATATGAACGCGAAATATCACAGATCATATTGTTAATATAATATATTTGGTTTTACGACAATCTTCATATCTAGATTGCAATGCTATATTGACAAGGGCGTTTCGAATTAACCAGGTTTCGATATGGGGGGGAGGGGCAACTCATGTTTTGCTCGATATCTGAATTTTATTTTCATCAGACAGTGACAGATTTTTAAAATTCAGAGTCTAATATAATTTTAAATTTTTCCTGCATTGAGCATTTGAAAAATATTTTTTAAACCAAGATTTTTTAAAAAGGGATCATAACCTTGCAATATTGTCCATGCAATCAACTCCCTTAGCTCAGTCGGTAAAGCACAGCTACAAAGCAAGACCATGCTGGGAGGTGGCTGGGTTCGATTCCCGGTCCGGTCTAGGAATTTTTCGGGTTGGAAATTTTCTCAACTTCCCTTGGGCATAGAAGTATGATTGGACTTTGCCACACAATTATATCAATGTAAAAATGGTACAGGCATCGAAAGCTCTCAATGAATAACTATGGGAGTGCATCTAGAACACTAAGTTGAGAGCACGCAATAAGCTAATATGCGATATGCAATAAGCTTGAAATGCGAAGAAGAAACAATCAACTCTAAACGATTAGCATTTAGAAAATTTTACAATATTTTGTAACTTCGACAATTAAGCAAAGCAAAATGATAAAACATCTTTAGTATCCCTAATTTATTAAAAAAATTTAAAGATTTTTTTTTCATTTCGTTTATTTGGCAGGCTCAAATGTTATAAAAATAACTTAGCGGAGCCGAGTAACATAGAATACCAATTATGGTACTCAAAATACAAAAAAAATATATACAAATATATTTTATCATATGATTTTTCTGGGTGGCGGTCGAAGCGGCGACAAAACGATCTTCTCCCGTGCACGCAACTTCTTTCTTTCCCGAATTTGTTCCTCATTTTCATTGAACCCGAATCGTGATCGCTGCTGCTGTTTCTGAACATCGTTTCCCGTTGCATGCTCTCCGCTACTCTTCTCGGTCGTCGGGGTAGTCACGTCCATTTCGTTATCTTCATTCAACATCTCCAACCCCGTGTCCGTTTCCTGATCGCTAATGACAAACGACGCACCTTCCACCACTACACCAGCATACGTACTGCTGCTGTTTTGTTTTCTTTCACTTTGCTTTCCTTTTTCCTTCAGTTGCTTCTCCGGTTCCTTCCGAGCCTTCCGCTTGGGACAGGAAAGCTTCCGGTGTCCGTCCGCCTTGCACAGAAAACATTTATCTTTGTTGCCATCATAAAAAATATTTCCTTTGCGATTGAAGAAATGTAATGACGTGGGGATTTCCTTCTTCACATCCATATATACACCGCGTATCCCTGTATATACCTCAAAACACAGATCAGTTGGAAATTTCTCCCGGATGATGCGTTTAATTTTCCCATATTTCCCCAGCACTTTATCCAGCTCGTTGTCGGGTACCTCTGGTGGCAAGTCATACACACGCACATATTGAATGAATTCACCAGCATGCGACATGCGTACCTTTGCCGTCGTTCCATTCGCATAATGGAAGATTAAATCCTCCGAATTGAATGTCAGAGCATGGAGCATCGCTTCCTCTGATTTGAACTTCATGAAGACTCCCCTTTCCTCACCAATGCGATAAACAGCTTCCATTTCAGCCGGATCCGCGTCGAGTGCTTTGGCGAAATTTACTATCTCTCCGATGTTTGGTTTGGCATCACAATGGCTGAAGCTAAACTTGATGGTGTTTTTTACTTCACACATCTTGCACCGTAGCAACAAAAGGCACAAAGAGCAACTATATAATAGCGAGTCTCGAAAACAGGCTATCGTGTGGTTCACAACGAAATAACAAATCGACTGCTGCTGTAGAAAGCTGTGGGACAACTGAATTATAAAGATGTTACACGTTTTTATACATGAGAAGGATTTCAATATTCTACAATATGGTGACCGTTCAATACTTAAAGATTTCTTATTTTATCGAAGACATTCTCAATTCCTCATCTCATCTCATCTATTTATCTTTAACAATATACAAAATTATGTTTGAAAACTTAGTCTTGGTACAGTTGTACCATTTTATTCGATAACCGTTTTTCAATAATCATCATTAACTTGAACATTTATTAGAAATATTTTATTTTAGATTTTTCTTAAAGTATGGGTTAAGATAAGATAAAACAATGGCACTTATGATTACTTTTAGACCAACCTGGAAAAAAGATCATAAAAGTCGCAGTTTCATCAAAACCCGCTCAAGATGTTGAGACTTCGTTTAGTTCGTAGTGCTAAGAACTTTGAATAAAATCGATAATTTCATATCGGCTAATCATGAGCAATATTTCAACAAGTGGTACATTGAAAGTTTTCCAAGTGAGGATTGTAAACCGAATATCCTTCAACTGAAATTCCGCTAAATTTTTCATCTCTCTAGTCTAGTCTAGTCTACACATACACAGCCAGTACTTGAAAGAATCCTGGAAAATGATACATCGATTTGTACCTTCCTTAAAAGTTGTCCTAGCTCGCTTTTCTAATATCTATATACAATCTTCACACTGCCGTACTCTAACGGAACTATCAACTCTATGCTTTTATCTACTCCATCTATCGTATAAAAATTACCACTACAGTCTGTTATTTGAAATTAGCATCTTCAACTATGTAAATCGTTGACTTCACGTACAAGTAATACTAAAAACATATGGTCAAAGTACATAACTCTGGATGGGAGCATACCATCAATTACTGTCAATGGTCGAAAGGTACAGTAGCAACACCTACCCCACCCGTGTCCCCTCGAGATCGTCAAGTCGACGATGACAGGAGCACATATCGTGGTAGGGGTAAACAATAGTTGCAATTTCCAAACCTACGACTGGATGCCTTCCTTCAAATAACAACTGAAGTGCGGTAAAAAATCGGTAACTGTTTCAAAACACACAGTTGGTACTTGAGCGGGTCGGTTTTCATCTCTTTTTGCCAGTGGTGGCGGGGGGAGGGACACCCCTCACCATCCCTCTCCAAAGGGGGAGTTTGGTAAAGAGAGATGAAAAAACCGATTTGTACCTTCCTTAAAAGTTGTCCTAGCTCGCTTTTCTAATATCTATATACAATCTTCACACTGCCGTACTCTAACGGAACTATCAACTCTATGCTTTCATCTACTCCATCTATCTATCGTATAAAAATTACCACTACAGTCTGTTATTTGAAATTAGCATCTTCAACTACACCTAGTACAGTTTGGGCCCGATTTTGGCAAGACGTCATTATTTTTTTTAATTTGCTTGTACTCTGCACTAAAAAACCTCAAACCATATTTCATATTTTACTTAGACTTTCCGGATAATTGTGAAGCTTTTGAATCAGATTTTCAGGATTGCATTTATTAAAAATTATGGATAGTTGTAATGTCAAAAAATGTGTCTTGCCAAAATTGCACCTTACTGTACTTAATTTTGACATCGCCGTTGCCGTCTTAGACAGCAGTTGAACGCGAACTGAAAAAAATGTGATTGCGACGTAAGTACAAAGCGTCATCGAAAAAAAGTGCTACTCAAAGCAACGAATTCGTCATTAGTTAAATTTTTATTAAATGTTGCTTACTACAATCTTAGTCAATCGTATTCAATATTTCTCTTCTATATTTTAAACCTTTTTCTATAACGATCACTTTGAATCGTTCCACGCATTTTATCGTGTGTGTATTCAACTGCTTCATGCTGACCATGATCCATGTACACTTATTTATCTTCTTACATTACGGTTCCTACTTTAGGAAGAAATACGACTACTACACGTGTATTAGTACTACTGTATGTACAAGGTAATTGAATAACGTACAACATCAAGCTCGCACTCGCACATCTCACGCAACAATCAGACATTTTCGCACAATAGGATGGCTACTTGTGGTTTCAGGGTTTTTATCGGTATAACCGTGCAAATTCTTGCAACGCTTGTGTTACTGCCCTTGGCGTTTCCGACCTATGGATGAAAATCACAAATGACGTTATATGTAGGACTAGTTGCAAGACTCGACTCACTTGACAATGTTCACAACGAATTCGATCATCTGTTCGTTGGTCACCGTAATGCACCCGCCGCTATTCGTCTTCGGCAATGCATCAACCGCTTTCTGGACGTAGCCTTCTAACTGATGAGGGTTCAGTTGCTTTATTTCAACAAACACGTCTGCTACATCGGATAGCATGTACGAGTGCAAACAGAACACGGACGCGTATAGCAGATTCATTATCAGAGCTTCACCGTGTTGCATCAGAATGCTGTGAACGATTGAACGGAGTTCGTTGGCACGATCGTGGCGACCGTAGCTGAGTAGACTGCAGAAAAATCGCATCACCGAAAGATTGGCATCTCGATGATCTAAAGTACAAGCAAGTAACCCGCACTGGATGATCGGAGTCACAAGAGGACTTTGCAGAAGCTGGAACGGTGATCGTTGAATGAAACGTGCTACCAGTCGGAAGAAATCGTCCACCATATCTGGGTGGTTCTTCAGACCATTTTCCACCTGCAGTACTTGGAAAGTAGGTTCAATGAAAGCTTGCAGCATATTCAGTAGTCCCTGAATACAGCTTGGTTCACAAGCAAATTCGTCAACCAAAATACTTCCTAGATATAGCAAGCAGCTGTGATTGTGCCCTGAGTAGATGGTAATTATTTGTTTCACTAGTGGTTCCAATATTGGCATAGCCTGCTTTCCGACGCAACGTATGGCATACCGAATACATCGAACGATTCGCTCCATAATTTTGGGATCGTTTTTGTAGCACTCCATAGCTCGGGATAACACATTCCAATTGCTAACGATCACAAAAACGCAAGGGTTTACCTCATTTTCGCTGACCGTCGGGTTCACATGCCGGTAAATTGACGCCAAACGATCTACCCAAAACACGGGATCGTGACGGTCTTTTTTCAGTCCAAGTCCATCGTCTTCTCCGCTGGTAAGCTGGCTCAGGGCACGTACTTGAAAGCCACAAAGCTCTTGCATAGCAGGTGTAAGCTGGTCCGACGGTAATCGTCCGATGATGATCGATATTCCCTTAAGTAGACCTATGGCGGATTCAGTTAGGATTTCGAATCCGTCTAAACAACGTGCTATTTCCATGAGACCACTTATGTGACCCAACATGTGCTTCTTACATGCGGAACATATCGACTGCAACGCATTCGCAGCTGCCGTTGCCAAACCGTTCTTTTGCTGCAGTGCACACAGTAGAAAGTTCAAAATTGGTTGCAGCGTTTCGGGATTCGCATCAATCCAATCGCACAGCTCACCCAAGATGTTGATCGACGTGTATCGGATTGCTATGTGGCAGTTGGAGGGGAGATTTAGTATCGCCTCCACCACCTTCGGTACAACCTCACTTTCCTCGCTGTAAGAAAAACGAAAAAAAAAGAAAGAGAAAAAAGAGCACGTTACGTTCGGATCAGACGCCGATTGGGTGGATGGTTGCCGTGCGGCCGGGATAGTCACCAAAGCTGATTGAATCTGGACGCCGGTATGTCGCGTTCTCCCAATTGCATTATCTCTCTAGAAAGTTACAGAAAGGAGAACAGCGAAGTTTCAGAACGTTAAAAATACGTTTTTTGTGTCGAGAATGCTAGCATTAATCTACATGTAATAAGAAAATGGATGGACCGTTTGGTTTTGAGCAAGTGATTACTGTGTCTGGCCAAATGAATTAATGCTAGTTTCTGCTCAACAACTGTCAATTGTATTAAACTGTTCTGGAGATGCAATGAAGTTAAACAAAATGCATTGAAATCATAAAAAAAAAATGAAAATATTAACCTCTCGAAACAAATATAATAGGTGCAGAAAATCATAAATAACTAGTCCTGTTAATCCTCGATTATTCATAGTTCCCTAAAAAACTAACAACCGTCAACAAAGACCACCTAAACTCCAGAGCTGTTTGTGCATAAGTTTAAAAATCGAGATGAGAGCTGCACCTCGCTCGAAAACCAGAGCAGTGTGTATTATTTCCAATGTTCACTTTCGAACCATACACGCATATAGATTCGAAACCACGAAACGCTTTCATCAAGAGGTCAGTTATTAAGGTGATACGGCACGTCATGTAACAATGGCTGTCCCCACAATCATTAAATAAACGTGTTTTAGTATGCGTACAAATGAGATCTTCCTACAAAATAGTAAATTACTAATTACATACCTTAAAAAATGGGCCAAAACTGTATGAATAAGATCTGGATACATATTTGTACACTTTCTCACCAAAATATTACCAGATCATTCACGCATTCGCAATATTTGCATGAAAAAGTACGATCAGTCGATTTTGTTCTACTCTGGGCATGTAATTTAACTAACTGTTTTCACTAGCTTCCACTTTTCAGAATCACACTAAAAACAATTACGACACGTGCTTCTACAAGCACTTTCAATTTAATTCACTTTTAAAGATGATATTTACTTAAATGATATCATTTGCATCGTTGAAAACGCGAGCCGCGAATAATTTTGTGAGCTGAAATTGTTTTGTTTACCTTTTTTCTACACACCACATTACGAAGGTGTGTGTACAAATCATCTATCATCGTATCCAGTGTTGTCAATTAAATTGAAACAAAGTGTTTAAAAACAATGTTTTTATTGCTTTTTAAGGTTCTTCAACTGTGTTCAATTTAGAAACCATCACTAATAAATATTAAAACAATATCTTATTTTGCTTTTTCCAGAAAAGAAATGGAAGTAAATAAACCTACAAATCTTCTATAGAGAACCTATTTGTCATTCTGGTTGCACTGGTCGAAGCCATCTGCTGATATTAAAAAGGCGGGAAAAGAATGATGGAAAAATATATACATACACGATAAGAAAAAACGTACCTAGCGGCCAGTTTACATTTACCTACTTTTTACTTTGAGTATATTCACGATCATATTCACCTACTCTTGGGTATAACTGACTTACTTTTGGGTAGAAAGCGAATTTTCAATTCCATAAGATTTGAACACAAGTGAATGAAACCTACTTTTAATCATTTTACCTACTTCCTGCTTCCTGTAATAGAGTGGCGAGATGTGTGAAAATAACTTACTTAAGGGTACTTTTTTCTTACGATGTACCTGGAGGTTTGAGTGCTGGAATCATTTTTGGACTGGTCGTGTGTAACCAAAGTGTACAAAGTGTGGCTTTGAATGAATCAACTACTATGATTACTTGACTTGGTTGGCCTTGGTGGCTAGGCGTATGATATTTTTCTGTATAGCAAGGGATGTCCTTGGGAGGTGGTAGATCGTTAATTTTGGCAGATTGAATAGAAATGTAGTAATGGTGTCAATAATGGATGATAAATAGACATTCGACCTATTAATAACGAACTCTAGCAGCTATGTTTACGGTAGTTGCGACAGTGCATGATGTACACCCACACCCCTACAGCATCAATGATAATTATTTCACTGACACATAGAAACGAGAGAGAAAAAAGCAAAAAAAGCGTGACGTATCGTATCACCTTAATGCATTTAAGTTTGTATCTGAATTGAGTGCCGTTCTTTTATTCTGATCATAGTCATGTTTACAAGAATGTTCCCCGGATCTTCCCATTTGTCTTTGTCCATTTCAAGCACACATCCCAAATATATTGCGATAAATCATTGATTTTACAAATAATATATGAAAAATACGAAGGGCTGAAATTGGGAGTACTACGAAAGCCGAATCACAGAAGGCCGAATAACAAAAGACCGAAAACACAAAAGGCTGAAATACACAAAAGGCCGAATCACGAAAGACCGAATCACAAAAGCCCGAATCGGGAAAGCGACAAAGTGGACCAGTTTTCGGCCTTTTTGGTTTTCGGCCTTCTGTACGGGTCCCATGAAATTTACACTGCGTACCCGTAACTATTAGGTTTTGCACCGTCGGGGTTAACCTCAATCTGATGACAGTTCAGTGGTACTGTTTACGTGGACTTAGTCGATTTTTTCTTGGGTGGATTTTCTCGATAATTTTTCAGACTGCAGTGAGATGTAAACAGCATTTCTGCAATGTTTGCGAGCAACATCCTTGCAACGCGCTGTTCCTCGACAATTTTCAAGTTAAAATTCAGAAATTTTAGAAATTTTTTTTTCGAAAAAACGATTAAGTGCTTGTAAACAGTACCACTGAACTGTCAAAAAGGTTCAGCCGATTAACACTGAGTTCATTTATGACGTCACACTGCAGTACCTAATTGCTGATATGGTGCGTTTTAAATATGACATCGACTCTTAAGGGCCACCGTTAGATCCGTTTGCGTTGCGTTGACGTAAACTTGGCAGTTAGACAATAGATTTAGCTGTCACTTTGCCGCAACGCGTCCGATCCGGATCTAATGTGCGTGGACCTTTAAGGGCGAGAGGAGGTCGTTGAATTGGTGACAGTGCGTGTAATGTGTGACGCAGGAAGGGAGGGGGTAAAACGAAAAACTTATGAACGTAATATTTCAATCACCCCTATGACTTAATAAACTATCTTGATATGAGCACCCATATGTGGATTTGTTCCTTGAAATATTATATGAGATATTTGACACCTAAAATGGGAAGTGGGGCAAAGTGGAACAGGACCGTAAACCTTACGAAAATGCTCTATTCTGAAAACAAAAAATATTGCTGCAATCTTACAGAAGCTTCAAAGGTTGATATATGATGCTACGCGTAAAGAATTATTATGATGGATTAGGTCCTAACTAACATTGACAGATTCTCTTCGTTGATTTTCTCTTTGCATCCCCACGGCCATGTAAAATCATTTCCATTTTCAAACTGTTGTTATTAACAAAAGCGAAAGACGATGAAGAGAATTGATCAATGATGCTTAGGATCTTATGCATTAATCTAATCTAAATCTCCCCGCTCCTTTTCCAGCAAATTTGACAATTCTGACGGGTTTGTTTCGGCTCCCGTCCGTTGCTATCTCTTTTACTCTCTTGGAGAAAAGTGAGGTTAGTTTTTGCGTGCAGTGCTCTTTATTAGCGTGGGCTGACAAATTGGAAAATAAATGGATCATTGTGCCGGAATTTCGGACCTCAGATAGCCTAGTGGGTTAACGCGCGGTATTATCAAGCAGGATTCCCAGTACGTTCTAGGAAATCTGTATGGTTGGAAACATGCTCGAATTCCCTGAGCATAGAGTATCATTTTGCTTGCCAAATACATGCATCGGTTGGCATAGAAAGTTGTTTTAAAAACTGTGGAAGTGTGGTGAAAACTTATATAAGAGTGTCAAAGCCAGATAGAAGAAGAAGGCCGAAATTTGAACAATCATCACTCTGAAAAATCTTCACGTTCGATATTTTGATATCCTCAAATGTTACGTGACGTTAGTAACTTTGACCTGCATTACACTTAATGCTTGCTAAAAATGTTGGTGAAATCGACCGTATATTCACGTAAACATATTTAGTGTGTTTTTGTAACTGTGTTTGCGACTTTAACATTTCTGCGAAACGAGATTGCAACAAAAATCAATAAGGCGTCAACGAATAAGTTGGTGGAAGAAAATTTCCCAGGTAATTTGATTCTTTTACATAATTTATATATGATTATATGTAGCGAATTGCGCCTTTTTCTATTTTTAGAAGATGGTATCGGCATTTTGAGTTTGCTAAATATATACGCGGATCACTTCATTTAGAGCTTGGAACAGCTGTACTCAAATTGGGTCCATAAATGGATACCTATCGAAGATATCCTCAATCTACAACGGTTCGGCATATAAAATCGCACTTCTTTTCACTCCTTAGCATTCTTAAGTACAGGGGCAAGTGAACCAGGAAAAGCAGGAAAATTTCGGGAATAATTTTTTACCAAGAAAAACCGGGAATTTTTAAGCAACACCAGGAAAAATCAAAAATTACAGATGCATTTCGATTTGAAATGATGACGTTACTATTTATGTGTGATGCGTGCAAAATAATATAGGGAAAATGGCTCTAATTTCGGCTGTAAGATTGGGCCCATCGCTAAAAATCTGCTATTTTTCAATGTTATCTAGATGAACGCCTCATTGGGACGGTGCTAATGGATATTTATGATCGCTATTGAATATTTAGTCGATTACTGAATTTATGTATGAGCCCAAATTAGAGGCATTTAGGCCGACATTACAAATAAAATGTTTCAGGAAAAATTAACTTGATACAAATGAGAATTAGAGGAAACTGTTATTGATATCCAGTGGCGTCGCGTCCACATGTGCAACCTGTGCACGACGCAGGTGTAAATAATAAAAAAAAAACGTTTAGATTTGTATAGATTTTATGGTCTTATTATAGCTGTACTTCTTTACTCCAGATCAGAAGTGATCATGAATACACTATTTTATAGTGTGGCTCAATTGATTTCTAAGCATGTCGATATCACTACCATGCCAAACTCGTTAAAATGTGCACCTAGAAGCGAGCTTTTTTGGGTGGCGGGTGGCAAGTTTGTGAATGGTTAAATGCCTGATGAAAGCCAAGCAGACATTCTATCATCTCTTGAAACATACCACAAATTTTCCACAATACATGGCGATTTGCACCACTAGTTGTAATTGAAACTTTCAGCAGTCACGCGTCAAACGGGAGCAACACGGAAACAGCATTCTGGTACGCTTTGGACGTGTATCATACTTGCAGATCGTTTTGAATGTGTGAGTTTAAATTAGTAGAACATTTGTGATGTATGGGTGCCTAAAGCGTGCATTTCTCGCTGTGCACTTGGATATCTAATTGCACGCAAAACTAGAACTTATCTTCTAAATTCGTGATTTATAACAATCTTCGTGATGCAATATTTGGAGAAAAAAAAAATTATAATGTGAGATTTTGAAAATTTTCAAGATCACAGATTTGAAAAAGATATCATACTTATGGGTCGTGGAGTTATATTTTTCAAGGCTCTGAGACTTGGAAGCATTTTAAGGGGTATAAACACATTACAACCTTGCGGACAAACCCTGTTGATTTCAAACAATTATTGAGGAGGAATCCCACATAATTTTTGAAGGAGAAGTTCTGAGCAGAACTCCATAATTATTCTGACATGAAATCCTTAGAAATTGTTAGATGCATTTGGAGGGATTTCTGTCGAGAAGAAAGCAAATTCTAAATTAAATTCTTCCGAAATTTTAGAAGATTTCAAAAGGAGTTGTGAAAAAAAACTTGAAGGAAAATTCTATTTATAAAAAATGACGAGAAATACTGTTAGAGGCGAGGCTTAGAATGAATGCAGAAGCTTAGTAGTGCACGACCGATAAGATCGACTGAAAATTGATTGGCTTTCACGCAAAATCGCAAAAACGGACACTAAGAAAGTTTCAAAGATTGTTTTTATGTGTCGCATACATGAATTTTTGCAATGTGATCAATGGACCGGGCACATACTTAATATGTGTACACGTAAAAGCCATGTGTGACCACACATACCATTTTTTAAATGTAGGTCACTCATAGCCTGATTAAAATTTCCCGCGTTTTTCGCCAAAAATTCACTAGGTAATAGACTAAGTGAAATCTGTTTCGATTTTCCTAATATTATTTATTTTGCTTGGAAAATCGAGATAATTTTACTCAGTCTATAAGAGACCTACTTTTTATGCGAATTTGAGTGAACGGAACTCAAACATCACTCAAATTCAACGGCCGTATGCCTTATGAAGACAAATAATATTTTTTAAACACTAATTATTTCTCCATATTATAAAATGTTTTCAGAGTTGGTTGGAAATGCTAACATGAAGCTTTAGTGTGATGATTTATTAGCTAGAGAATGATCTTTTAGAAGAGGGTAGGTGGATAGTTCCGTTACCCTACTGCTTTCTCTCTGAGATGATCACGTTGGTCATGACGAGAGGAGCAACACAATAGTTGGGTAAAGAAGAACTGCATTATAACAGACCATCGACTGGAAATGCTGGGGGTTTAGGTAGTGATGAAAACGTCGCTAGAACTATTCCACAGCCGCAGTCAGTTTATGAGCAAAAAGAGGGACGCACATTTTTGCCTGTAGACTTGGAGACATACTTCAAGTCTCCGCGTACATCGTACGGGTTAGGCAAAAATGTGCGTCTATCTTTAAAAACTGTCGCATTAATGGCCCTTCGCTCATTTTCAACTTCTATTCAATTTTCATACTGCCGTACTCTAACGGAACTATCCACCTACCATCTTCTAAACGATCATTCTCTAGCTAATAAATCATCACACTAAAGCTTCATGTTAGCATTTCCAACCAACTCTGAAAATCGTTAACTTCGCGTATGAAGTAACATAAAAACACTTTGAATGTATAAAATGTTGTTCAAAATATCTTCCCTTTCGATTAATATTTATGTTTGGAATAAACATCACGATTACCCAGTGAGTGGCAATGATAAGAGAGAAAAGAATTAGTATGTCTTAACAGAAGTTTAATCACTCTGCCCTTCAGAACCCTCTTTTGAACAGCAATAGCACACTGCGACACTCTCTAGTCAGTCAATTTACATCACTTCGTTACAGTGTATTTTAGCATTTCGTAGCTTGTAGCAAATACCAAAATCCTCAACTTTGATGCTAGACGCCTTACAATTGTTGTCGGTGAAGCAAAGAATGGTATATTTGACTATGGTGTTCATTTTTAAAGAAGTTAATGGTTTGCTGCCCCGATATTTGTGTGATCTAATTGAAAGAGGAAGTGACTGTCATAGTTATAATACTAGAAACGCGGTGGAAAAAAGAACACCACATTTTTTGACTTGTGCTTCACAAAATTCATTATATTATAAAGGAATAAATGTTTTCAATTCGATGCCTAGACATATCAAACGTTCAGCAACACTTACAGAACTTAAATGACACTGCATTTCACACATTAAAATTGTCTTTTGAACAGTTATCCAGTGATTTTTAATTAATTGACAAATTATGTATCTTGACGAAGTTATCTCCAATCGATTATTTTATATGGATAGCTGTCATAACGACTTTTTAATAATTATTGTACCTAGCACTGCAAAAACTATTTCTGTTCGCCACGATGGTGATGATGGATTTTTAATACTTGATTTAATAGTAGTAGATTAAAAAAAAAGTAGTTTACAAAGGTTTGAGCCTCGCGCGCGTATTACGGATATAGAGGACTGAATTTAAAATTTGATAAAAAAAAATGCAATTTTGAAGCTTATTTGGAAGATACCTTGAGTTAGTAATAAGTTTTCTGGCAAATGTCGGGGGTTCGAGAGTATTCCTGACAAGGCTGAAAATTATAATAGCATCAGATTGTGGGGTTTCTAGTGTAATAGGATGCTTTGTTGATTGTTCATTAGCTCTTGATTGCTTGTAATACTTATGAATATTTTAGGTGAACAAAAAGGCGAACTAAGAGGTGGACGCCTGAGCTTTTCCACATTTATATCGCTGTGAAGCAACTGTAAACTCTAGAGGGAATTTATATCTGTAACTTTAACCAGTTCGATTTTATTTGCAAACCTGGTTAAATTGTCATATTTAATTATCGTAAAGATAAATCGTCCAGCTCAAACCTTTGTAGGGGTAAGAGGTGGGACCATCATTATCAAATTTCAATCAATTCTGGACCAATACAATGAATGTTTACAAGTTTACATTAGTTGGTCATTATTGTGTCGGCTCCGGACGGAAGATTCGATCAGCTGCATGCACGCATAAACATACATGTTAGCCATAAATGACATAGTTATTTACCCACTGGCTGTTTTGTATTTCTTAACATGAGAAGCATTCTCTCTTGTTGTTCTTTGACAAAAACATTAGATGCTTTCTAAATACTAACATAATAAAGAAAACTATTTCGCTACACGGTATACATAAACAATAGACCTGTTCATTTTAACAGAAATGTTCGGGATGCAGCGGGTCAACCGTGATTACTGTTCGTCATGTTAATTTGAACTTCTGTGCAAATTTTCAGCAAAATCGGAGATGATTTAGAGGTGCTTCAAATTAATTTTATGTTTTTTATGTAATTTATGGCTTATAAAATTTGTATCTCGAGACTGAAACAACGAAAACTGCTGTAATAACTTTCAAAGCGAAGCTTAATGTGTTATCTACCAACTTTGTGGCTAGAGGTTGACTATTCAAAGTGATTTTATTGAAGTATGACTTAGTTTAATGCTTGAAGATATCTTAAAAAGTGAAGAATTTTAAAGTATTTGTTCTACGAACTTTCCACCCATATCATATAAAAATGTGTAGTCTACGGCATAATGTTCCTTATACTGTTCTAGAAATTTCGTTCAAACATAGTTTTCGTGTAGATTCCATAGATTGAGAGATAAAAATCAGAAAAGAGGCCGTTATAGCTAAAACTCACAAGACAACAGAGCCAATAAAAGTTTCAGTTAGATTGACAGAACATAGCTGCATTGCTTTTCAATGACGACCGATGACTGTTTCATTGATAGATGATTTTTTTAGAAATATGAATCCTCAGTAGACGTGTTTTTTTATCAAAGGCAAGTGTCACTCGAGCCATCCAAAATGGAAGATGTGGAAAGGGCTACGATCCCTGGAGTTGGTGTGGTAAGACCGCATTTTGAAAGAAATTGTCTACCAACCGCAAGACGAGTTCTTCTGGTATTTTTACACTACCATCGCAAAGAACAAAAATCTGTTCCCCAGAGTAGCGCTATAGTTGCTTAGTTAATAACAGAAATTTATAAAATAACGAACATCCGCACCCAGCGAACATGGCATATCGCTAAGAAAATTAAAGATCTGTACCATGCCTGGAGGAAGTTCCAAATAAATCACAAAAAGGTCGGAAAATGTTATGATAACATGCGTTTAAGATGGGAAAATCGTCTAAACCAAATTTTCAATGTGGCACATCAACAGCAGTTGGTTAGGCCCGAAATTGATTTAGATGATGAGGCCTTGATGGAGAGTAAGTATATGATAGGTGCTTTGATGGATAATATAACATTAAAAATTATAATAACAAAAAACTATTACAGCACAGGCAACATTAAGCTATGTAATCAAGCAAGATGAAAACATGCAAGACTCAGAATCTACAGCAGAAAATTCGGATGATGAATATTTGGAACTAGATCGCAAAAAGAAAAAGATTTTTCCATGGAGCGCAAATACCCTCACGCTTTTAGATAGAAGCATGGTCTGGAACAGTGCCGCCGCGGCCATCTTAACAGCCAGTGGGATTGAGCTGGGTTTGAATAGCAACGAAATTTCTTCTAGCCTGTCAACAGTCCGTAGATACCGCCAAACGGTAATGTTTGTGGGTTTATTATGAGCTTAAGCATATATTTGGTATTCATTTTGTTAACAGACCCGACTTGAAACGGAAAACATCGGCAAAACTGAGTTCATCATGAAAGATGCCTTGGTATTACACATGGATACCAAGCAAATGTCGAAAGGACCAACTCAGAAACCAGACGAGCGACTTGCGATTACGGTGACAGGCAATAATAATGAGCAATTACTTGGTGTTCCAATCATTCCAAGTGGATCTGGAAGAGATACCGCAGACGGTGTTTATGCAATTAGAAAAGTGGGGAATCATCAACCAAATTAAAGCTATTGGGTATGATACTACTGCCTCCAACTCTGGTGTACACAATGGTGCGGTTGCTTTGTTAGAGGAACGCCTGGGACGAAAATTGCTGCATTTCCCGTGTCGGCACCATATTCTGGAGCTGATTCTAGAAGCAGTATTCACATTAGCTATGAAGGAAACATCTAGCGGACCAGACGTTGCCATTCGACCCCATGGAGCCTTCACCGGAGATATCAGTTGAAGACGTAGAGAGGATTGAATCTACTACAAAAGGTTTCTTGGAAAAGTCCTTTACACGTGCAGACTATCGAGAAATGCTGTTACTTTCGCTTCTGTTGGTTGGAGTTGAAGAATATGATGGTTTGAAAATCGAAGTGAAAGCTCCTGGTAAGGCTAATTGAATGATTGCATTGAAGAATAATTTTAGCATGATTTATTATTCTTTTAGGAAGGTTATCTTCCATTTAATTCCACTTAATTAATTTTGGTATCCATGACAGATACGTATTTCGACTACAATGTGCAGTCTTCATCAGTGTCATTCCCACTAAAGAACTTATCAAAATCTAACCCCCTTAAGTACTCATCCCCTAGGTAAAAAAGTCAAGATCATAGGTATAAAAATGAAACTACAATGTGTTGAATCGGAACCTACCTAACTAATAAAAACCAAAGATTTAAGTAAGCTAAAGGAGAAAAATCTATACAACTCTCTAATAAGGAAAATCCCCAAAGGCTTGGTAGCCATCATAATGAAGTAATGAAATTGGGTTGTTAGCGGAATGCTAAATAAAACAGCAAAATGAGCCTTTAACGTATTATTATTTTCTGAGCAAAATTTCTGGAAAAATTCTCCAACATGTGGAGTAAACCTATGGGCGTCTTATTCACAAGATTGATTAAGTCATAGTTTCATTGTTTCGTTTGCCTCAACTAAAAGCGTGTGTTCCAGTGGAGATATTTTATTAGTGGTGCTTTTGTTGGAGCAATCGTGAAAAACGACAACTAAATATATGTGCCATGCAAGCGATGAAATGCTTCCTTATTATTTAAAAAAAAATGATCTATTTTTTGGGAAATGCTCCTAATATGTACCTTCATCTTTCCTACGGTGCTCAAAAAAAAAGTTACGTATATAAGGTGTTCCGGGTCAATTTGATCCAACGATTTAGACGGCATTTTCTAACCAAATTTCAAAATCTTTGCACCCAAACTAATCTTTGGGGTTTACAGTTTGTGAAGTCGTCCAGAAATCTAAGATTGGCCGTAATTGACCAATCAGAATTGGTGTCAGAATTATCAAGGTTTGGCCGTTTTTGTACGGATGCGTTTTCAAAATACAAATACCAGAAGAACTCGTCTTGTGGTTGGTAGACAATTTCTTTCAAAATGCGGTCTTACCACACCAACTCCAGGGATTGTAGCCCTTTCCACATCTTCCATTTTGGATGGCTCGAGTGACACTTGCCTTTTAAAAAAAACACGTCTACTGAGGATTCATATTTCTAAAAAAATCATCTATCAATGAAACAGTCATCGGTCGTCATTGAAAAGCAATGCAGCTATGTTCTGTCAATCTAACTGAAACTTTTATTGGCTTTATTCGTAGAACAAATACTTTAAAATTCTTCACTTTTTAAGATATCTTCATGCATTAAACTAAGTCATACTTCAATAAAATCACTTTGAATAGTCAACCTCTAGCCACAAAGTTGGTAGATAACACATTAAGCTTCGCTTTGAAAGTTATTACAGCAGTTTTCGTTGTTTCAGTCTCGAGACACAAATTTTATAAGCCATAAATTACATAAAAAACATAAAATTAACTTGAAGCACCTCTAAATCATCTCCGATTTTGCTGAAAATTTGCACAGAAGTTCAAATTAACATGACGAACAGTAATCACGGTTGACCCGCTGCATCCCGAACATTTCTGTTAAAATGAACAGGTCTATTAAACAAGGTAGTATCGAAATATACTTTCGAATGTAAACATCAAGTTCGAATGTCGACTAATAACGTAATTCCTGTGTGAAAATCACTTCATTTTGTTCAAGCTCTCATTCTTTAAATAAATCATTGAAAGATTAAATTAAAAATATCGATTTCGTTCATATTTATGTTTGTTTACATTTTGATTTACGGTTTAGCGATTTGCAGTCAATTTAATTATTTGTGAGAAAGTTTGAACATACTGAGAGGTAAGCACATATCATCGGTAAGAGAAAATTTGCGAAACAAATCTAAAGGCACCGGTGGGATTCGAACCCACAATTCCCATTCAGTACACGTGTGCATTTCCAATTATACAACGGTGGACCTATATTATGGTCTAAGGATGTATTTGGCTAATGACATTTGAGTTCTGAATCCGTTTCCCACCCTTGTGTATTAGAGAACGCTTGCGCAAAAAGACTAGGGTGAGAAGCGGATTGCCGAGGATGGCTATTTTGTATCTGTGGTGTTTGGATAAAAGAACAAGCAGCAAATAAATGTAAACAAACAAACACGTCATATGCTGATAAATGGTAATTCCCCTATCTACGCAAATAAAACCATGAAAGTTTATATCATTTTTAATTAGGCTTTATAGTCTAAATTGAAACCTTAAAACTCATTTATCCTTACTTGAGTCTTACTTTCCATGTATTTCGTCATCAATGCATTAATGACAACCCGCATAAACAATAACCCTAAGAAGCGCCTAACCTCCAATTCGGGATATCATCCCAACTTTATGCGGTATGGTCGCATTACCTCAAAGTCCCGTGCCATGATGCTGGTATAATCGGTGAAGCCAAGAAGCTGGACGGACTACCATAAAATCTTACCACTCGTGTCTATTCCCACTCTTCTGATGACCCCTGCCAAACGAACAACAGACACCAAAGCCCATCAGCTTGCCATAACCCTCTTCGAGTTTCGTAGGGACTCGAGAGTGTCCCCGAATTACGGAAAAAAGGCACACCACTCGAGCCATCGTCGCTTTGTTGACCAATCGAATCAGTTTATCTTGACTGTAGATATCAAATACAGACACTCTTTTAATTCGTTGACCTTCTCCATAACAGCGTGACAATATGATCCACTCAAGATCTTCCGGCACGGAATCTTGCCTGCTGCCGGCGAAGAGTCGTATCGATTTGCTTTTGTATCTGTTTCAGGATAACATTTCACAGAACTTTTAGAACAGTACACACTCTATGATGAGTGACCAATTCTCGTACACAGACAGATTCCCCGTCTCCCGGACCTTCACTAAGACGCCCTGCATCCAGTCAAATTGGAATTTATGGACCATTTGTGCGGATAGCAAGTGGTCAGCTTTGAGATCTCTGCTGATTTGCGATCGATTGCTGGAGCCATACCTCGCAGGCACCAATGGGTTCAAACTTGTGTCATGAGATATCGTAGTGAAGAACAGTCCAGTTACTCGTCTCGATAGACTTTCTTGGTGGGCTCTACCATTGCTCTTCCACGCTGCCACCTTCTGCAACACTGATTTTCTTTATGTCCATCACGGGAAACCAACGTGACTTTGTGCATTGATCTATGGGGAAAGAGTGAATCCCCGATCACCATGTCGTTATTGTCACAAAAAACTGGCAAAGAGCTCGCTCATTTCTCTGAGATAGCGGTGACCCTTGACACGCTCATAGTTTATACTATACAAGAGCCGATTTTCTGCATGAAGTCGCCTGTGTATTTTGATCTTGTCACCCTTTCGAACCTTATTCACGGCAGCATCGGTTGGTGCGTAACATTGGTAACGGCTTTTCTCTTCTTAACAATAAACACCGTGCGGTGGAGAAGAATGAACCACGTAGTGAGAATGCCGGTCAACAATCACGCAAAGATAGTTTTTACTTCGCATCCGAAACAAGACGCAGCTAAAGCCATTTAGCTAGGTGTTTTAAATTAATCCAAGCAAAGCAAATGAAGTGAGGCACGCCAAAGAAACCAGCGGTCACGAACAGTGTTAGTTTGAGTAACATTGTACAGCAGGTCAATTCTCATCAAAGGACTTTTGTTTATTTGTTAATTTGTTATGTTTGCATCAACAGACTAGAAACAGTCCCAATGATATGTCGAAAAAAAAGGGCAGTAAAGTAAGTTGCTCTCCTATATAAATGTTATATTGTGAGAGCTAATTCCTAGGCTAACATAAAAGAAAACCAAAACGACAGATTTCTCTAACAACTAAAACAGTTGTTGCGACACCCCTCGTGTAGCAACGCACCTTCTCACCAGCTAAAGAAACTCCAACCTTTACTTGCCTTGGCTCGGCTGACAGTTGTTGAATGCCGATAGGGACGGTACGGGAAAATAATTGTCATTTAAGAACAAGTGAAACCATGTGACACGATGTCGCGATTACCTAAAATTATTCTTTGGATTTAGTTTAAAATTAATGAAATTGTTATCTATATTATCTGTGCTTAAATCTAAGTTGCTATTTGTAGTTGCGTGAGTTAAAGCAACAATAATTTGCGAAGCGTTGAAGTAAAACTGAACTCATTTTCCTTTCTAGAAAGTTGTAGGTTAAGTTGATTGGGTAAACGATCGAGCCTCTAAATTGAAACCTAATTTCGTTGTTTCTAATACGGTAAATTGTGAGTCATGAACATAATTATATACAGCTAACTCGAACTATCACCCCGTTCAGGACTCGGTTCAGGAGTTGGCCAGTTTCTTATAAAACAGTTTCGTTACCGGGTTACAACGACGGAGAATTACAAAACGTAAGATATTATACTACTAGAAGCTAAGAACTGTAATTTCAACGGCATAAATCATTCCAGGAAATTTTAACGTATCCTCAATAAATCGTTAAACGTTCGGAGTCTACTTTCTCTTCGTTGGAAAACCAACAATTTAAAATTTCGTTTTCCCGGACTGCGAAACGATGCCACTTGATCGAACCCCACAAGAGCCGGGATACAGCGAATTCGGCTGCCCGAGCTGCCCTATCTGCAAGTTGAACGATGATAGCCGGATGGTCCAATGCGATGACTGCAGCATTTGGTATCATTTTGGCTGTGTAAGTGTGACGCAAGATGTCGAGGACCACGACTGGAGCTGCCAACAATGCCAAGCAGCTAAAAAAGCAGCCAAATCCAGAGAAAAATCCCCGATTCAGAATAATCCACCCACGCAGCCCATCGAAGGTGCCACCGGTCAAATAAATTTGCAGCAGAAGGTATCGTCAAACGGCCAAGGAGATTTCGTTCCGAAGAATTTGCCCAGATCGACTAGTGGAAACATAGAACAGCTAGAGCAAAACACTACGAATGGTGGAGGAAATTTAACCGTAGCGCAAGCGGAGATACGATTGAAGATGCTTGAGGAGGAGAAAGCCCTCGAGCGCAAATATCTGGAAAGAAAGTACCAGATCATGATGGAAGCCGCCGGTGGTTCTTCCTCCCCGTTACAGGCTAGTATCACGAACGCTGGTTCCCCTGGTGCCCCACCGTTTCATTCGTCTCCGGTTACCACAAATTTACGACCGGAAGCACCTATATTTCACTCCCGCCACGAAAATTGCACTGATGCATACGATAATTCGATGATGTTGAACAGGAGCCAAATTGCTGCCCGTCAAGCCGTCCCAAGGGATCTGCCAACTTTTAGTGGTGACCCTGAAGAATGGCCTCTTTTCGTGGCCACGTTTGAGAGCACAACACGGATGTGCGGCTATAGTCAGGAAGAAAATACGATTCGACTACAAAGATGCCTCCAGGGGAAAGCAAAAGAGGCTGTTCGAAGTCAGCTGTTGCACGCAACCAATGTGGACAACGTCATCTCTACACTAAGGATGCTTTTCGGTCGCCCGGAGATAATCGTGCATTCAATAATCCGCAAGATCCATGCGTTGCCAGCACCGAGGGTCGACAGGATGGGTTCACTGGTAGACTTCGCAGTGGCCGTTCGGAATATGGTCGCTACTGTCCAAGCGTGCAATCTGGAAGGGTACCTGTACAACATATCTCTGCTACAGGAGCTTGTGGATCGTTTGCCCCCAATGATCAAATTGAATTGGGCCATGCATCGTCAGGCAATGAACCAAGTTTCGCTTGGTGACTTCAGTGCCTGGCTCAACAGTCTGGCAGAGGCGGCTAGCCTCGTAACGATTCCCCCACCGATCGCAACTGCTGAATCAAAGCCAAGGCGTGGTCGAAAGGATGACAGTTTTCTGAACGCACACCACGAAACGTCATCGTATCCGGAGCGAAAGCCGATTGGCGACGATAAACGTGAAGGATGTTTCGTCTGCGATGGGAAGTGTGCTTCGGCCGAGCACTGCAAGAAGTTCCTGAGTTATGATCACTCTACGCGATGGACGACTGTCAGAGAACGCAAACTATGCCGGCGTTGCCTCAAGAAACATCGAGGGTTCTGCAGGTCAACGAATGAATGCGGAATCAACGGGTGTACAAGCAAGCACAATCAGCTGCTACACAATAATTCGCCGCAAAAACCGCAAACGTCACAACAGCGAGATTCTGAGCCAATGCCTGCTACACCAAAGCCAGGTACGTCATCGGCTGTAACAACTACGCAAACCATCTGCAATACCCATCGTAGCGACGTCAAGGCAGTCCTGTTCCGATACGTACCCGTTGTACTGTACGGACGTGGGACTAAAATCGAAACCTATGCCTTCTTAGACGACGGTTCGTCGTTGACGTTGCTTGAGGAAGATTTGGCGACCGAATTGCAGCTCGACGGCGTCGATCACCCACTATGCTTACAATGGACAGCAGATATGTGCCGCTACGAGGATTCGTCGCAAAAGGTGTCCTTGCTAATTTCCGGTTCTCGCAATCAAGGGACACGTTATCAACTTCCGGAGGTACACACCGTCAAGCAACTCAAGCTTCCTCCTCAAACTTTGGCGTTCGACAAGTTAGCTGGCACATACACATATCTCAAGGGCTTACCGGTCGATTCCTACACCAACGTGCGCCCAAGGATCCTGATTGGAATTAACAACTGGCGTGTAGGTCACGTTCTTGACAGCCGTGAAGGAAAAGAGTTCGAGCCTGTCGCATCGAAAACTCGCTTAGGGTGGATGGTATATGGCGTACATGCTGGCGATCAACACCAAGAAGGCTATACCACCCACCACAGTTACCACATCTGCCCGAACTCCGGTCAGGCTGATGACGATCTACATAGAGCTGTGAAAAGTTTCTTCGCTCTTGATAGCATTGGAATTACAAAGCCGGACAAACTGATCGTTTCCAGTGAGGATGAGCGCGCCTGGTCCATGATGCGTTCCATTACCACTCCACGGAATGGGCGCTACCAAACAGGGCTTCTCTGGAAATATGACGACGTAAGGCTACCCGACAACAAGACGATGGCGATTAAAAGATGGCAGTGTTTAGAACGCAGGATGGCCAGAGAACCCCAGCTTGGCGCAGCACTTAGAGCAAAAATGGAGGATTATTTGCGCAAAGGATACGCACGAAAGTTGACACCCGAAGAACTGACGCAATCGTACGATCGGATTTGGTATCTGCCAATATTTCCGGTGTTCAACCCCAATAAGCCTGGCAAACTGAGAATCGTTTGGGACGCTGCCGCTACTGTAAACGGCATCTCCCTAAACTCCGTATTAATGAAGGGTCCAGACCAGCTCACGGAGCTCCCAGCGGTACTCTACAAGTTCCGACAGTACCTGGTGGCCATGGGAGGAGACGTACGTGAGATGTTCCACCAGGTGCTGATGAATGAGGCAGACCAACAATGTCATCGATTCCTGTGGAGCAGCGGTAAGGATCAAAACAACCCCGACGTATACGTCTTGATGGTTATGTCCTTCGGGGCGACGTGCTCACCCAGCCTAGCCCAATTCGTTAAAAACGAAAACGCGGAGCGCTTCCGGCGTCAGTTTCCGACTGCGGTGGATGCAATCGTAAAATCGCATTACGTTGACGACATGTACACGAGCGTCCAGAACGTGGAGGAAGCAATCGAGCTAGCGAAGGAAGTTAGAGAGATCCACTCTCGCGCTGGGTTTGAAATGACTAACTGGGTTTCTAATTCGCGTGACGTTCTCACGGCTCTTGGTGCAGTAGAAGTTGCTGAAAAGAACTTAGACACGGCGGTAGACGTCGCCAACGAGAAGGTTCTTGGCATGTGGTGGTCGACGAACTCGGATGTCTTCTCATACAAGCTGTTCCTGGAACGTAACATGGACATTCTCTCTGGAACGAGACGCCCAACTAAGCGGGAGCTACTGCGAACGATGATGAGCGTCTACGACCCACTTGGGCTCATCGCAAACTATTTGATGTTTTTGAAGATGCTCTTGCAAGAAGTTTGGCGGTCTGGAGTAAGCTGGGACGAGTGCATTGCGGAACGTGAATGGGAGAAGTGGAAGATCTGGTTGCAGTTTCTACCGAAGCTTGAAAATTTGCGGATTCCTCGCTGCTACCGCCAGAAGACGTCGGTACATTCCTCCGTTCAACTCCACATATTCGTGGACGCAAGCGAGAACGGTTACGCTGCTGTGTGTTATTTCCGGTTTGAAGAGGATGATCAAATCGAATGCTCATTGATCGGAGCCAAAAGTCGTGTCGCACCGCTCAAGTTTGTATCCATACCCCGCTTAGAACTGCAGGCAGGGGTCATCGGCGCCCGATTGGCAAAAGCCGTAGAACAAGGCCACTCGTACAACATCACCAAGCGATTCTTCTGGACAGACGCTCGTGACGTCTTATGCTGGCTGAATTCCGACCATCGACGATATAGCCAGTTCGTCGCTTTCCGTGTAAGTGAGCTGTTGGAGACCACGGATGTTGCTGAATGGCGATGGGTGCCTACGAAATTGAACGTTGCCGACGAAGCCACGAAGTGGAAGCGTGCACCAAGCCTTGATTATGATAGTCGGTGGTTCAACGGCCCTGAATTTTTGCTGCAACCGGAAGAAAACTGGCCGAAGCTCCCAGCTTTAGAATCCACCAAAGAGGAGCTCCGTCAAAACCGTCAAAACTTGCTACACCACCGTGACGTTGATGATTGGGTTCTTACTCCAACAGACTTTTCATGTTGGAAACGTTTGCTTCATGCTGTGGCGTTCGTAATGCGGTTTCCCAGGAATCTCCGGAAAAAGATAGCTGCCGAACAACCTGATACTGGTCCATTGAGTGCTGATGAATTGAACGACGCTGCCAGTTATATCTATCGCCGAGCTCAAGAGGACATCTACAGTGAGGAACGGAAGCTGCTTGCGAAACCTGGACCGGCTCTTGGTACGCGGATTCTACCTAAAGGTAACTCTCTGTATAAAGTGGAACCATATCTCGATAGTGCTGGGGTGATGCGTATGCGTGGTCGCATTAGCGCTTGCGATTTAATTGATGAGTCTACGAAGCATCCTGTCATCCTTCCTCGAGAGCACTATATCACATCACTGGTCGTTCAAAAAGTTCATGAGGAATTCCATCACCAATGCCACCAGACCGTGCTGAACGAAATACGGCGAAGATATTACATTCCTCGTTTGCGGGTAGTTCTCAACAAAACTCGTCGAAATTGCCAGAAATGTAAAATCATGACTGCTAAACCACAGCCTCCTTCAATGGCCGATTTACCGAAAACTCGACTCGCGGCATTTGTTAGGCCTTTCTCTTACGTGGGCATTGACTATTTCGGCCCGATGCAGGTAGTAATCGGTCGCCGTGTTGAGAAGCGCTGGGGCGTGCTAGCTACGTGTCTGACCACTCGAGCTGTGCATATCGAGCTGGCTCATTCGTTGACGACAGACTCCTGTATAATGTGCCTGCAAAACATCATAGCGCGACGGGGATCTCCAATCGAGATTGTTAGTGATCGAGGAACCAACCTGGTCGGTGCGAGTAAAGAGCTGAAGGAAGCTTTAGCACAGGTAGATCAAGAGCGGCTGATGAAAGAGTTTACGACCGAGAACCTCAAATGGTCGTTTAACCCACCTGCTTCTCCTCATATGGGAGGAAGCTGGGAGAGACTGATACAATCAGTAAAGAAGATTTTGACCAGCATACTTCCAACTCAACGGCTGCCAACAGACGAAGTACTCAGGAACTCTCTTGTGATGATTGAGAACATCATCAACTCGCGCCCTCTGACCTATGTACCAGTTGACAGCGAGGCTGCCCCGGCTCTTACCCCGAATAGCTTTCTGCTGGGCTCTACCGATGGTTCGAAACCCCTAGTACTCCACGATGATAGCGGCTTAGCTCTCCGAAGTGCTTGGAAATCATCACAAGTCCTAGCCAATATGTTTTGGAAGAAGTGGTTGGCGGAGTACCTCCCTGAAATTACTAGAAGAACTAAATGGCTTTCGGCCGGTCGACAGATCCAGATAGGAGACATCGTGATTATCGTGGACCCAAGTTTCCCGAGAAATTGCTGGCCCAAAGGCAGGGTAGTCAACACGAAGGTATCCAAGGATGGTCAAGTACGATCGGCGACGGTACGGACGGCTTCAGGTATGTACGAGCGCCCGGCAGTTCGCCTGGCAGTGCTGGACGTCGGTGCAGACAAGAGTGATCGGGACCAGGGTCCAACCACTGGGGGGGACTGTTGCGACACCCCTCGTGTAGCAACGCACCTTCTCACCAGCTAAAGAAACTCCAACCTTTACTTGCCTTGGCTCGGCTGACAGTTGTTGAATGCCGATAGGGACGGTACGGGAAAATAATTGTCATTTAAGAACAAGTGAAACCATGTGACACGATGTCGCGATTACCTAAAATTATTCTTTGGATTTAGTTTAAAATTAATGAAATTGTTATCTATATTATCTGTGCTTAAATCTAAGTTGCTATTTGTAGTTGCGTGAGTTAAAGCAACAATAATTTGCGAAGCGTTGAAGTAAAACTGAACTCATTTTCCTTTCTAGAAAGTTGTAGGTTAAGTTGATTGGGTAAACGATCGAGCCTCTAAATTGAAACCTAATTTCGTTGTTTCTAATACGGTAAATTGTGAGTCATGAACATAATTATATACAGCTAACTCGAACTATCACCCCGTTCAGGACTCGGTTCAGGAGTTGGCCAGTTTCTTATAAAACAGTTTCGTTACCGGGTTACAACGACGGAGAATTACAAAACGTAAGATATTATACTACTAGAAGCTAAGAACTGTAATTTCAACGGCATAAATCATTCCAGGAAATTTTAACGTATCCTCAATAAATCGTTAAACGTTCGGAGTCTACTTTCTCTTCGTTGGAAAACCAACAACAGTAATTCAACCCGAACAATGCATAATGTACTAAGTAACATTGATCGATTCTCTTCATAGGGTTTTCTCTTTCTTATTGTGTTAGTCGTATTAGAAGCTAGATAATAGCTTCTTTTATCGAACTTTGTATTGAAAATAGCTGGGAATGTCTTTACAAGGCCGTGGAAATACAAAAAGGAAGTCGACGAAGAGAAATTGTCAATGTTACTTAGGGCCTAAGCAATTGTTCGTCTTGATTGATAAAGCAATAAATGTAAAACTTCATGTCAAATGATTTTACACCGGATGCCAATATCCAACGACATAAGCAACACGCAAATTGTCACAAAATTGCTCCACCTTAAGAACTTAAGTAGTTTTGGACTTTGTTATCCATTTCAAATCAACCGCAAAACCGGTCATGAACTGGATATCCTGGCAGTAAATAAACTGGGCATGCAAACCGCTTAATTGTAAGAGGACGCACCCTTACCAAGGTGAATTACCCCTTTAAATGTAACAACAATTGAAATATTTTAGCATGTGACCCTGAATGGGAATGAAACAGGTGCTTGATTTAAAACGGACCTCTTAACACAAACAGATCTAGGAGACAGACAGACATAAAACAAAACTTTTCCCGCAATTGGAACTCGAGTTTGAATCAAATACTTTCTAAATCCCCAATGCAATACCTGGGAGATAGCCTATTCTTTTAACTAGGAAGCAGTTGCGCCAGAATTGAGATTAAACTATCAAAATAATAAAATTCAAACAAAAAAGAAAATCATACATCCGGTCCGGTGAGCAAGCATTTCTTCGCATCATAAGACAGTTGGTATCAACGTTGAAGCGATCATGAATGTAGGAACGATTTATATGACAACCCATCGTAAGATCGCTACCCTAAATTTATGATCGTTCTCCTACATAAGGCAAAGCAAGAACACTTACGGTAGAATATTCCGCGCCACATTTTCCATTATAAACAGCGCCGCTTCACTGGATTCCCACGTCACATTCGGACTCTGCAGAATCAGGAACATCTGCTTGAAGCAGCTTATCGAGCTAACTATGAAAATTACGTCTTTAATAATCTCGGACACTTTAAACCGGAACTCCTGTCATCAATTGAAACAAGAAAAAAAATGGTGAGTATTCAATCGATCGCCGTCTGGAGGAAATTACCTTGAACGTGTCGCCTTCCTCAATCAACCCCTCATGATCGGCTTCCATTTGACAGTGCTTATACAGAGCAGCAATCAGTCGCTCCACGTACGGCTTGAAATGAGCTGTCAGAGCTTCATTGTTTCTCTGGTAGAGATCTTCACTCAGTCGATACCACATATTAAAGGTAATTTCGGCTACCTCAAAATCGTAATGTCCAACGCATATCAGGACCAGTTCCAAAGCTTTGATTGAATAATGTGGCGTTGCTGCCTCGGAACCGGCTACCATTCTCACGAGATTACTTTCAACCAGTACGGTGAAGAGACGGCAAAGGTTCATCGACTTATCCAAGTCTTCTTGTGCAACTGAAATGTTGTAAGCTTCGTCCAAGCTCAGAATTCCATTGAACAACTTAACGTCCAATCCATCTCCGTTGTTATTCATTTCCAAGCACTGAAGCAGACCACACAGGCAATCGGTGGCAGCGTCATGAATTTCTGGTTTGGCGTTGGTGTTCGTCAATAGTTGAAAACAGTACGCTATTATCATGTTGTCACCAATCTGTGACAACTTAAAGGCATTAATATTCACCCATGAGGTGAAACACTTTAAAATCTTCATTTGCAGCAATTCATTTTCATTGCAGTTCATCAAACACATTAGCAGGTAATCACCGACTAGATTTGAATCGTTTTCCAACTCAGTTAAGACGTCCTTCCTCCGGTTGGCACCAAGCCGTAAATATCGTGAGTTGATTTCTTCCGGAATCAACGTGAGTAGTTCGATGACCGCGTACATCATGTTTGGATTGCTCGAGAAACGTTCCAGTAATGTGACCACAGGTTTGCGCCATGATGACATAAGCAGAACTAGATCGGCTAACGCCAAAGACAGCTGAGTTACTATTACCGGTTTCGTTTCCAGCGTAATGTGACTTATGTGTTCCAGCAAACTTTGCCTTAAGGATTCGTGAGAAGATTCAGGTAGTTCATGAAAGCTGTTCTGGATCTTGTTTCGCATCGTCTGTGCCGCAAATGTACACGAATTGAGGTCATGTTTCCTTTGTAAGAGTTGATCCGCAATTTCCCAGGAATGAATCTGCGGAATTAAATAGATCTTACTGGTAAATTTCCTACTTCCAATTAAACACACGCATACTCACTGATTTCTGAAACTCTTCCAACCACTTGGAGGCTGCCTCTTTCTCCTGCTTATTGGGATTGTTGTACAGTGTGAAGACGCTTTGCAAAACTGCTTCGGCGGTTGGTCGTTCCATTGATTATGCCTTTCTACGCATACAATAATCACATAAAAAATCCTAAATAATATTGCCTTCCTCTAGGCACCAGTAGCAACACTCGAAGAACGGTATTTTTGCTGATCCGATTACAGATTCTGTAAACTCGACGAAGTGTTTCTTCTTCCGACTCTTGCCGTCTTCTTTGCACGCCTCCTTATGCCGAAAACTACCCTTTGCAGATTTTCACGCAGTAGCACTTTTTCAAGCCGATTTTGGTTAGATTTAGGTCCTCAAACAATGCCAAAATACTTTTTTCGATCACCTTACTACTGGTACCACAATTATCGCATAAATTATCAAGCTTTAGCACCGTTTTTCTAACACATTTTTCCTGCAAAATTTCCTGAAGAATGTCAACGCGCCGTAGAAGTTTCGAAAGTTTCTGTAGCAATCGATGAGAAAACGGCGAGGCCAGGCGAGATTTGCACGTTTATTTCGTCGAGATTTGATCGATTTCTGACGCCATCAATACGTCACTTTTGGCTGTCATCTGGTAGTCCCAGGTGGCAAAATTAATTCAAATCCAACAACAATGAAATCCGTGGAGGGGCATGACAACAAAAGAAAGAAAATCGATGTTTAAAATGAAACCGACAGGTACACCGAATGCGACGAAACAGAGAATCTGGAGCTTTTTTTACGATTGCCTGAAATACAACCGCACCAGGAATAAATTCCCAGCATTGGAATAGAGCTTTTTGACGTTTAATCGGCGCGCCATTTAAATCGAACGAGTGCGAGCAAGAGGAAAACAGATTAGTGGAAAAAAAAACCGTGTATTTATCCATGTGTGCTAGATAGACGTCAAAAAGGTCTAAACTGTATATATACCTCGAGGTATAGGCGTTTAAAACTTGGCATCTTCAAAAAAGGCATGATGCAGATTTAAAAATATTGCATGGCGAGAGTTATGGAGAAAAATTTCAAAAGTCCAATATTTCAGTGAAAACATTTCAAAGGGGCGTAATTGCATTTGTAAACAATGGCTTTAGCCATAGATTTCTCGCAAATAAAAGCTCACTCATGAAAAATAATAACACCACCAGGTAGAGGAATGTTTCCGCTACCAGCTAGCATTGTAATTTTGGAGAGGTAAGATATCATTCGCGAGAAATTGACGGCTAAAGTCATTGCTTACAAAAGCAATTACGCCCCTTTGAAATGTTGACACTGATTTTGCGAATTAAGTACTTTAAATTAATTTGATTGTTAAAGCTCACGCACATAAGATCCGGATCGGACGCGTTGCGGCAAAGTGACAGCTAAATCTATTGTCTGAATGTCAAATTTACTTCAACGCAATGCAAACGGATCTAATGTGGGTGGCCCTTTACAGTGGGGGATAAAAAGTTAAAATCTACCTGCACATTAAATTTAAATCGTTGTAAATCGGTAAAATATCGTTTGCTGTTTTTCAGCAACGCATTGGATTGCTGATCATGATCCAGCAATCCGTTTTACTGATATTGAAAACATAAATTTTATGTGTACAGAAAGATTTCTACAATTTGATAGTGAAGCACCGACAAACCGACATGAAGAATCATACAAAGTATCATCAAATTTATGATCAAAGCACAAAACTGACATCTGCCGCCGTGTTCGCGAAAATTGTGTATCCTAGCCACAAACACGCATACAAAATGTATAAGTTGGTTCGTGTCTAATCTATTCCGTGCAAATTATTTTTATCTAGATAACAAATTTCTATGTATAATGAGAGAGAGAAGGATTAGTATTTTCCATTTAATTCCACTACTTTATTTGCTTATCCTTGACAGATACGCGTATTTCGTCTACAATGTGCAGACTTCTTCAGTGTCTTGTACTAATACTCGAGTATATGAGTCATTATACAGGTATTCCACTAAGACGCCCACATTCATCAGAAATTTCTATGGTTTTGACAGATAGGATCGCTGCACATTTGAAACCACCGTTATGGATTCTCGATCAAGAGTTAAGTTTAAGTCGAGGTTTAAGTTTCATGTCCGTTTGTCGGTGATTGAAGGCTCGATTGAAGGGACCATCGAGTTATAGCATAGAGGTAACTCTAAGACTAGTAGGTCCCGGAGAAAAGTGTTCAAGTTTTTGGCTCAGTTCTGGTACTATCTTCGGTCCCAAGCTAATCGATGTACCCCTCGAACCAGAGGAAAATCCACGAACCCCTCATTTTATCTGTCAAACTTTCATGGCAAATCAAAACAAACATTGTGTAGTACTAGAATTTCAACTAGAATGGGGTACGTTAATCGATTTGCTTGGGACCAATACACTAATAGAATTCCACACATTTTTATTGACGAATTTCCATGCCAAATTCCACATGATTTTCATGTGACCACACACTCGACCACACATAAACAGAATCCACCCAGAAGCACACATGGAATTTATGAGTCAAAGGAATAGTATGTGTGGTTACACCGAGGGTTACACATGGCTTTTATGTGTACACATATTGAGTATGTGTCCGACATATAGATATCATTTGTTTATCACATTGCAAAAATTCATGTGTGGGTCACATAAAAACAATATTTGAAATTTTATCAGTGAAGGCTACCCGCATAAACGCGAACCATAAATTGACCTTACCGATAATGGTTATAAATTGTTTATAATCCCTCCTTAACTTTAACTGAAATGGTTTTGGAACCTTACATGAACGTTTGTGTGATAAAGTTTTAACCTTATGTATTATGGTTTTTAGGAAGCGGACCTTACAAATAATGGGTTGTTAAGAACCATTACCATTTCAAATTCTTGTTTTCTCCATACATTTTCGGAAAAGAACTATATTAGAACGTTTTTACTTATGGTTTGAGAACATTAATGGTTATGGTTATGGTAGTCAGTAAGGCCCATGAATGGCTTTGTAACATCGATCAACTTTATGTGGAATATATCGCGAATTGGTTGCCTGTAAATTAATAATTATCAGTTCGCGATATATTCCACGTAATACCCCGTTCACACTACAGCGTATATCACGTGATATACGCTGTCTTGCAATGAGCACTCATACATCTAGTTTTCACTGGAAATCCTATGTATGAGTGCTCATTGCAAGACAGCCTATATTACGTGATATAGGCTGTAATGTGAACGGGGTATAAAGTTGAGCGATAATACAAAACGATTAATGGACCTTACTGACTACCATAACCATAATCATTAATGTTCTCAAACCATAAGTAAAAACGTTCTAATATAGTTCTCTTTCCGAAAATGTATGGCGGAAACCGAGGCGAAAACAAGAATTTGGAATGGTAATGGTTCTTAACGACCCATTATTTGTAAGGTCCGCTTCCTAAAAACCATAATACATAAGGTTAAAACGTTATCACACAAACGTTCATGTAAGGTTCCAAAACAATTTCAGTTAAAGTTTAGGAGGGATTATAAACAATTTATAACCATTATCGGTAAGGTCAAGTGATGGTTTGCGTTTATGCGGGTAGTAAAGTAGTGAGCCAATTTAAAATAGATAGTTTCGTTTGATTGTTGGTTAAAGAAACAATCAATACGAAACTAACGATTTAAAATTGGCTCACTACATGACTAGCCTATTGGTCCCAAGCAAATCGATTAAAATACCCCATTCTGGTATAAATTCCAGCACTACACTATGTTTGTTTTGATTCGCTATGAAAGTTTGACAGATAAAATTAGGGGCTTGTGGACTTTCCTTTGTTTCGAGGGGTGAATCGATTAGCTTGGGACCGAAGATAGTACCAACAATCAATACGAAACTAACGATTTTAAATTGGCTCACCACTTTAGTAGCCTATTGGTCCCAAGCAAACGATTAACGTACCCTATTCTAGTTGAAATTCTATTACTACACTATGTTTGTTTTGATTCGCTATGAAAGTTTGACAGATAACATCAGGGGTGTGTGGATTCATGCAGAACATGCAGGGGTGAGTGAAATAGCTTGGGACTGCTTGGGACCGTTGTTCTGGTACTGAGTGAGCCAAAAATAATAATGATTTTCTTCGGGACCCAGTGGTCTTAGAGTTACCTCTATGATAGTACCAGCTCTATGGTACCAGAGGTAACCATGACTCAGCTCTGGTACTATCTTCGGTCCCAAGCTAATCGATGCACCCCTCGAAACCTCGCTCGAAACAAAAGAAAAACCATGAATCCCTCATTTTATCTGTCAAGCTTTCATAGCGAATCAAAACAAAAATAGTGTAGAACTGGAATTTATACTAGAATGGGATACGTTAATCGATTTGGGTAGTAAAGTAGTGAGCCATTTTAAAATCATTAGTTTCGAATTGATTGTTGCTGGTACTATCTTCTGTCCCAAGCTAATCGATTCACCCCTCGAAACATAGGAAAATCCACTAACCCCCTAGCTAACCCCTCATTTTATCTAACAAACTTTCATACTGAATCAAAAGAAACATAGTGAAGTACTGGAATTTATACTAGAATGGGGTACGTTAGTCGATTTACTTGGGACCAATAGGCTAGTCAAGTAGTGAGCCAATATAAAATCGTTAGTTTCGTATTGATTGTTTGTAGTACCAACCGGTGGAAACTAACGATTTTAAATTGGATTCTTTACGGGTATTGAGGTAAATGCATATTCGTAATTTGCATTAAAAATGGAACCCAAACCCAACATTTCATCAATTTTGGTACACTGGAACTATTTTAAATAAGAACGATTACATTTGCAAAAATCACCTTATTATTTTGCTTTAAATCTTGATTTAAAAATCGAGATGAAAGTGTGTGGGTTCCAAAAAATATCGCTGTTCTCAGAAAACGATGCTCTTTCAGATGATATATAAAAACCAATATATTTTTCAAAACTAAAGAACCCAATTGGCTCTCTACTTGCTCGGAAACTGTCTACATGTTATGCACTTTTCAACTATAAATTTTAACCACTTTATGACAACTCGAACAAGATCTAAAAGTGGTTAAAAAAATCCATTAATGCATAGACGCGTTTTTTCGTGTAACGGTGTAACAAAGCACTCTATAGCAATGAACTACAGAGAGAGGTGAAGCAGATCGTGAAATATGGTAACGCAAGTAGTGACGTCACTAATTGCTTGTATCGTACAGGGGTTTTACTCACACAACTTAACCGATTACTTCACCTTGGTAATCCAGCTCATTGACTCTATAGTACTTCGAGTCTGACGGGTGATGTGAAGAGTTTGTTTTCATGTTGATGGTGTAATTTCTTTAAAAAAAAGGTAGATATTGTCTATAGTCGCTATATTCATAGTCTGGCGGATAGAAATGCGATTTATCAAAAAGCCGAACCATTTCAATATATTGTAGACCAACAATTGAAAAGGTACTATCAACTTTTATAAACAAAACGTTGATTATTCTTTCCTCGCCAATCGAAGGTAAATAACCAGCATCATCGGATAGGGGAAACTTTCTACAACCTAAAATGGTGTTAGTTTGTGTAGGTGAGCCTTTAGTCACGAGAAAATAATTTCCGAAATTTTGTTCGCAACAGCTGATGTGCTCATTTCTGTTGTTGGTCGTGATTTGCTCGATTGGTTCCGCTATTTGACAGCTCAATTGGTTCCCAAGATTCTATCCGCCAGACTATGAATATAGCGACTATAGATATTGTCGGGTTGGATTTAATGTTTCTGGAAGAATATTATACCATTTTCGTTTCTCAAAAAAAGTGATGATTGAAGCAGATTAAACAGAGGTATTTTTAAGCGTAAAACTACGGTAAAAATAAACACATTGTGTACACTCCTACAGGAACATCAATAAGTAACATGGCATCGATTCAGGAGCGGCTTCAGCTAAAACGCGTTCCGCTTGATAAATGGTCAACGAAGGAAAAGCTTTGCCTAGCATCGGCAGTGGCATGTAGCGGAGATCAAAATTGGATGTCCGTAAGCCGTTCGTTGAAGATGCTTTGTGGTGCCAACCGGCCGGCTGATTGGTTCTCGCAGAAATCTTGCGCCGCTCAATATGGGAAGTTACTGGAGAATGTCGAAACACCGAAGCGCAAAAAGCGTACCGCTTCCGAGAGGGATGGAGTAGCTGCCGTAGAAACACCTGGAGAGTCCATTTTGCGGAAGCTGACACAAGAAAGAATCATCGAGCTGAAAAAGATCATCCAAGAAGAGGCTCAGCAGTACACCAAGGTGAAGGAGGATATTATTTTGATACAAAGTGGCGTAACAGACGAGAAAAAGTTAAGAGAAATGTGGAAGCAAATTCAAATGGAAAAAGCTCAGAAGGAGAAAGAGCAAATCCTACATGCTCAATGGTTGAAAGAGAGGGAGGAAAAAAAGCTGGAACTAGAACGTCAGTGGAGACCATTATTTCCAAACTCACCCAATTCTTCAAAAGTACTTGGATCTAGTGTAAAGATCAAAGAAGAGATCGATGAAGATAGCCAAAGCTCTTCAAAATCCGGCACATCTCCCTTGCTAACATCTTTACTAAAGAGTCCGTCGGCAAATCCCTCCGGTAGCCAAGGGCTACCATCATCGGGAAGCAGTAGATCTGCAGCCTCTCCTACAATTACAAATCTACTCACTGGAAATTCACCAACAACAATGAACATTTATGCTAAAAACCTATTTCCGGTTACTGGAACCGAATCAGCACAGCAAAAGGAGGGAAATCAAAGCGTTTTACAGGACGAAACTAAATTGAACATTGGAGAATCTAGTGCCTATCAGGTGGCTCCAAATCTAACAAAGCTTCTGGATAATCCAATGAAAAACAAAGCTTCTGCTTCTCATGATGTCCAGGAGTCACAGAAACTGGTCGAAAGTGTGATTAAATCTGAAGATATGGATACAGATCCTGATAATGCAGATCCAGCTAAAGATTTGATGGCTGTTTTCCAAGAATTAATGCCCGAAGAGCTTGATGAAATACTCAACGAAAATAGTAGCATGATTCTCGAAGATGAAATTCTTGAAAACGTTGTTGATTCGATCATGGAAGAGGAGGAGGAAGAAGAAGGGCATCTGAAAGGAAAAGATTTGGAGGCTCTAGAGCAAGCCAATCTTCTGAATAGCAGCATTGTGGACGGTCAGGATGATGATCAAAAAGCAAATGGTTCAAAAAACGAGGAATCTACTCCTGAGGTAGCAAAGGGCCCTTTTTTGAAACCGGCGGCAGCAGCGCCATCTCCTCAGCAAGTCTCTGTATTTGAAGAGGATTCAAATCTGGTCAAAGCAGACGAGATTTCAAGCGCTGTCGATGTCAATGTTTCGGAAAAGAAAGAAGATACTCAGGAGACAGTTGCTGGAGGTAGGATAATAGTCATAATTTTTAATTTTGCTTACAAACAATTTAAATTTGTATTTTTATTGCTACAGGAAACCAAGTTTTGGCGATCAAGGAGGAGCTGATAGAGGAAGGAATTAAACCAGTGACCGATGAGTTAAAAGATATTATTCCGATAGAAGACAGCAGTGGAAGCTCTTCTGGTTCAACTCCATCTAGCGTTGAAAATAAAGAAAAGGATGAAACGGTAGGCTTACATTCAGTTAAACAAGAGGAAGCAATCATCATTAAAACGGAATCTGAAGATGATTCTGCAGATAAGCTGCTTGCACCACTGGATACCAGCGCACCTGACACGGTGGCATTGGTTATTAAATCAGAGGAAACTGTGGATATCAAACAAGAAGTTGAAGAAGAAGAAGAAGAATACTTCGAATCTGGTTTAAGTGATGAAAAATCTGTCGCATCTGCGGTTGAAAATAAGTTACAGCAAAGCGCTACAGCGCTGACAAGTGAAGAGGAAGCTGCTCGAGCAAAAAAGGAAGCGTTGGAAAAATTAGCTGCTGAATATGATTTTAAGGACGACGAGGAACCGATTGTTCCATTGTCTATTCAGAAATCAAAGGAAGAAAAGCACGTTCCTGAAGAAGACGTTTATATGGACGCCCAGGAAAACCTCGAAGAAACAGAGGGCTCAAAAGAAATAGAGCAGAAAAAGCACGAAGACACTGTCGTGACAATCACCGACACTGATGATGATTCCTTGATTGAAATGAAAATTTCTAAAACCAAACGAGACTACTCGAGACGTCGTACCGTAGATGAACTATGCAAGCCTAAGGACGAGCATTTGAGTACTCCAAAAAACGAAGAATCCGAAGTAAGAAGTCTACGAAAGCTTCGTGATCGCGATCGTTCAATAAGCCCGTTTGTCATACTGGATGATGACGCAAGCGACAAGATGAAACGGAGCTATTCTTCAACACCAGTTATGGATTCTATTCCTAGCTCTCCAGCTTCAAGTGAAGATCGAGACTATCGAGCGTGGAAGAAGTCGATTATTTCCATACATTCGAAAATTTCTTCGCTTCGGCAAGCAACAGCATTCATGAAGCCTCTACCCGAAGAACAAATATCGGACATCATATATCGTCCGATGGATCTTTCCACCATAAAAAAGAACATCGAAAACGGAACCGTCAGAACAACGGCCGAATATCAGCGAGACGTTATGTTGATCTACGTGAATGCGATGGTCCTAAATCGAGAAGAGATCTGCTGCTCTAAAGCCGCTCAATTTCTAATGAACGAATGTGTTGCACTCGTTGAATCAATCATGGAAACCGGCAGGGCTCATCGCGAGAAGGAATCGGAAGGGCGAGGCAGCAGTGCAAACAAAAGAAGTTCACGAAAAGGAAACACTAGAAGTTCAACTTCGACTACTCGCAATTAACTTCGCGATTAGTTGTGCACTAATAGATATAAGAATAGTCGTACAATAAACAAATGATCACCCATTAGTGAAATAATTTCATTCAACTGAAAACTATTCATCATAACTTTGTCCAGAACTTTGAGAACAATACGCAGTAGGCCTGTCATGGTGGTTACTCATGGCTACTCAGAAAATCGATTGTTATTATTATTATTATTTTTTTCAGTCAATATTAACTGGGCACCGAAATGTCGATCTACGATGCACATGCGCTTCTTGTGCGCACCAAAAGTGCATAAGGGACGACCATTCAGATTAATATGCGCAAAATTGCGCTGCAAACATACAACATGAGAAATGTCCAATCTTCATCCAGATTTCTCCTATGCTTTTAAACGTGGAATGAAAATATTCCAAATTCAAAAACAAACGCTTGAAAAAAATATATAGTTAATAATATATCATACATAGTTCCATTAACATGAGACAAAATTCGTAAGCCTTTAAAACGTTGTGATAACTTAATTGAAGTTCAAAAACAATTTAATATAATCTGATAGCTTCAGGAAGTACCAAAGACGTTTGGAAATTTCACTTCATGAAGACCAACGAGCTTGAGTGCAGTTCCAGAAAAACTGCAAGATCATTTCAGTGAACTTCAGGGCAGTTACATGATTTTAGGAAAATAGGGGGAACCTTCAAGAATTTCCGATAATTTAAGGATAGTCCAAAGAACTTGAGGGAAATTTAGTGAACTTAAGAAAAAATCGAGAGCTTCACAGAAATGTAAGATATTTATGGAAGTGCTGAGGGAAAAGAATTGTTGATCTTTCAAGACATTCCCAGGAAAATGATCAGAAGAATTGAGAGAACTTCAGGAAAGATGAGAGATTTTCAGGGCAGCCTCATTATCTTCTCAAAAATTGTAGGAATTTTAAAAACGTTCTGAGGAATGAAAGGAATGCCGAGAATTTCCCAGAAGTTTCATAAACAAGCTGCGGGAACAGTTAATAAACAATAATTGAATTGTTTAAACCATGAGTTTCGGGAAAGGTGTATGCGTGATCTAGTTTGGACGACATTGTTGGCTGCTTTCAGAAACGTCGCTGCATTTGCATAGCTTTTTGTTAAGTCGGTCGTAGATTGTGGTAATGTAAGGGGCACGGTGGCTATAGAGCAACCGTTTTTGCTTAATGAGTAGAAGATCATGGGTTAAAAACCAAGCCTAATTACATTACTGAGTTGATATGGTCAACAGCGTCGCGTCATTTGCTTAGCAGGCTTCAAAAGGTCGCATCACTTCCCAATGCGAATCCAGATCTAACTTACCCTTCCTACTAACAAAAACGTCCTTCCCGTGACAACCGTGGAGATGTGGAGGTATACTCGGTCTCTAGTAACAACGGTTGTTGAAATCACAATCCTTTCCTTCCCCGATGACCGTAAGGACGTGGCCGGCACCGTAATTGACCTAAAAAATAAGGATTCACTGAGAATGGATTGCTAGTCCCAAGCCCCATTCATATGGTTCTTTGTGCATATTTCGCTAATTCTGGTCAATCACGGAGTAGCAACTACTGAAATGTATGGTCAAAAATGCTCAATGCTCTCAAATTGCTGATCAAAATCATGTTTCAATAGTGTGTTTATTGCGCGCTGGAAAGTTAATTTCAAGAAAACAGCGAGATTTCTCAAAAAGTTCTGTTATCTCCCACAGAAAGTCTAGATTATTTCAGAGATCATATATTTTTTTAAACTTTATTAGAGAGATTTTTAGCCGTTGGCTAGTTCATTTCTATAAAATGGGAGGCCCCAGAGGGGGGTTCTGCCAGCAAATTTTGTTACGGAGTTGGCTTACAATTCACATGTACTCAAATAGAAGCAATTAAATCAGATTCCTGTAAAAAGACTAACAATACAGGCAACGAGAAAAAAAAAACAATCTGGAACATCAAAGTTAGGTAGGGTTTTGAAAGAAATCGGAGCTCCGCCGTAGGAGGGGTAATCCCCCGTCCGGTAGAGATGTACCGTCAGTCAAAAGAAAGTTAAAAGGACCTAAATGTTGTTGTATAACCCAGCGTCCTTGAGGAAATAAATAACTGTCGCTAAAGTGGAAGGTTAGTCGCCCAGTATGTCCCTAATGCTGTTGGGAAGTGCGTACTGCTCCCGTAGTTGTTGGTATTGCGGACACAGGCATAGGATGTGTTCCACCGATGCAGTGGTTCCGCAAACGTAGCACATTCTGTGGAACTGCGTCCCACCAAAACTATGTGAGATCCTTATATGGACTGTCCTAAGACGAGAAACCACCTTCTGGTCCCGTAGTTTCGACATATCCGTCCACTTGCTCGTCGTTCCTTTGATTCTTCGGATGAAGAGGGATTGGGATTGGCACCACTCTGCTTCCCAGGCTTCCCCCATTTTGCTGACTATCCATCGCTTTATGTCCTGTAGTGGCACTTCGTCGGTGTAACGGGGGCCAGCTGGTCCAGACCCTGCCAGGCTGTCGGCTTCGCTGAGATATGATATTTAGGTAGTTTCATTATATTCAGGGCAGTTCCGAGTACTTCGAGGATGATGATGAGAGAGCTACGGAGCAGTCCCAGAAACTTTCAAGGAGTTCCGAGGAATTATGGAATATTCCGACAATTTCTGGAATGTTCCGAAAACTTCAGGGACATTGTGGGATCTTCAGGGAAGTTATAGTAATATCAGAATAATTTCCAGATCATTTTAAAAATGTAGAGTACTTGGAAATGGAGGTACTGATTTTTTTGTGAAGTCCATAGAAGTTCGAGGAAGATTAGCGAAAAGCAAATTTTTAGCTAAGTAGTCGCACCCAATTGATCTGCGCCCTATAAAATATAAATATGTCTGAAATAACGATTCGCCCGCCCCTGACGTTGATGACGTTGTTTCAAATAGTGTATTAACAGGTATTAACTAGTTGATGTGTTACGTTGCAAAACATTTGCACTTTATCGATGCTGCACGATGAGCAGCACCGTACTCTACAGGTGGTGAAGGGGGCATTTTCCACACAACAAGACCTCGAGGGGCGGAAACTCGTTCTAATGTTCCTTGAACATCTACAAAGTCCCTCACTTCTTGAAATTATTCTTAATTTTTTTAAAGTTTCGACAACATTTCCAAGCAACATATTTTTTTTTTCTAATTTATCTCATATCATACTTGACTTTCTCTAAACTTCAGGAAAAATATTTCTAGAAATTTTCCTAAACATTCGGGCAAAACAAAGATTCCAAAATTATAAGTTACCAAATCAAACCCTTAAGTTTTTAAGAAGTATGATGAACTTCCTCAAACCTGAGCTGAGTTTTTATCAAATTCCTAGAACTTTTACCAAAATCACTGAGCTTTAACAATTTCGGCAAAACTTCTACACACAGAGATTATTTTACTGGGGTCAGTAATTTTTTACTGGGTTTTCAAACAGCTGAAAAAGTCAGTAAACTGAAAATAACGGTCACACGTAATGCAACGAACAATTTTAACATATTTTATTTTTATCATCAAATAAATGTAATAAGAACACAGTCTGTATAAATTTCAAGAAAAAATCACTTTTATACAATTTTTTACAATTTTTTTAAGTTTACTGACTTTTTCAGCTGTTCAAAAACCCAGTAAAAAATTACCGAACAGGGAGGCCGTGATTTTGTGTGTATGAAATCCCTTCAATTAGTGTCAGTAAGGGTCATTAAGACCTACTAAGATTAGCACTACTGACCACCTGTTCCGATGGTAGAAGTCCTTCACACAGGTGTGTGTGTGTGTGTGTGTGTGTGTGTGTGTGTGTGTGTGTGTGTGTGTGTGTGTGTGTGTGTGTGTGTGTGTGCGTGCGTGTGTGTGTGTGTATGTGTGTGTGTGTGTGTGTGTGTGTGTGTGTGTGTGTGTGTGTGTGTGTGTGTGTGCGTGTCTGTTTGTCTGTGTCTGTGTGTGTGCGTGTGTGTGTGTGTGTCTGCGTGTCTGTTTGTCTGTGTCTGTGTGTGTGCGTGTGTGTGTGTGTGTGTGTCTGCGTGTGTGTGTGTGTGTGTGTTTTTTTTTTTTTTTTTTTTTTTTTATAGTAAGGTTTAGGAAAGCTTCAAGAAGCCTGGCCTGTAGTGAAGGTGGCACGGTGTGGTATCCACTAGTTGCCTAGTGCAGCTCCACTAAAACCCATTCCTTACTCTCTCCTCTGCCTGGATCCCCCCGGGACCACTGTGAAGCGACTACTTCGGGGGGTGGCTGTGCTCATGCACTTGTCGTACTCTCAGCGCTAGCTGGCGTTGCTAGATCGCTGCTCTTCTCTCCATTTACGCTGCAGCTCTGACATAATCTGTGTGACTGCCCTGCTGACGGCATTCCAAGAGTCCTCCTCTCGACACATTTCATCAACGACATTCTCCACGTTAAGGACGGGCATCTCCGTTCGCACTGCCTCGAACCTTGGACAGTCAAAGACCACATGCTCCGGCGTTTCATCGACGTTGCCACACTCCGGACAGAGGGGTGACGCTGCGTGTCCGAACCGGTGCAGGTATTTCCTGAAGCAGCCGTGGCCAGACAGGAACTGCGTTAGGTGGAAATTGACTTCTCCGTGTTTTCTGTTCACCCAGGTCGAAAGAATCGGTATTAGTCTATGTGTCCATCTACCGTTCTCCGTCGTGTTCCACTCCTGTTGCCACTTAGCCAATGACTCCACTCTCACAACTTTCCGTACTCTTCCGGCTTCTCTCTGCCTGTAGCACTCGCTGTCCTCCGCCAGGGTGATGCCGATAGGGATCATACCGGCGATAACGCATACTGCTTCCGACGAGTTGGTTCTGTACGCACTCACGACTCGCATGGCCATGAGCCGGAACGTACTGCTCAGTTTCCTTTGGTTCTGCTTCGTTTCCAGCGCTGGAACCCAGGCTGGACCTCCATATCTCAGTATCGATGATGACACGCTGGCCAGAAGACGCCTTTTGCTACTGCTGGGACCAGCGTTGTTCGGCATGATTCTAGCTATCGCGTTGATGGCCTTCGAAGCCTTCTCACAGGCATATTCGACGTGGCTGTTGAAGTTTAGCCGGTCATCGATCATCACTCCCAGGTATTTTAACACACGCTTCGAGGCTATGGTGTGCTCCCCGACGGTGATTTCTGCCCGCTGTACCGCTTTACAGTTACTGACCAATAACACTTCCGTTTTGTGGTGGGCTATTTGCAGCTTCGCTCCTTTCATCCAGTTACCAATCATGTCGATTGCCTCGGTTGACAACACTTCCACCTCTTCCAGCGTCTCGCCTGTTACCGTCAAGACGACGTCGTCCGCAAAGCCAACGATCTCAACTCCTTTGGGCAGTTTCAGCGTTAGCACGCCGTTGTACATCCCGTTCCAGAGCGTTGGACCAAGGATGGAGCCTTGTGGAACTCCCGCTGTGATCCTAATCGATCTCTGTCCCATGTCTGTCTCGTAGACTAGAACCCGGTTCTGGAAATAACTCCTCAGGATCCTGCACAGGTAGTCAGGGACCCTCATTCTATGCAGTGCTTCGGTGATGGCCTCCCAGCTGGCGCTGTTGAACGCATTCTTGACGTCGATCGTTATCACGGCGCAATATCGATCTCCTCTCCGCTTCTGTTTGGACGCCTTTTCAGCTCTCTCGACCACTGTCCGAATTGCATCCACCGTCGATCTCCCTTTCCGGAATCCGAACTGCCTCTCCGACAATCCGTGCTCACTCTCCGTGTATTTCGTCAGCCTGTTTAGGATGATCCTCTCCAAGAGTTTTCCGAGTGTATCCAGCAGGCATATAGGCCTGTATGATGCTGGATCCCCCGGCGGTTTTCCTGGTTTCGGCAGCAACACTAGCTTCTGTATCTTCCACCTGTCAGGGAAGTGACCCTCGTTCAGGCATTTCTGCAGCACCATCCTGAACATGTCTGGGGATGACTGGATCGCCGCTTTCAACGCTACGTTGGGGATTCCATCCGGACCGGGAGCTTTCTTCACCTTCAATCCTTTCGCCACTACTACGAGCTCCTCGTTGGTGATTTCGACGTTATCTCCCTCTCCTTCTCCGTACGGTGTAGGTGGCCAGGTTGTTGGGTCGTGCTTCGGGAAAAGTCCTTCCACGATGACTTTCAGCTTCTCTGGGCACATTTCAGCGGGCATCGTTGGACCTCTGATCTTCGCCATCACGACTCGGTATGCGTCGCCCCAGGGGTTGGCATCAGCGTCTCGACACAGCTCCTTAAAACAGTTCGACTTGCTCTGCTTAATCACTCGTTTAAAAGCGGCCCTGGCCGCTCGAAACACTTCTCTTCGTTCCTCTCTGTCTGCTTCCGTTCTTGCTCTCTGAACACGTCTTCTGGCTCTGAGACAACTAGCGCGGAGAGTACTAAGTGCCTCGTTCCACCAGTAGACTGGACGCCGTCTGTTATTTGGCTCCAGTTTCCTCGGCATGGTCGTGTCACATGCTCTCACTAACGTTTCTGTCAGCTCGTCCGCATTTAGATCTACGGGACTCCCGTCCGCACGAAGTGCCTCAACGAACAAATCCTTGTCGAAAGCTTTCGTCTTCCACTTTCGGTCACAAGTTCTCGTCCTCCGTACTGCCACAGTATTCCGTTGACCGATGCCATATCGTATCGCCTGATGGTCGCTATGGGTATATCCTTCGCACACTCTCCAATCCATGTTTGCCATCAGCGACGGACTGCAGAAAGTAACGTCGATAATGGATTCTCGGCCATCTCTGCGAAAAGTGCTGCTGGTGCCTTTATTGGCCAGGATAACTTCCAGTTTTGCCAGAGCTTCCAGCAGACTGTGCCCTCTTGCATTGGAACACCTGCTTCCCCACTCCACTGCCCAAGCATTGAAGTCTCCTCCGATGACTACCGGTCGTCGTCCGACCAGCTCTTCGGTAAGTCCATCAAGCATCTCGTGGAACTTCTCCATCGTCCATCTGGAGGGTGCGTAACAACTACACATGAAGATTCCGTTGATTTTGGCGATGACGAAGCCTTCGTATGAGCTCGCAACCACTTCTTGAATGGGGTATCTGCCCATAACTTGTATAGCTGCCATCCCAGCTCTATCCGCAACCCAGTTACCGTTATCGGGAGGGACTCGATACGGTTCCGCAATGATTGCAACGTCGCACTTTGTTTCTGTTGTCGACTGCCACAACAGTTGCTGAGCAATGTCGCAATGATTGAGGTTTATTTGGGTTACCTCCATTACTGTTGGCCTGCCATCGCCTTTTTGTATGCTAGGCATTTGAAGCCTCCCGTCGTATGATCGTTACCGTCCTCTTTTTTGCAGAGCATACACCTCGGATGCTTCGTGCAGCCTCTTGCAATATGGCCTTTCTCTCCGCATTTCCTGCACAGATCAGATCTGTCAGGGCCATTGCAGTTCCTCGCCTGGTGACCGAATCCCATGCACTTGAAGCATCGCTCCAATTGTTTGGTAACCCGAGGAGTGGCTTTCAGCGAGCACAATGACCAGCCAACCTTGACCTTGCCCGTCTCCAACAGCTTATTCGCTGCAGCTGTCGAAAGCCGTATAACCGCCGTTTGCATGCCGCCGTACGCCTTCCTCATGCGGATTGACATCGGGACATCTCCCAGATCGCAGTGCACTCTCAACGCACTTCTTAACTCCTCTTCTGTGGTGATCTCGTCCAGGTCCCTGCACTCGACCACTGTCTCCTGGGATAGAGCTCTTACGCTCGCCCCTTCGCCAAGAGACTTTTCAACGAGCTCCTTGTAGGCTGAGCTCTTGATAGCAGGATCCTTCTTCAGCTCAAAGAGGATCTCGCCTTTCTGGGTTCGCCTGGTTTTCACCACGTTCTCTCCTAGTTGCTTCAACTCCGGATCCTCTCGTACCTTCCGGAGGAGTGCTGCATACGACGTTTTGTCCTTAGCTTCGACGATCAGAGCATCGCCCTTACTTCGCTCCCGACGAGTCCTGGGTATCTCCTTCTTCTGTTCAGCTTTCTTCTTCACGTCTTTTTCCTTCCGTTTTTTCCACTTCTCCTTTGGCTTCTCGACGGTACGCCAGCCTTCCTCCTTGTTGTCTTCTTTGTCGTTCTTGACTTTTTTCAACTCCTCTTCCTCTCCTGGAGTTTCCCTTTTCCTCTTCTCCGAGCGTGGATTTCGAGGTCCCTTTGGCGTCTCCTGTATTTCAGCTGCTGCTTTCTCCTTGGCCTCGATCAGTGCCCTTTCGGCAGTTACGGACCTCGTCCTCAGCGCATCTTGTTCACGTTCGGCAGCAATAATGGCGGATTTGATGCCCGTCACCATTTCCTTTATTGCCTTGTGGACGTTGCTCTTATCCTTGATGAAGTCATGGAGTTCATTGATCCTCCTCCTGACCTCCATCAATTTGGTCTTCCCAAGCTGCAATCCTTCTTGGGGTGTGCTACTGCTGGATTTCGGTGTGAACACCTGGCTTAGCATACGACCTAGCTCTCCTTGGTGTCCTTGCTGCTCACCTTGGGGCTTACTGCTGCTGTTGGAACTCGCTGTTGCCTCCAGGTTCAACACTGGTGATCTCTGCAATATCCCGCTCCTTGCAAACACATTCGCTCCTCCGTTTTCAATTTCTGGCGTCTTGCCGTCGTCCTTCATATTTTTTTGGGTTTTCTCATTTTCTTCTTTTTTGTTTTTTTCTCCGTTTTTCTCCATTCTGTTGGGTCCCCCCTCCGGGCCGCTATCTCCACTCGTTGTATGTAGTCGCCTATCGTGATCCCATGGTTATCTATGCAAGCAGGGAGGCCATGCTAGGGTTGACACGGTCCTTCATGGGGGCCGTGTTCAGAGCCAGATCGGCGTAAGTCAGGAATGTTACATCTGAGCCTACCACCACAAACGAAGTGACAGACGGAGCGGCTCGAAAACTTTGGTGACTAACCTGCTATTGCAATTTTTCAGTGTACCACATGGCAACACCACTACTACTGGATTGTACCACATGGCAACACTACTATTGGATTGAACTAGCATTTTCACCAAATGTACTAGAATATTTTGGTTCTATCTCTTTCACTCTACTCAAAACTGAAATGCATAAAAAAATGACAAAATGATACGCACTCTTTGCACACTGTCAAAGAATCATTGTACACAAAATCAACTTTGTTCAAATCAAAACAAAAAAACTAACCCATCTGGTGGATGATGGCACAAGCTTCCAAGAAAGTGAACCACATTATTTTAATGGATTTCTTCGCCAGTAAGTCGTCTGTCACTTCGTTTGTGCTACCACTCACCAATCACCAATTGGTGACGAGTTTTGAACGTATCCGGAGGCCTGCCAAGGTTTTACCGGGACGGGGGCAGCCGCACTATTAGCCCACTCGCCATTTCAAGAAGGTGTCACCCTTCTTTACTTAGGGAGCAGAATAGCACGACTGTCAGCCCTGTAGCGTGGTATCCAATCCATTGTGCCGTGTCGTGTCCATAGTTCCATGCCGTATCCAGTATGCCGTAATAAGGATCTTACTGGCGTCGATCCTAATGTGCCGGTTGGCACTCCTGCGGGTTGACGAAGCATTTCCTCGATCGCCGTGTTATGGTTACCGCGCCAGTGTTCGCGTCGCACCCCCTCACTTTGCTATTGTCAGAAGGACAACATTGCCCAGGCTACACCACGGGGAGGTGTGAGGTAGGAACTTGTGAGGAACAGAGATAGGAAAAACGCTCTTCCCAGGTTGTCAATTCACCATTTGTAGCCCATGTGTGTGTGTGTGTGTGTGTGTGTGTGTGTGTGTGTGTGTGTGTGTGTGTGTGTGTGTGTGTGTGTGTGTGTGTGTGTGTGTGTGTGTGTGTGTGTGTGTGTGTGTGTGTGTGTGTGTGTGTGTGTGTTTGTGTGTGTTTGTGTGTGTGTGTGTGTGTGTGAGTGTGTGTGTTTGTGTGTGTGTGTGTGTGTCTGTGTGTGTGTGTGTGTGTGTGTGTGTGTGTGTTTTTTTTTTTTTTTTTTTTTTTTTTATAGTAAGGTTTAGGAAAGCTTCAAGAAGCCTGGCCTGTAGTGAAGGTGGCACGGTGTGGTATCCACTAGTTGCCTAGTGCAGCTCCACTAAAACCCATTCCTTACTCTCTCCTCTGCCTGGATCCCCCCGGGACCACTGTGAAGCGACTACTTCGGGGGGTGGCTGTGCTCATGCACTTGTCGTACTCTCAGTGCTAGCTGGCGTTGCTAGATCGCTGCTCTTCTCTCCATTTACGCTGCAGCTCTGACATAATCTGTGTGACTGCCCTGCTGACGGCATTCCAAGAGTCCTCCTCTCGACACATTTCATCAACGACATTCTCCACGTTAAGGACGGGCATCTCCGTTCGCACTGCCTCGAACCTTGGACAGTCAAAGACCACATGCTCCGGCGTTTCATCGACGTTGCCACACTCCGGACAGAGGGGTGACGCTGCGTGTCCGAACCGATGCAGGTATTTCCTGAAGCAGCCGTGGCCCGACAGGAACTGCGTTAGGTGGAAATTGACTTCTCCGTGTTTTCTGTTCACCCAGGTCGAAAGAATCGGTATTAGTCTATGTGTCCATCTACCGTTCTCCGTCGTGTTCCACTCCTGTTGCCACTTAGCCAATGACTCCACTCTCACAACTTTCCGTACTCTTCCGGCTTCTCTCTGCCTGTAGCACTCACTGTCCTCCGCCAGGGTGATGCCGATAGGGATCATACCGGCGATAACGCATACTGCTTCCGACGAGATGGTTCTGTACGCACTCACGACTCGCATGGCCATGAGCCGGAACGTACTGCTCAGTTTCCTTTGGTTCTGCTTCGTTTCCAGCGCTGGAACCCAGGCTGGACCTCCATATCTCAGTATCGATGATGACACGCTGGCCAGAAGACGCCTCTTGCTACTGCTGGGACCAGCGTTGTTCGGCATGATTCTAGCTATCGCGTTGATGGCCTTCGAAGCCTTCTCACAGGCATATTCGACGTGGCTGTTGAAGTTTAGCCGGTCATCGATCATCACTCCCAGGTATTTTAACACACGCTTCGAGGTTATGGTGTGCTCCCCGACGGTGATTTCCGCCCGCTGTACCGCTTTACAGTTACTGACCAATAACACTTCCGTTTTGTGGTGGGCTATTTGCAGCTTCGCTCCTTTCATCCAGTTACCAATCATGTCGATTGCCTCGGTTGACAACACTTCCACCTCTTCCAGCGTCTCGCCTGTTACCGTCAAGACGACGTCGTCCGCAAAGCCAACGATCTCAACTCCTTTGGGCAGTTTCAGCGTTAGCACGCCGTTGTACATCCCGTTCCAGAGCGTTGGACCAAGGATGGAGCCTTGTGGAACTCCCGCTGTGATCCTAATCGATCTCTGTCCCATGTCTGTCTCGTAGACTAGAACCCGGTTCTGGAAATAACTCCTCAGGATCCTGCACAGGTAGTCAGGGACCCTCATTCTATGCAGTGCTTCGGCGATGGCCTCCCAGCTGGCGCTGTTGAACGCATTCTTGACGTCGATCGTTATGACGGCGCAATATCGATCTCCTCTCCGCTTCTGTTTGGACGCCTTTTCAGCTCTCTCGACCACTGTCCGAATTGCATCCACCGTCGATCTCCCTTTCCGGAATCCGAACTGCCTCTCCGACAATCCGTGCTCACTCTCCGTGTATTTCGTCAGCCTGTTTAGGATGATCCTCTCCAAGAGTTTTCCGAGTGTATCCAGCAGGCATATAGGCCTGTATGATGCTGGATCCCCCGGCGGTTTTCCTGGTTTCGGCAGCAACACTAGCTTCTGTATCTTCCACCTGTCAGGGAAGTGACCCTCGTTCAGGCATTTCTGCAGCACCATCCTGAACATGTCCGGGGATGACTGGATCGCCGCTTTCAACGCTACGTTGGGGATTCCATCCGGACCGGGAGCTTTCTTCACCTTCAATCCTTTCGCCACTACTACGAGCTCCTCGTTGGTGATTTCGACGTTATCTCCCTCTCCTTCTCCGTACGGTGTAGGTGGCCAGGTTGTTGGGTCGTGCTTCGGGAAAAGTCCTTCCACGATGACTTTCAGCTTCTCTGGGCACATTTCAGCGGGCATCGTTGGACCTCTGATCTTCGCCATCACGACTCGGTATGCGTCGCCCCAGGGGTTGGCATCAGCGTCTTGACACAGCTCCTTAAAACAGTTCGACTTGCTCTGCTTAATCACTCGTTTAAAAGCGGCCCTGGCCGCTCGAAACACTTCTCTTCGTTCCTCTCTGTCTGCTTCCGTTCTTGCTCTCTGAACACGTCTTCTGGCTCTGAGACAACTAGCGCGGAGAGTACTAAGTGCCTCGTTCCACCAGTAGACTGGACGCCGTCTGTTATTTGGCTCCAGTTTCCTCGGCATGGTCGTGTCACATGCTCTCACTAACGTTTCTGTCAGCTCGTCCGCATTTAGATCTACGGGACTCCCGTCCACACGAAGTGCCTCAACGAACAAATCCTTGTCGAAAGCTTTCGTCTTCCACTTTCGGTCACAAGTATGTGTGTGTGTGTGTGTGAGTGTGTGTGTGTGTGTGTGTTTGTGTGTGTGTGTGTGTGTGTGTGTGTGTGTGTGTCTGTGTGTGTGTGTGTGTGTGTGTGTGTGTGTGTGTGTGTGTGTGTGTGTGTGTGTGTGTGTGAGTGTGTGTGTGTGTGTGTGTGTGTGTGTGTGTGTGTGTGTGTGAGTGTGTGTGTGTGTGTGTGTGTTTGTGTGTGTGTGTGTGTGTGTGTGTGTGTGTGTGTGTGTGTGTGTGTGTCTGTGTGTGTGTGTGTGTGTGTGTGTGTGTGTGTGTGTGTGTGTGTGTGTGTGTGTGTGTGTGTGTGAGTGTGTGTGTGTGTGTGTGTGTGTGTGTGTGTGTGTGTGTGTGTGTGTGAGTGAGTGTGTGTGTGTGTGTGTGTGTGTGTGTGTGTGTGTGTGTGTGTGTGTGTGTGTGTGTGTGTGTGTGTGTGTGTGTGTGTGTTTGTGTGGTGTGTGGATACAATCCGCTTGTATCGAAGAAACATACTGTGAGCTTATTTGTTGATAAAACTGTTTAACCGATAGATGCCAACATTTTTAGTCCTGGAGATGAAAGGTGATAGCTCTTCTGTAAATCCAATAATTCATACTTCTAGAATCAAAGAATACTTACAGAATACAGCTGTATAGAAGCGTTAATGGACATATGTAATAAGAGCTTGTCCCAACCGTCCCAACAACCATAATTAGCTGACTAAGTTCGCCAGATTAGCTTGTATAGAGGTTTCCTCATATCGTATAACATTTGAACACAGCTTGAGGCTGTATAAATGAAATGAGTAAAGCGTTTACATTGTGAAAATTGTTAGTTGGGATAGTTAAATACTTCAGCTTTGTAAAGGAACAGAGTAAAAGTATAGATACTATAGATTCCATAGATAAGCGGAGGCAAAGTATAATGTAGCCAAACGAACTGTCAGTTGTCAGTTAGTGTAGCCAAACGAGCATGACGTCATCATGGTGTTGTTTGTGGGAGAAGTATTGTAATATTATGAGCATAAAACGCTTTCCACACTCCACATTTCGATTTATTTCGCGGACAACGGAAGAAGGAAAGATAAAGCAAACCATTCCTAGACTCATTGTTGCAAAGATTTGCTTTGCACTTCATTTTGAACTTTTACGCACGAAACAAAACAAAACTCCACAACTAAGAGCTCTATGATGGCATGAACTTTTTTCACGGATGCCAGTAAGATAATTTATTTTTCATGGTTGCCAAAACAACTTTTTGTGCCTCCGCTTATCTATGGAATCTATACCAACAAACAATTCAAAGTCACAAATAAGCATATATATTGAACAAATGCTTTATAACAGTGTACAATGCTGAATAGAACGGGTTGTCAAATTATGTGCTGAAAAAAACTCATTGAGATCGATAGATGCGCCTTTATTCCGCTGTTTGCTCTGATTTGATTAATATACTTATTAAAAGCTATACAAACGATGACTGTCTTCCTGATTCAACACCAGAAGTTTGATCTAATAACATACTGAATAAGTGTAATTTGCACATACATATAGTCTAATAATTGTTTTCTGGCACCATTATTAAATTCTATTGCATTGCTTAATAATATTGCTGAATAATGTCATGAATACAGTCAGTTTAATAGCTCTTATACCACTATGCGTCCATGTTTTAATTGCATGCTTTGTAAATGCTTTACAAACGGCGTATTCATTCATTATTCCACAACACTGTTTGAGGATAACAACAAAACGAAATTGGTAGCATAGTGGTTACCGTTTCCGCTTGCCAAGTAGAAGGTCGCGAGTTCAATCCCAGCCACAACCCTTTTTTTTTATTTATTTTCTACGCCTAATTAATTTAAATCGTAAGCATAGATCGTATCACTCACAACAACCTATTCATCAATCTATCGAAAAGAATAGCCCAGCATCCTTTCCATCGAATTTAGAGAGATGGAGAGGTAGCATTGGTCTCATGTAAAACAACTATGAATGAATTAATCATTCTCACATCTCCTTGAATTAGCTAGAGTTACGGCTGGGAGTGCTGATAAGTATTCAGATTCAAGCTTTTATTGCATATTTAGGCAAGGCAAGCGGCTGCCCTAATAAAAATTGTATGGTTAATTTGCTTAACGACGTGTTCTGGGTATCATCCAAACCATTTGTGGAATAGTTCAATGATTTGGGTTATCGTTCGTTTATGGTTATTTTTTATTAGGGTGGTGATCGGAGGGTCATGGTTCGTATCCCTTCTACACGGACAGAAAATTGTTCGCATTGAACCAAAAAAAACTTTAGTTGTATTTAAACAAACAATTCCGGTTGAAATTATATTGCATTTTGTTGTTTCAATAAAACTTAGTCATAGAAATTCAAAATAGGATTCTTTTTGTTTTAATAAGCCACTTTTCAACTGCAACTATTGTAAAAATAACAATAATTTATTATTAAACCAACAATAGTTCATATTAATTTAGCATTTATTTGCTGTGTCCATTGCCCGGGCCATGAATGCAAAAATTACTACCAACCATTCCCTCGTTTTCAACCGGACAAAAATATAAACAATAACAAAACTTGTGAATTTCGGGAAATAAGTGCAAAATTTCCGAAAATCGTGAGACTTGAGGCAAGTAAGTATGCTCCAGTTCGAGCTGCAGTTGCTACATATCAGTGCTAACATTTGAAAACGGCGCAAAAGCCATTTGTAAACAAATGGTTTGTGGGCCCTTTACTCGCTACCCGTAGAACGCCCACGCAAACCAACAGCATCGTCAGGAAGGGGAAAATTTCCCCTACCCGATGTTGCTGTTGTGTCGCGTGGGTGTACTTCAAGTAGTGAGTAAAGGGCCCACAAACCATTTGTTTACAAATGGCTTTTGTGCCGTTTTCAAATGTTAGCACTGATATAATCAATTTTCTGTTTTTTTTCTTGATTTTTTTTCCGTCAATCTGGTTTTCCGTACTGAGTACCAATGCTGCCGACGCCAGGAAGGCAGCTCCCACACCTGGACCCTACATATCGACCCATCAACTAATTAACCGGAAACCAATGGCTTTACTTCCCTTCCGAAGGATGATCAGTGAAAAACAAAACAAAACATAAAAAAATGGCCATATTATTGAATAATTATTTGAATCAATAAACATATTTTTATTTCTACTGCGTGAATTGTCAGACTTCATAAAATAAATATGATTGAATCAACAAGAAATCTCTTTTAAAAACAAACATATTTTTGTTGTTGACCCAGCTGCCAAATTTGGCAGCTTACGTCAAAACCATGAAAGCTCTTGTAAATTCGAAAAGATTTTCTTTTTGATTTAACAATCCATGGGTTTTGAGGAACAAAAATACTGGATTGTTGAAACAATAATGATTTCTTTTTGCAGCCAAAACAAAATGAAATTCTTATTGATTTTACGTCAAATATTATTACGTTTAAAATTTTTTTTCTGCGTGTATAACGACATGTTGTGTGTGTACGTATGTATGTAATAAATTTTCTAGATGTGTGTATGGTGAGTGTGTGTGCTTCGACAGAAATAATGACACAACAATCACTAACGGGGGAGAACACCCTGCTCTGTGCCGTTTTTATTTTCGGATTAATTATCCTGTAGTTGAATTATCGTTTAATAAATGTATAATAGTGTCTAATTAAACATTATTTCACATGAAAATTAAGCGTCTATATATACTAGACTGATGCAAAATTTGAAATTTTTGCTCCAAGGTGCTCAAACGGTTCCAAATTGGGTCCTGATTAGGCTCTTAAAATTTGAACTCATTTAGTGAGAAACTGACTTGGCACAAACCATTTGAAGTTTATATGGGAATTACTATGGAGAAACCATAATTTTGGTTCATATCGATCTCAAAATTCACCAGTTCACTCTACTTTAAAAAATAATAGCTTAGCTTGTTGAAAATTTTTTCAGCTACAACTTTGTTGAAGACCATTTTTCGATCACATGTAAGGAACAAAAGTTATTAATGATTCAAGTCACTGATGTCTTATGATTATGCTCAATCAACTGTTCAGCAGGCAACATTGGTGCTTATGGCGCGTAGAATAGAGGACAAAAATCATGGCTACTATGTCACACTGCAGAATACAGTGTTGCCCACAAAACAGTTGCTTAATCTTGCCATAAGATTATCAATCTCTTAAACAATTAATAACTATTTAATTTGACGTTTGGCTGAAAAACGATTTTCTGAAAAGTTGTAGCTGATAAAAATTCTCATATGAATAGCAATAGAATTTGTTAACAGTACAATATGTAAAAAGGCTAGAAGATAATGAACAAAAAGTTTTGTTTTACCCATAGTAATTTCCATATAAACTTAAAATGGTTTGTGCCAAGTCAGTTTCTTATCAAATGAGTTTAAACTTTCAGAGGCTGATCAGGGCCCGATTTGAAACCGTTTGAACACTGTGGAGCGAAAATTTCAAATTTTGCATCAGTCTAATATATACACCTTTATACCATCGCTGTTTAAGGAAGTAATGATGTCTAATAGACGCTGAATAATCAAACATTTGATCGAATAAGCTCGGTTACAACTCTTTTTTTTTTCCTTGTTCGGGACCAAACACTACTGCGACCAGTAAATTGATCTATTGTAGTATATCCCGTGTCCTTAGTTAAGTGCATGTCGTATTACGTATTACTCCATCACTATTGAGAAATGATGAAGTATTCGATTTTTTTTTACAGTTGCCACTCTTGCATTTATCGCAAGGATCCGACTCTAATTGAAAGGTCCCGCTATTTATACCCTTCGGAGTGTTGAAACACCCTCCAAAGGCGCGCCCCTTTGTCAGTGAAAATTGGATTCCTTAGCAACAAAATTAAGGTATGACACCGATAATGACCATGCATCAGAACCCTAGTCTTAACCACTTCAAACTAGGGAACAACGAATAGAAGATTAGGAATCACATAGATGAAGACAACTAACTCATTTTTTTTCCTTGTGTCAAGATCATCCTCGGTAGACAAAGCCGAGTCTTGTCACTATCAAACAAGGCATAAAAAGTAACAAGGACTAAGATGTGTTCCTTGGATTACTAAAAAATCCTGTTCCCCTAGTTTGAAGTAGTCAGGACTAGGAATCGGTGGTACATCCCGTAACGTATTTACCACGAAAAGGTGATCTACCCACGTTACTCTTGTAAGTCGAATAAAAGCTTCTCGACATACCTTATTCAACACCAAATATTTCGATGTTGTGGTTGAATAAATTCTCCAGATTTGTGTGAACAAAACCTGAACAGAAGTTATTATTAAAAATAGTACAAGTATTATTAAGCATGCAGTTGAATAAAATCGTCAAGAAGTCGTTTCTTCAATATGCAATTGTTTGTGGTGCTATTGCATGGTGCTATAGAATTATCGAGTTATAGAATAACAATCCCATACAAATTCGCTATCGCAGTAGCCACGTCATTATTTTTTTCTTTGGTCACTTTTCGGTAGCTCTGGGAGCCAGTTGTTGAAATATCTAAAATAATAAAAGTCCAACAGTTTCTTCGACAGATGAGATTGTTTGGTGTTCAATGATAAGCGTTGATGGCACCATCGAAAAATCGTCGTTTCTAGCAAAGATTGGCAGATTCTAACGGAAATTTTCGGTGGAGTGAACGGTACAAAGTCCGTAGGATTCACGCACAGACTGACGTTTGCTTATGGGATTTCACTTTTGGAGTAAACAGCTACAGAGTCACCGTCAACACCAATGAAAACGAAAGAATACTTTTGAGCAGAGCTGGCAAATGTCATTTTCAATGAAAGATCTAACGCGATATTTACAGAGATACTTCTGTTACTATCATCGGATGAGAAAATCTCAATCAATTTTTTTTTTCATGACAGAACGTGACAGTGTTGTGATCATCGTAATTACTAGCTCATTTATTGCTATTAATGTTCTTGTACCCTAAACTTTTCTACCGACTTGTCTTTTATTTATTTGTTTTTCAATTTTTCCTGATTATGTTTGCCGGGAGCGCAAACTATTTTAAATTTAACACAATTGTTAAATTGAATTTTGACATTTCTTTTCAGTTTTTCTCTGGCAGGGGGCGCAAGCCATTCAGGGAGTTCGAATAACATCAAGAAAACACGTAAAATGTCAGGAAAGTCAAGACTTTCGGAGAAGTTCTAAGATGTTGAAGAATTAGATCTGATAATTTATGGGCATTTCCATCCATTTTAGTAAAATTTAGAGAATTTAATTGAAAATCTTCTTCCTCTTTTTCTTCTTAGTATTTCAAGCTTATCGCATATTAGCTTATTGCGTGCTTTCATCTTAGTGTTCTAGATGCACTTCCACAGTTATTAATTGAGAGTTTTCAATGCCTGTATCATTTTTGCATTAGTATAATTGTGTGGCAAGTATAGTCATACTCTATGCCCAGGGAAATCGAGGAACTTTCCAGCATTTACTCAAAAGTAAGTTTAAAGAACTTTAAAGAACCGTTGGGTAGTTTTGGTTCTCCGTGTGTATAAGGCTACCACACGCTAACTTGAAAGTACCTATTAATGGATAAAAAGACCCATTTTGAAGAAAAGTGGCTTAAATCATTAATTGAGTAAACCTAATATTATCATAGAGGTTGATATTATTCATTAATGAGTTAGTTAAGTTAGTTAGTTATCTTTATAAAGGAGACTTTCAGCCGAACGCTGGTTCGTCTCCGGTACTCATTAATGAGTATTTGACGCATACTTAATAAAATGGGTACTTTTTAACCTCCATGTTCTTATTGGGGGTGGATAATTTTGAACACAATTGCTTTATGGGCTTCCTGCCGTTAATTATTTAACCTAATATTAAAAGTAGTAAAAAGAAGAACAATTGATGAGCGTTTTCGTAGAATAATTGTATACCTTTTTTCCGTGCTGAGCACCAATGCTACCGACGCCAGGAAGGCAGCTCCCACACCTGGACCCTACTTATCCAACCCATCAACTCATGAACCGGGGACCAACGGCTTTACTTCCCATCCGAAGGAAGGCGTGATCAGAGATTTTATGCCTCAGAACATCCCGGTGGCACCGACTGGGATTGAACCCAGGCCTGCTGGGGTGAGAGGTAATCACGCTTACCACTACACCACCGGCGCCGCTGATTTTATACCCTGTTTCGTGATTTTTCGATCCAATTCTGCTACTTTTGTATCACTTTCACTTTCACTAATTCACTTTAACTATCACTTTGAACTATAACAGATACGTATTTCGTTTACTACTTGAAAACTTCTTCAGTGTCTAGTCATAGACTAGTCATAGTTCAAAGTGAAAGTGAAAGTGATACAAAAGTAGTAGAACGATGAAAAAGGTAAATAAATAATATTTATATTGCTTTACACGGTAACTTGAAGGTACCCATTTAATGAATATCTTATACTCTTTTTTGAAATTCTAAGAATTAAAAAAATGGGTGTTTTCAAAAAGTTAAAAATTGTTACTTTCTATTCACTTCAAAAAATGTCTTATTGCAATAAAAATGCAATAAAATAATAATTATTATATAATCAAATATGTCTTATACGTTGTAACCAGTCACCCTTTATGCGAGAAAAGGCTATTCCAGCCTCGGTTCCGGCTGTTCATATTTCAACCCTCGTCACCGTCTTCCATTGCCGAACCATCCTGATATTCGATAGAATTCCACTGGTTCCACGGCTACTCTGAAAAATTTGTTGAAACGCAGTACTGGACATTCACTCGCCAGTCTCCACTAATTGAAGCTAACGGCAATCTCATGTACTTTAATTCCGCTTACCTGAAACGGAATTGGAAACGGAACACATCCCACTTCTAGCTCCTACCTCGTGAAAATCACATCGGATTGCTGTTTTTCGTCGTGCTGATGCAATAATGACATTTCTGTACGGAGTACTATTTGCATGAACTTTTTTTTCTCAATCGAATTAACACCAGCAAGATGGAATCTTCAAACTTCCTTTCAAGCTTCCTTCGAGTATACCGCGAGCCGTAATTTTTTCAACATGTCTCCGAAATGCAAAATAATAATAATTTATTTACCCATATTTATTGCAAGAAGACATTTTTTAAAGTGAATAAAAAGTAAGCTTTCTTATTTTTTCAATACCCATTTTTTGACAACTTAGTATGTATTCCAAAAGCGAGCATAAGATACTCATTAAATGGGTACTTTCAAGTTAGCGTGTAGAAACACGCTTTTCTGATGCTCATACACCGAGGCAAATAGAAATGTAAAAGTTCTTGTCAGCATTACTCTTGTAAGAATTTATTTGAAGTGGTGTTTTTTGGATATTTTTTGGAACGATTATCTGAATTCTCTTTGAGCTCTTCTCAGAGATTCTTTGAAATTGTCCTAAACATTTCCTCACAATGCCATTGGAGAATTCTCCAGAATTACCATTACTACATTTAAATTGCCCAAGTATTTCCTGAAGCTTTCCTTACAAAGCCACATATCCCAAGTTGTTTTTTCAAGTTCGAGGTTTCTAAAAAAATTTCGTACTAATATTTTTAAATTCTAAAAAATTCAACCGCCATGGTTAAGGCGTTCAGGAAAGCAGCCTTCAGATAATTTGCATGATTTTGTAGCTCGGAAAACTTCGTAAGTCTTAATGAGGCCTTGGAAATCATACGAGATATCCAAGTTCAAAATATTTACTTAATTTTAGAGCTCATAAAATATGTTACAGTTTTTTAGAACCAATACTTTTAATGATTCGGGATCTAAATGGTTTTTCAAGATCTAAAACAATTAATTTGTTGTTGATGCAATGAATTCTGAGGAAAGTCGCTAAATAAAACATTTTTGAATTTCCCCTTTAGCTTGTCTTCCTTGGCTGTTTTTGCCATCTCCTTACTACTGGGCTGAGTGTGGCCGCACTTTACGTAGAAACTTGCAATATGGTCCGCCATATGCCTTCAGCTGAGCACCACTGGACTAGTTTGTCCCTTGAGTGGAAATAACAGTCAAAAAATTTTAAGTTTTCTTGTTAACATTTTTCGTAGTTTAACAATTTTTTTATAATTGTTCTTCAAGTATGAATTTAAATAATCAAGAAGGATCAGATCGCATTATATGTGGATGAATTTAGAATTAATAGCATAGGTTTACTGAAGGAAAATTGCTCAGAGTCAATAGGTTATCATAATTTTCTTACATTGATATTTATTTTTCAAAACAGTTTTCACTTATTTGATTTGAGGAATAATTTTGATTGAATTTCAAAAGATGAATTATTGTTAATGAATTGCACTTGAGTTAACTGCAACCTTACTGATACATTACATATAGTTAATTATTGTTAACCAAAATCATTGGACCAATCTCTTACGGCCTAAATGGTTGATGGACCATCTTAATCTCATGATGAAGTTTTCATTTGCACTTGCTTAATGAGTTTCTGTTGCAGATGTAATACAACTGCTGTATCTCGTTTTTCTCAATGCGTAAGTACCCATAAGGGTGGTTCAAAATATCGACAATTTTTGCAGATGTTTGCACAACCGAGCTCCCAGCAAACATATTTTTTCCTAGATCTCTGCAAAAGTGACGTTTGGTTGCTGTGTAAATCTCGGCCAAAAAATGCTAAGCTGAAGAAAATAAAACTAATTAGTGTGTAGTTGTCTGGATTTTTCCCTATTCTACGCGCCAAGTGATGGTTCAGTAAACTGCTGAGCTTGATTGAAAGTAGTTGATGGAACATGCCACAAGAACATCATCTTCGTAATTATTTGACCTGACGTTCAATGAAAAAGTGGTCTTTGGCAAAGTTGTAGCTGGGAAATTTCAGAATAGTTCAGATAGAAAACTTTTCCGTAGATTATTGTGGCGAAGGTAGCCCGGACAAAAAGTTTCCCATACACGCTAACTTGAAAGTACCCATTTAATGAGTATCTTTTACTCTTTTTTGAAATCCATACTAAGTTGTCAAAAAATGGGTATTTTCCAAAAATGAAAAATGGTTACTTTTTATTCACTTTAAAAAATGACTTCATGCAATAAAAAAGGGTAAAGACATTATTGTTATTTTGCATTTTGGAAACATGTCGAAAAAAATCACGGCTCAAGAGGATACGCAGAGGAAGCTCGAACGGAAGTTTGATTGTGCTAGCAGATTCCATCTGGCCGGTATTAATTCGGGTGAAAATAGTGCACCGGACAGAAGTCTAACCGAGCAAACCGAGGTGATTTTCAAGAGGTAAGAGCTAGAAGTCAAGCTAGAAGTGTGATGTGTTCCGTTCTCAGTTCCGTTTCAGGTTAGCGGAATGAAAGTACAGGAGATTGCCGTTAGCTTCGATTAGTGGAGACTGGCGAATGAATGCGTTTCAACTAATTTTACTGGGTATCCGTGGAACCAGTGGAATTCCATCGAATATCAGGATGATTTGGCAATGGAAGACGGTGACGAGAGTTGAAATTGGAACAGCCGGAACAACCTTTTCTCGTTAAAAGGGTGGCAGGTTACAACCTATAACACATATTTTATTATATTTATTATATAAAAGATTCTTATTTGTTTTTTTCTATTGACTACTTTTAATATTTGGTTAAATTATTAACGGCAGGAAGCCCATAAAATAATTTTGTTGATAAAATGGGTATTTTTTATTCATCTCCAGTAAGAACATGAAAGCTAAAAAGTACCCATTTTTTGAAGTATGCGTCAAATACTCATTAATGAGTAATATTGGGTTTACTCATTTAATGAGTTAAGCCACTTTTCTTAAAAATGGGTCTTTTTTACCCATTAATGGGTACTTTCAAGTTAGCGTGTAGTAATTCCCATATAAACTTCAAAGGACAAGTGTAGAATGAGTTCGCATCCAAATGAGCTAAAATTCTGGAAGAATTATCAGGACTTGATTTGAAATAGATTGAGCTTGAAAGAGCAAAATCGATATTTTGAACCACCCTACATGGGTACAAGGATGCAAGATCTTGCCCTTCCATAACTAAACTGAAGTCGTGAGTAAATTGCGATGGAGAGAAGTACTGCTTGCCAAAAGTTCGTATCGATTTTCAGTCGAGTGGATAATTCACCCCAGAGTTGAATGGAACTATACAAAAATACAAGATACATTAAACTTATCATAGAAACTAATTAAATTATTGATAGAAGAAAAAATAATCATATATTCATCTGTATAAAAAATTATCAAATTTTGGCCATATACAATTTGAAAATGTTCTTATATTGCATCTTCAACACGCTCAACGGCAATTGGTGCGGAAAACTTATAATTCAAGGTCATCGTGGTTGACTCTCAAGTTGATTTCGCTTTCTTTAAGCCATTGAGAGGAAATTAATAATCTAAGCGCCATCGCCATCCGTTCGATGCGACAGGCATATCTTAACTCTTAAGGTAAACACACAAGGAAAAACAACCGTATCAAAGTGGCGTGTGGTTAAAGAAAATGACGATGGAAGGCGAATGAGAGATTTGCTCCACGAAGAGAAGCCTGGTGGCTTTTGGTGGTGGTTTTGAATTTTCGCGCCTGGTGGGTTGAGAATGGTTAGTGCATTAAGCTTTTCAGTTTATCGGCGTACATTCACGGCATTGGTGGTCCTTTCGGTTCGTTCGCGGAGTCGGTTGTGTCTATTTTGATTTCAGCAAAGTGATCAAAGAAAAAAAAAACCAGAAAAATTGAATGCTGTTTTTTTTTATATAATTACGGTTTTGGTTGTAGTTCTCTTGTAAGTTTTAACTTCTTTTAAAATTCGGAGCAAAGTTTTATACAATGTGCATATCAAGAAATTGGAAAACAATGTGCCTGATAATTATGATTTTTTTTCATCTGTTGGTGGATACGATACGTGTTGGTAGGTGCAAATGTTAATTTAATCGAATGAAATGTGATAGTGATATAAAAAATATGGACAATTCAAATAAAATATGTGCTCAACTTTTACCGTACTCGATAATTGAATACCGCCTAAAGTTTAATACTGTAATTCAGAGTCCGGACATTGATTAAATAGAAAGCCCTATGTTCAGTATAAGTAAGCCTTTAAGATCCTACACAAAGTAAAGTTTGCTGCAAATTTCCGGGACTATGCTGAATTATCACAAACGATGAGAAAGTATTATTTCCGAAATAACAACAACTAATAAATAAAATATCGGATATCATTCCTTACCCAGTATAATAAGCAAAGCCTATTAGATTCCATGGCAAATTTTCAGAACTACTCGGAATTGTCAAGTTAATATTTATTTTCTCAAAGGTAACTGAACCAATTTCAATGTGACCGGTTCCAGTGAATTATAATCTGACTCTAATTGAACCTTGTGGAATTTTATCTCCGTCGAACATTTGATAAATTTTTCCAAAATTATTATATATAACATATTTGGGAAAGGGATGTGCTACCGCAAGGAGGATTAATTTGTGCATTTCATATCAAATTTTTCTGATTTTTTTTCTTGGTTCTTTTTAGGCTTCTCTAAAGTTCTTTGAACATTTGTGAGATTTCCTGATGCTCTTAACAGGGTTGGTGGCAGCAGATTTTTTTTCTAATGATCTACTAACTTATTTCACTAAATCCAAAATAAAATTCTAGTGGCTAAAGTTGGTTCCTACGATTGGAACTAGGTTCAACTTTAATAGTAAATAAATTTCCTATATGCAAAAACAGCTTGGTCTTTCACGGTCATGTGGAAAATCATCGAAATAGTGCAGATTTATAAATTTTGCGCGACGAGGTATGTGGGAGGGTGAATCAAACCTTGTGATGCGATCGTTTGAAGAATGGCAAGCACATAATGCGACTATAAACTCAGTAATGCAAAGAGGCTTCTGTTCAGTAAGCAAAAACGGTCGCTCACAGGCCACCGTGCTCCTTGCATCACAACGAACTACAACCGACGATCGTTTAAGCTCGGATACTAGAATCTATTCAAATGAAATGACATACCCGAAAGCAGTTAAAAATGTTTTCCAAACCGGATCAAGCATACGTCATATTTTTCTAAACATATTACTTTTTGCGTAACGGGACGCCCGATTTATATGAGTAAAGATTTTCTACAATAGTGGCCCGGGATAGATCCTAATATCTTTTACCAGCAGTACTAAACTATGTTTTTGCAACCGGGTCGAGCATTCGTTATATTTTACCGACAATATCGCTTTTTTCTAATTCTCTTCTTTCCGACCGAGCTCTAGCTCGTGAAAAGTGATTTTGTGCTTTGGGGGCCATGCATTAATTATGTCACGCTAATTTATGGTAATTTACGGTTTTCCTATACCTAATGCATTCCCTAATAAAAAATAATCATAAGAAAGAGCTTAACGACGTGTTCAGGGTATCATCCAAATTATTTGTAGGATAGTTCTACCATCCGCGCTACCGTTCGTTTATGGTATTTGTTTATTAGGGTTACTTTTCACATGTCAAAACATCATGTCGACGTTCGCCACACGCCACACGCCTTAAATCGTTACATAATATATGCATTACCCCTTATATAACACAATAAATCTAGACCAACAATTGAAATAGGCGGAACAACCAAACGTAAACAATGGCTTTGAACGCAAATTCCTCGAGAATCACAGCACATCCAAGCAATCTAACACCGTCATCTGATAGAGCAAACTTCCTTTATCGAATGGCATTATTAGTTTGCGTTGGAGTGTTTTGGTTCGCCATAAAAAGAAATGAACGTATAAAAAGTTATTTAAAGAATGCCGATTGTCTAGGGGCCACCCTAACCTACTTGTTTAAAAAAATCATAACTCATAATCCATATATGGTGCGTGTGTGTATGTGTGTGCGTGTTGGTGTGCTTTGAAAAAAGGCATTGTGAAGCTTGCTACAGTATACACCGCATATTATCTAACTTATATTTTCGGATGTTTTCCAAAGAACACTTTACTTGTTATTCCTAATTTCAACATCTTTCGCAAAAATCGCAAAACACATTAAAGCCTATCTGAAGGTTAACTTTTCTATCTTTCTTTTGGTTACTAAATGATAGTGGGCGGATGTGTCCGTCATATGTTTAGCTTAGTCTAAATGTGTAAAAAGTATATTTTTGCTATTTTTTTTTATAAGAAACTGTCACTAAAAACAGTGCAGGCACTCTTTTTTGCTATTCATTTGACGTGAAATAAGCCGAGGAACATTTCTTCTGAAGCAACCAAGTTGATAAAAACAATATTTTTTGCTATATTTGATTTTTTTTTTTTTTTTTTAATACTTTATTATAGAGATTTTTAGCCATAGGCTAGTTCATCTCTTATGCTATATTTGAGCAAAACAGTAACAAGAAACATTACGATTTATTTCAAAAATTTGTGATGTCGCTAAACTATAACACTCATAAAAAAATATGTAATCAACAGAACTGTACAAATCATTCAATTTAAGATACTCTTAACATGTAAAATGATAAAAAAATATTGAAATAAAAATATCAACTTTAATTTTTGAGGTTTTGGCCAGCCAGGAACCACTGTGCATAGGTCGATAAAGAAACAATACTGCTCAATTGGCTACCGCAAATGACAGGTCAAATTTAAAGCCCTATAGTTAAAGTATGGACGACTATCACCACAAAACTGAAAAAAGTTGTTCTAATCGAGCAAAGCGGTGCATAATGACGGTTCGATATGAACAACTTTTGACAGACGTTCATACTTTTACTGTAGGGCTTTAGTCAAATTGGCTCCCGTCGTTATCTCCGCCAGACTATTAATATAGTGACTGCACAGTAGACTCCTGCGCTGAAAATAATCCATAGGTTTTTTTTAGCTCTGGCTAGAAAACATAAAAATTATTTATTTTTAAAGTTCTATTACCGAACCATGCTAGGCTACAGATGATACCAACAATCAATACGAAGCTATCGATTTTAAATTGGCTCACTACTTGACTAGCCTATTGGTCCCAAGTAAATCGATTTACGTATCGCATTCTAGTCAAAATTCTAGTACTACACAATGTTTGTTTTGATTTGCAATAGAAATTTGCCAAAAGGTATAAGGAGATTTCTATCCGTGTAGGCTACTAAAGTGGTGAGCCAATTTAAAATCGTTAGTTTCGTATTGATTGTTGCTAGTAGTGTTGCTAGTAGGTCCCGAAGAAAAGTGCTCAAGTTTTTGGCTCAGCTCTGGTACCAACAATCAATACGAAACTAACGATTTTAAATTGGCTCAGCACTTTAGTAGCCTATTGGTCCCAAGCAAACGATTAACGTACCCTATTCTAGTTGAAATTCTATTACTACACTATGTTTGTTTTGATTCGCTATGAAAGTTTGACAGATAACATCAGGGGTGTGTGGATTCATGCAGAACATGCAGGGGTGAGTGAAATAGCTTGGGACTGCTTGGGACCGTTGTTCTGGTACTGAGTGAGCCAAAAATAATAATGATTTTCTTCGGGACCCAGTGGTCTTAGAGCTACCTCTATGATTTAACCACTTTGACTTCATTTCAGACATGGATAATGAAAGCATCTTACTCCCGGTCATTAGGGAAAAACTGCATTTCATATTTAACAAAATTTAAAATTTAGAACTTCATCAAATTAATCATGTGGAAAATCAGTAAAATTGTTGATTAGACTTTTTATTTTTATTTTAAAACCAAACTTAAACAATATTCCCTCACGTAACGGTACTAGGAGAAACATTTATTTTGAACTATTTATATGCTCATACTTATTGTACTAAGAGAAAACTGGATTAATTTAAGTGAACTAGTGTATATGATAATCAATGTAACAAAAACTGTCTACAAACATGATTGACGATAAATAAATATATAAACTCTTACGACGTGCCCAACCCACCGAAGTCATCCAATTTTTGCAGTGGTTCTTGGATGGTTCTCCCAGCAGCTGGTGCATTTCGTAGTTCATTCGCCTCCTCCACGTTCCGTCTTCCATCTGCACTCCGACGTAGATAGTCCGCATCTCCAAGGGCGCGCTGGTCCCTCCACGAGCATAGTCCAGGTCTCGTGGGCGTAGAGGAACACCGGTTTATTCAGTTTGTAGATAGTGACCATTGTGGTGCAGCGATCTTTATTCAACCGGAGCCATAATGCTTCTTTGAATTTCTTTGCTGGTATTATTTTTGGCAAGCCCAAAAAGTTCGTGTTCGTGCGTCGACCACCTCGATTTCGTCACCGTCAATCTGAATTCGGGGTGGAAGACTAACATTGTCTTCCCTAGAACCTCTTGTTCTCATGTATTTCGCCTTAGATGCGTTGATGGCAAGTCCAATCCGCCTGAATTCAGGCTTCAGTCTGATGCACGTATCCATGCCATGATGTTGATGTCATCGGCAAAGCCAAGGAACTGGATAGACGTCCTGAAGATCGTGCCACTCGTGTCGATCCCAGATCTTCTTATCACAACTTCCAACACGATGCTAGCAGACATGAAAGTCCATCACCTTTCCGTCACCCCCTTTGAGATTCAAAGGGACTCCAGAGTGCCCTAATACAACTCACATCACTCAATCTATTGTCACTTCACCAACAGTGTCAGTTTATCCGGAAACCCGTACTCGTTGTATTCGCGGCATTGCTGCATAACATGCCTAATCGCGAAAATTTGGTTCGTGGTAGTGCAGGGACCCATAAATCCGCATGGTATTGCCCCCCGAATTGTCTTGCAAATGGTGACAGGGGTTGTTCATTAACTACGTATACTATAGACATTTTTTTTGTGATTCTTGACTCCTCCCCTCTCTCCCTGCATAGACAATTGTCCATACACAATTTTTAAAATTTGGGTGGGCCGTGGATAATTTCTAACCCCCCCTTAACTGCCTACGTAGTTTATGAACAGCTCCACACGCGGTGGCATATAATTTAGGAAAGTACCTTGTAGGCGGCGCTCAGCATTGTAATCGCGCTGTAGTTACAGCAGATATCGAACTTGTCGCCCTTTTTGTGGATTGGACATACGGCACCTTCCATCACCTCATCAGTATCTTCTTCTTCTCCTCCTTCTTCTTCTTCTTCTTCTTCTTCTTCTTCTTCTTCTTCTTCTTCTTCTTCTTCTTATTCTTTTTCTCCTCATTATTCTTATTGTTATTATTTTTCGCATTTCAAGCTTATTGCTTATCGTATATTAGCTTACTGATGCGTGCTCTCAACTTAGTGTTCTAGATGCACTTCCACAGTTATTAATTGAGAGATTTCTATGCCTATACCATTTTTGCAATAGTATAATTGTGTGGCAAGGCAAGTACAATCATACCCTATGCCCTATGAATCTATGGAAGTCGAGAAATTTTTCAACCCGAAAAATTCCTAGGCTAGACCAGGAATCGGAACCCAGCCACATCCAGCATGGTCTTACTTTGTAGCTGCGCCTTTACTGACTGAGCTAAGGCTCCGGTAGTATCTCCTCCTCCCAAATCCTGGCTAGTACCCAGTGCAGTGCTCCAGCCTGTGCTTCACCACCGTATTTTAATAGCTCTGTTGGTAGTTGGTCACCAGCAGCTGCTTTGTTCCGATCACCGACCGATCTCCGCCTCAATTTCTTGGAAATTAGGGGCCCGAAGCCTGTCGTCTTCTGCACGTCGTCTAAGATCTGTTGCCATACCACCTTCGTTCCCTGCTCCATCAACATTGAGGTGTTCGTCATAGTACCAACAATCAATATGAAACTAACGATTTTAAATTGGCTCACCACTTTAGTAGCCTATTGGTCCCAAGCAAACGATTAACGTACCCTATTCTAGTTGAAATTCTATGTAAGTTTGACAGATAACATCAGGGGTGTGTGGATTCATGCAGAACATGCAGGGGTGAGTGAAATAGCTTGGGACTGCTTGGGACCGTTGTTCTGGTACTGAGTGAGCCAAAAATAATAATGATTTTCTTCGGGACCCAGTGGTCTTAGAGTTACCTCTATGATAGTACTGCTTCTATCTCTCTGAGGTGATTACCTCACACTCGTTCATGAGAAGGTTACCGTCCAAGTTCTTGCACATATCGGCTGAATGTCCCATTACGATGTCAATGTCATTTGCGCACTGACATTGAGGCGAGTGATATTTTTTTTTTTTTTTTTTTTTTTTTTTTTTAACTTTTTATTTGTTCCAAATTCAAAATAAATTACATTTCATTTTAACCTAGGTGCTCCAGTTACTGCAGTAACGTACCAGCCTTAATTGTTATGATATATATCTAAGTGTTTTTACATTGTTCATGTCTTGGCAATTCAGTATTTTAAACAGGTTTTTTAACCTGCATGTCAGTATAACAATTGATATCTTAAAACTAAAAACTAAAACTAAATCTTATCTAAGTATAAAGGGAATTAATCGTTGCAATTGAGGATTGCAACGATTTTTGCCTGAAATTATTCATTATTTTGTTGGACATTTGTGCTAAAGTCTCAACATTCGAAATTCTATGTACTTCGGTTGTACTGTACCAGGGAGGCAACTTCAAAATCATTTTCAGAATTTTGTTCTGAATCCTTTGAAGTGCTTTTTTCCTGGTAGTGCAGCAACTAGACCATATTGGTACAGCGTAAAGCATGGCCGGTCTAAAAACTTGTTTAAATATTAGAAGTTTATTCGTCAGACAAAGTTTGGATTTCCTGTTTATAAGAGGATACAAACATTTAATATATTTGTTACATTTGGCTTGAATGCCCTCAATGTGATCTTTAAAAGTTAATTTTTGGTCAAGTATTAATCCAAGATATTTCACTTGGTTTGACCAGGAAATTGGAACTCCGTTCATAGTGACTATGTGACTACTACTAGGTTTCAAAAACGAAGCTCTAGGCTTATGTGGAAATATTATAAGTTGAGTTTTGGAAGCGTTGGGAGAAATCTTCCATTTTTGTAAATAAGAAGAGAAAATATCTAAACTTTTCTGAAGTCTGCTGCAAATAACACGAAGACTTCTTCCTTTAGCGGAAATGCCTGTGTCATCAGCGAACAAAGATTTGTGGCAACCCTGAGGCAAATCAGGGAGGTCCGAAGTGAAAATGTTATACAATATAGGCCCAAGAATGCTACCCTGAGGAACTCCTGCCCTAACAGGTAGTCGATTAGATTTGGAATTTTGATAATTTACTTGAAGAGTTCTGTCAGTTAAATAATTTTGAACTAATTTCATAATATAAAGTGGAAAATTAAACTTTTTCAATTTAGCAATCAAACCTTCATGCCAAACACTGTCGAATGCTTTTTCTATGTCTAGAAGAGCAACTCCAGTTGAGTGGCCTTCAGATTTGTTTGAACGAATTAAATTGTTAACTCTTAAGAGTTGATGAGTAGTTGAATGCCCATGGCGAAATCCAAACTGCTCATCTGCAAAAATTGAGTTCGTATTGATGTGAAGCATCATTCTATTCAAAATTATCTTTTCAAAAAGTTTACTTATTGAAGAAAGCAAACTTATTGGACGGTAGCTAGAAGCTTCAGCTGGATTTTTATCCGGCTTCAAAATTGGAACAACTTTTGCATTTTTCCATTTATCAGGAAAGTATGCCAAATGGAAACATCTGTTAAATAATTTTACCAAGAAAGACAAGGTACTCTCTGGGAGTTTTTTGATGAGGATATAGAAAATTCCATCATCACCTGGAGCTTTCATATTTTGAAAATTTTTAGTTATAGACCTTACTTCGTCCAAATCAGTCCCCCAGGAATCATCAAAAATATTTTCCCGAGAGAAAATATTCAGAAAATCCCGAGCAACCTGATTCTCAATAGGACTAGTAAGACCCAAACTGAAATTATGGGAACTCTCGAATTGCTTAGCAAGTTTCTGAGCTTTTTCCAAATTTGTGATCAAAATTTTACCACCTTCTTTAAGCGCTGGAATAGGCTTTTGAGGTTTTTTCAAAATTTTTGTGAGTTTCCAAAAGGGTTTGGAACTCGGGTCTAATTTAGAAATATTATTTTCAAAAGTTTTGTTCCTCAGGGCAGAGAATCGCTTTTTAATTTGTTTTTGCAAATCCCGCCAGATAACTTTCATGGCAGGATCGCGTGTTCTTTGATATTGTCTCCTACGGACATTTTTAAGACGGATCAAGAGCTGAAGATCATCGTCTATTATAATTGAATCGAATTTAACCTCGCATTTTGGTACTGAGGCAGCTCTCGCTTCAACTATAGAAGTAGTCAGAGATTCAAGAGCATAATTAATTTCATCTTTGGTTTGCAAAGGAATGTTTGGATCGAAGTTATATTCCATAAATGTTCGATACTGCTCCCAATCAGCTCTATGGTAATTGAAAGTAGAGCTGTTGGGATTACAAATTATTTCTTGGGATATTTCAAAAGTTACTGGAAGGTGATCAGAACCGAAGTCAGCATGGGTAAACAATTGGCTACAAAGTTGACACGAATCAGTTAAGACCAAATCAATGGTGGAGGGATTTCTTGCAGAAGAAAAGCATGTTGGGCTGTTTGGATATTGAATAGTGTAATAACCTGCAGAACAATCATCAAACAGAATATTACCATTGGAATTGCTTTGAGCATTATTCCATGAGCGGTGTTTTGCATTAAAATCACCAATAATGAAGAATTTAGACCTATGACGGGTAAGTTTCTGGAGGTCACCCTTGAGAAAATTCTTTTGCTGGCCTACGCATTGGAATGGCAAATAGGCAGCTATAAACGTAAGTTGTCCAAATTTTGTTTCAACAGAAACCCCCAAAGTTTCAAAAACTTTGGTTTCAAATGAAGAAAGAATTTTATGTTTGATTCGTCTATGAATAATGATGGCAACGCCACCACAGGGTCCATCAAGACGATCATTTCTATAAATCAAGTAGTTTGCGTCCTTCTTAACCTTATGGGCAGGTTTAAGGAACGTTTCAGTTATAACGGCAATATGCACGTTATGAACTCTTAAAAAGTTAAATAGCTCGTCTTCATTATCTTTAAGAGATCGAGCATTCCAATTTACAATATTTAATGCTTTAAAATCCATTACTGAATTTTAAAGTCATGACAATATTATTTGCAAATTTTACTCCAGTTTGAATAGCATCAAACATGGAGTTAGATTTAAGCATATCAGAAATCATGTCAATTAATGAATTCTGTAAAAATTCCATTTTGGGGGCAGTAATGCTTCCTAAGTCAAAATTGTCAAAATTTCCATTAGAACGTTGGTTAGTATTTTGATTTCTACCCGCTGCAATAGCAGCATAGGTAGCTCCATTAACTCGCTGAACATTGTTAGCAGCGAGGGGAGTAGGTACAGATGAAACATTTGAAGCAGGGGAGATATTTGTACCTACGGGTACGAATGTAGAATTTGTTCCTCGCTGACCGTTGTTAACAGCAGAGGAATTTGTACCTGGTCGGAAACGTGGAGCGTTTCCTACCTGACGGTTAGAACGAGATTGTAGGATCGCTTTGCGAGTCTTACATTCCCAAAAATTGGATTTGTGGTTTTCACCACAATTTGAACATTTAAATTTCTTAGGATCTTCCTTCACAGGACAGTCGTCCTTTGCGTGAGAGGAATCACCACAATTCATGCATTTAGCTGGCATGTAACAATTTTTAGTTCCGTGACCCCATCCCTGGCACTTACGGCACTGGGTGAGGTTTTGGAAATTTCCTCCAGTCTTCCTGAAGTGTTCCCACTTCACTCGGACATGGAGCATAAGGCTAGCTTTTTCTAAGGCCTTAAGGTTGTTTAGTTCACTAGACTTGAAGTGAACTAAATAAAAATCATTAGAAATCCCGTTGCGCGAATCGCCAGGACGGGATTTCATTTTCATTTTGATTACTTGGAGTGGCACAACTCCAAGTAATTTTGCCAGTTCATCTTTGATCTGATCCAGGGATTCACCACTGGGCAGTCCTTTCATGACAACCTTGAACACACGTTCAGTTTTGGTGTCGTAAGTAAAAAATTTGTGCTTCTTCTCAGTAAGATACTTGAGAAGACATTTAAATCCGTCCAAGGTTTCAGCCAATACACGGCATTCACCCCGACGTCCAATTTGTAGTGAAAACTTAACTTTCACGAAATTCAAAAGTTCCATGCGAAGAGCATGGAAATCGGTAGTGGTTATCACAATAGGGGGAATCTTTTCCTTCTTGGCATTAAGCCGGGAAAGTTTACTAGAATTTTTCTTGGATGATGGATCATTCTCATCATCCGTGAGCAAATCAAATTGATTACTCAAATTAATTTCATCAGAAGGGGGGTCAAGAGTTTGCCCCTTTCTTTTGCGTTTAGGCGCCATGGCGGCAGTAAATTTTTATCCAAATCGACTTCCAAGCAGATTACTATAAGAATCTGAAGGATCGAAGAGGAATTTTCCAAATCGATATCCAAGAAGGATTACCTCGGGTAGGGTCCAAACAAGGATCGAAGAGGAATAAGAGTTGAACAAGGTAGAAAATTTTTACAGGTTGAGCACTGAAAAGTGCTGTTAAAATTTGTTGTAGCTTTAGGTAGTAGTAACACTTCCTTCAGCAAAAAGCAATTAGATCCGCACGGCAAGAGAGCACGATGCGGACTGAAGGCGAGTGATATTGATTTGGAACTCTGTAAGCTGATGCTGATATCAGGGATTTGAGACAATCTGCATTTTTTAGACATTGATATTGATATTTTTCAGCACTGCACAGCTATTCATAAACTAAGTAGACAGTTTTTTGAGATATTTTAGAAGGGGGTTTAACCCTGCGTAGACAATCTTTCATACACATGTTTGGAAATGTGTATGGACCGTAGACAATTGCCTCTCCCATTGTTGTCTACTTCGTTTATGAACAGCCCCTTACTTCATGTTTGAGGTCCTGGCTTGATGTCGATGTGCTTAACTTGCAGCAGGCTTCACTTTTTTTTACAAATTTTTGTTAGTTTTGCACAGAAACCCATTAAAAATCGTTTTCTGTGTGAGAAGAATTTTGATATACAGATTTTTTTTTCTTTGCCAGGGAGGCAGCTCCCACCACCTGGACCCTACCTATCGATCCATCAACTCATGAACCGGGGACCAACGGCTTTACTTCCCTGGGAAGGTGTGATCAGAGATTTTATGCCTCAGAAAATCCCGGCGGTGCCGACTGGCATTGAACCCAGGCCTTTTGGGATGAGAGGCAATCACGCTGACTACTACACCGGCGCCACTTAATATACAGATGATAGTTTTAAAAAATTCCAATAGTTGCTGTTGTACGATTTTTCTCAGTTTTGAAATGTACAATTTGAAAATTTCAAGAAATTTGTCAAAAGTTTATTATAAACTTAAAAAAATTATTTTTAAATAATTAAATCAAATGGGCCACTTTAAGGTTAGGCAATAAAGAAGCCATTCTTAGTAGAAATATATAATTTCCATTAAGAATTGCAAGAGTGAGTATGTGCACTGCACATTGTGCAGGTTATCCTTAAATTAGATCGAAATTCTATCGACTTAGAAATCATTCACTTTGTTTGATTGTATATTTCATCATTTATTTCTCAGATCACACACCAAAGCTAACCCGATCTCATTCTCCGTTGGATGTCTTTGATCGAGAACTGGCAATTATTCGCATGAAAGATCGAATAAAACATGCACTCAACATGAAAAATGAAAACAACACTTTGAACGAATACGTCCTTTCGGTGTTCAACATTGAAAATCTCAACCCCACATATGTGTTTTTGCTGCCCAGTGGTGAAAAGAATAAAATTCACAAAATAATCTATCAGAAAAGTGACTTTCTGGATGCTGAGTTTCCTAACGTTACATCGCTAAATAAATTTAAACGGAGCTTAAATATTTCAAATGAGCTAAAGGAAGCCGACTATCCAGATATGGAATTGAAATCATTTGCACATAATTCTGACAACGAAGATGTGGAAGACAGCATGTTAGAGATTGTAGCAGACAACATCCGAACTGAACGTAGTTTTATCAAATTCATGGATGAATTGAACGATGATTTGGAGGATGAACTGAAACGACAAGCACTGAAACACAAACAAAAATTGCACAGTGGCTCATCTTCAAAAAGGACCAACTTATTTACGCCTTATACATACGTGAACACACAAACAGTTGGTTGGGATGATTTAGGACTTGACGGATGGAGCGGTGGCCTGAGGGAAGTAACAAGTCATAAGTTTGAGCAACCAGTTTTGGAAAGGTAAATTTATTTTGTGCGCTGTTTTTCATAACATAAGCTTTATTACTTTTCCATTTTCGAGGCCTAAATCAGTTCCAGTCCGTCATGAGCCAGTTGTGAGTATACAGGCTAGTTTCGATCCACTGAAGTTCCTCAGGATACCCGTTACAACAAACGCAGTGCTGCCTAGTGCTGTACCTAACACCGTATTGAATAGTACTTCCGATCCGCAAAGGAACAAAAACCCCGGGTTGATAGTGAGCAGTGAGCTGGAAGACAAATTAGAAGAAATCTACAACAGGACAAAGGCCATTCCAGGGAAGCCTCCTCGTTGGCCGATTACCAACAGCCGTGATGCACATCGTGACGAGGATGTATTCATAGCACGTGCTAATAACCCGTTTGGACACTCTACCAAGTGGCGCTGGAGGTAAGATGTGAATCAATATTTGTTTCATATTAAATACAAATGTTGTGGTTTTTATACTGAGAAACATGTTATGAACATTACTAGTAGTGAGAGTCGAATTGGGACCTTCTGGAACAACAGTCATGTGCCTGTGTCCTTCAGGCTAAACATGATGATAATTATTATTTTGGAAATTGGCTTATTTAAACGCACAGGTTGTGCAGACCTCAATATTCACGTATACACACTTAATCTAGCTCGGTAAAATCTCCAACAGCCGATTACCTCGGCATTTACTTTTGCTGGTATCTCTACTTGTTCGCTGATATCTCAGAAAAATGTTATTTTTTAGCTAAGTCACAGCAATTGTTTTACGGCTGTTGGAATATCGGCGAAGAAATTTAATGGTTTATGCTCGCTTTCCTGCCTTGAGTGTAACTTTTTCGAAGATTTTCAATATGGAGGAAATGGCTCTAATGTTCTAAGATTGGGCCCATCGCTAAAAATCTGCTATTTATCAATTTTATCTAGATGAACGCGTCACTGGGACGGTACTAATGGATATTTTTGGTCGCTATTGAAAATTTAGTCGATTGCTGAATTTATGTATGGGCCCAAATTAGGGACATTTAGGCCGACATTACCTGCATTTCCCCTATATAACATATTCTACAAAGTTGTTTGCCGTACAAAAATACATATTTTTGCTGAACATTGTAACGTGCATTAAAATTAAAATATGTATTAAAAAATTAGACATTTGCAGGAGTTTTTTAGTCATCAAAAAACACATAAAAGATCGCGTGCTGACACATGTTTTTATAACTTTTCATCAGTAAAATAAGTATAGATTAAGAATCTCACCTAGATTTCTGCGCCAATTTGCGCCGGAAATAATAAAAATATCGATTATTCAAGAATAACTTTTTTGTTTCAAGAGGTAATTATTTACAATGTTCAGCAAAAGCATGTGTTTAAACTTGCAAAATATAGTTGTAGAAGAAACCAAAATTTTACAATGTCTAGAAAATCAGTTATACTAAAAACATGATTTAAAGGGGCCTTTCACGAAAAATGGTACATATCTTGCAATTTATAAGAGGTTTTTTAGGTGTTCAGCAAAGTTGCTTAAAATAATATTTGCTACAACTTTATTGAAGACGTTGTGTCTCTATCTGAACCAGATAAAAAAAAATTTTTTGATCTCACCAAACCGTCCACATCAAAAGAAGTGGTTTAACATATGCAAAAATATCTTTGAACAAACTATAGCCCTAAAATCAATGTTTGAGATGCTATTAAAAAAGCGCACGAAAACGGCAAAAAGCAACACTGTGCAGTCCCAAGGCAAACCAGCCAATTGGAAGATTGCCGCAAAAGCTCAACGCAGATGTCGCCACTGCATGATGATGATAATGTTGACAGACTGCATATAAAATTCGTGAAAAATAGCATTAAATCATAATTTTCATCAAGCCTGCGTGAAATCCTTCCAATATAACATTCGAATTGAAGAAGAAAACGTTTTTACGATCAGACTGATGTGCATCTTTGACTTTTCCTGGTGAGCTTTCATAAGATATATTCATTTAATTTCACGGCTCCATCAATGCTGCATCGTAAATATGATGGTAAACAGAAGTAAATTGCTCAATTACTCAAAATAAAGATGATTTGTCATCTTGTTATCACTTTGAAGACCATCTAGCACCATTTTATAGCATGGTGCGTGTTGAGTAAATCAAGTTCTGGTGCGTTTTCCGACGAAAATTGTGAGTATCAATATGTTTGCTTAAAAAAGGCCAAAATGAACATTTATTGAATATTGGCGTCCTATACAACCAATTCACTATTACCACCAGCATGATACAACCTTTCCTAAGTAAATTCACTTAATTTCCACTTTCATCTTAGTGAAAATCGCACATATTTACCATTTTCTGAAAAATGCAGCTGCGCAGGAGGTAACCTCTCCCTGTGGGTGCAAACTTGTTATGCATAGTTTGCCATGAAAACATCTCCGATCCATACCGAAATAATAACAAATAGTTTTCAAACAAGGTTTCTTACACGATTCAAGCAAAAGTTTCCACGGGAAATTATGAGTTTTTCTTTATGGACCGATTTGCGCCAAAAAGCGTCTGTTTTACTTGGAAAATTTGGTAACTATCCTCCTTCTAGTAGTTCTCACTTCGAAATGTAGGTGGCGAAAGCTTGGAAAAGTTTCACTGCAAGACGCCAATGGCTGAAAGCCTTGTAAATAAAGGAAAGAAAAAAAAACACTGTGCAGTATTAGCAATGTTGGTTAAGGTTCAATTTACTTTGATGTATTTTTTAAAACTTCAAAAGCAGTTTTTTTTTGACGCATTATTTAAGATTGCAAAAAGCTCACGCCATTTTGTGTAAAATATCAAAAGGAATCGAATAGTGCGAGCTTTTTGCAATCTGAAATAATGCGTCGGAAAAAACTGCTTTTGAAATTTTCTAAAAAGCATCAAAGTAAATTGAACCTTGGCTTGTTAGCATTAGCAATACTGTCTAAGGGTTCATTAGCACTAGTAATGCTGAAATAAAGCAGATTTAAGACTTTGTAATAATGCTTATGGTTATACTTGGATATAATAGTCACCTACAAAAAGATCAGCACGATCGGTTGCAGGACAGCTGAGAAATAGCCGCGCTATTCGGGAGCTTCTTGTCTTAAGACAAAGCAAATCAATTATGCTAAAAATTTTATATGACAATTCAAGCTGAACATTGCATTAGGTCCTTCGTCGAATTTCTCTTTGTATCCCCACGGCCATGTAAAGACATTCCAAGGTATTTTCAGCACACAGTTCGATAAAAGAAGCTTTTATCTAGTATCTAATACGACAAACAAAACAAGAAACGATTATGTGCTCAAGTTATTAACGAAAGTGAAAGTCGACGAAGAGAATCGAGCAATGTAACTTAGGACCTAATGCAATGTTCAGCTTGAATTCGAATAAATCTTTTCAGCTATTTCTGATGGAAAAACAATATTTAAAGGATTTTAAATATTATAATTGCGAGTTTCATAGCGGCGCTGGTGGTGTAGTTTTTTTTTTTTAGTAATCGATACGCATCATAAACAATCTGGACGACCATGGAGATGGACCGAGATACTTTTTCCCTTGAAGAAGAACTAGCTGAGCAGTTTGACATTATTCTGTTGAGCACAATGAAACAGTCAGTTTGTTTTTGTCAGAGAGAAAAAAAAATAATCCATAACTGTATACTTACATCTTGCTAATATCTTTCAAAAATACCGAAAAAAGCACATCATGATGCTGCCATGATTTGCACCGCTATGAGTGTACGTACCACTCTTTTTTAAACTTGGAAATCACATAAACTTTACGTAAAACGCACATAGACTCAGTGTTATGGGAAAATTTCATTGATTATGTTCAAAAGGAACTCCCTGTAAAATTCAAGGGACAACACATACATCACATCCTTTTTTTTTCCTTTGATTTGTTTTTTCCGTCGATCTTGTTTTCCGTGCTGAGCACCAATGCTACCGACGTGCCAGGAAGGCAGCTCCCACACCTGGACCCTACCTATCGACCCATCAACTCATGAACCGGGGACCAACGGCTTTACTTCCCATCCGAAGGAAGGCGTGATCAGAGATGTTATGCCTCAGAACATCCCGGCGGCGCCGACTGGGATTGAACCCAGGCCTGCTGGGGTGAGAGGTAATCACGCTTACCGCTACACCACCGGCGCCGTTCAGCTTCACATCCTTAACATATTGTTTTCAAGTAATGTGAGAATAATCCTTGGGCTACTCCTGAAAAAATCGCGCGTTATCCGGAGGTTAAAAACGACTTGGGCGTTAACGGGTTAAGACCATCTTAAAGCTTTTAAAATGGTAAGAATTCATTCAAAAATAACTTATTGTTAATTTTAGAGGCACTGACGGATTAATCATCAAATCAATGTGAATGGATCGCCAACTGACGAATTGATCAGACTAGACCTTCTTCGATTTGTATGATACGTTGCATAATTGTTTGTTATGGGCAATAGGGTGGTTCAAAATATCGATTTTGCTCCACTAAGCTTAATCGATTCTAAATCAGGTCCTGATCATTCTCCCAAAATTTGAGCTCATTTGGCTACGATCTCATACTGGTCTTTTGAAGTTTATATTGGAATTACTATGGTAAAAGTGAACTTTTTGCTCTCATTCTCCTAGTTTGTCGTCAAAATAATTTACTAATACAAGCTTTCTACTTGTAAATCAATGAATTTTTATTTGCTACAACTTTGCTGAATCTCACTTTTTGGTTGAACGTCAAACAAATTAGTTTTTAATTGATTTCGAAGCCAATATTTAACATTGTGAAATGATTAACCGACTGCTTTCAGGGCAACACTGCCTCTTGCACTACACACTATTTTGAGGTTACTCATTTTTGAGTCGCTTCAGTTCAGCCAAAAAAGCAGTTACTCAAAAATGAGTAAACATGCGTTTACTCAAATTTGAGTAAACGTGCCTATGGAGGAAACTGGGTAACGGTTTATTTATTTATTTATTTATTTATTTGTCTGCATCAACAGGCTGTGTATAGCCCCAATGATGATTTAAGTAACTTATATAGGTAAATCAAAAAATAAAAACTAAGAATAAAATACATAAATAAAACACACAATCATTCACGGTTAACTGTGCCAGAAAAGAACGATGAGAAGTATCTTTGTAGCAGCTGTCGAGGCATATGGAAATCGAAGATGCCCGAAACTCGATTGAACACTCGTTGCAGCCCATCTATTGCACCGTTCATGCCATAGTTTGTGCGCTGAAGTGGCAATCTCAGCATAACGTTGTTACGTAGCGCACGGGGTTGGACGTTAATGTTGAATTGCCCCAAGATTGCACTGCAATCAATTCTACCTTGTAAAGTGTCCGCAATGAACAGGGCCCTAGAGGTGTCTCTTCTAGTTCGGAGAGGCTCCAGATCAGTGCTGAGATTTGTCATTGTCATTGACAGACTTTCGCGCGATATTGACAAAATTGTTCGTCACATAGTCACTGACAGACTTGATCCTCAAAAAAACCTTCGTCAAAATCTCATTCATTTTTTCGTCAATGACAAAGGTTCACCTGGTAACAAAAAGTGTAATTTAGTACATTCTGTGTCACATTATTGTTATCCAAGTAGCTCAGGACGTAGATACTTGTTCACTAAAATGGATCCATGTAATTGTTTTGCTCAAGTCATTTAATTTTGTTACAAATTTAGCTAATAAACAAATCTGCACATGTTCGTCACTGACACCATTTTCATTGACAATTGACATGGTTTGCCTTGACTATGACTGTAAGCTAAAATGAGTGACCAAAACAGAATTGTCAATATCACCGTGTACTGTCAAGATTTTGCAGCACTGCTCCAGATCAATCAGCTGGCAACGACTTTCATAGCTGGGCAGGTGAAATGGGTCTCTCCAAGGCAGCTTTCGCAGAGCGAATCGAAGAAAACGGCGTTAAACGGACTCGGACTCTTTCTTCCGAGTAAAAGTGATCACTGGACACTTAGTGGGGTTAACCACCATTCGGTTCAAATTACACCAGCTGGCAAAGGCTTCGAACTGACGTTGAAGGAAGCGACAGTCATCAATCGAGCGGATTCGTAGGTAGATTTTAAGATCGTCTGCATACGGTAGTCGTGGGCCTTCGATGACCAAGTTCACGTCATTGAAGTAGAGTAAGAAAATCAAAGGTCCCAGGTGACTTCCTTGAGGTATTCCTGACGTAGCTAGATAGATATTGGACCGATTGTCACCAATGGCAACCATCAGTTGCCGATCAGTGAGATATGAGCGAAACCATCGCAAGAGGTTGCCGCTGACCCCAAGTCTATGCAACTTGGCAATCGCGATGGCATGGTTTAGCTTATCGAAGGCAGCTGACAAGTCGATGTATATGACGTCTGTTTGAGTCCTCTCTGCCATGCTTTCCGTAAGATACGATGTCAAACACAGCAGATTTGTGGAAGTAGAACGACCGGAAGTGAAGCCGTGTTGATCACCACTTAGATACTGCTTACAATGAGAGAGTAGAGGCTCCATGATGACTAACTCGAATAACTTCGAAACTGCACTCAACGACGTAATTCCACGATAATTGTCCACATCCCGTTTGCTGCCCTTTTTGTGGATAGGAAACATATGTGCGAATTTCCAACAAGATGGAAATGTACCACTCGAGATGGAAAATCGAAATAGATGAAGCATGGGCATCAGTAAGCTGGCGATATGCTTTTTCAGGAATACAGATGGAACGCCATCGGGTCCTGGATTGAAAGACGACTTGAGTTGTGATGCGGCAGTGGAAATCATCTCGACGTTGACATCCATCGCACCCAGTGTTTGACCGTACAGTGGAACATTACTAGCTGCTAGGGTAACGTGTTCGTCAGTTAATCTCTCATTCGTGAAAACACTGGCGACCTTCTCAGAAAACAAGCGACAGATCTGCTGAGGAGTGGAAGCAACTGCTCCATTCAACACCATGTTCATGTTCAATATTTCAGGTTTATTAAACAAAGCTTTTCCAGAAGGACAGGGACCTTCTTACGAAATGCGGGAAATTTCGTTGACGTTCAGGTTGTTTTTTAAATAGATAAGATTTTAAAAATTTTCGGGACTTTTAAGATATTCAGAGGACATCAAAGAAATTCAGAAAATTTACTATAAAATCCGAGAATTTTGATGAGCTCGGGAAAATTCCCAAAATATTGGGAACCTTATACAAAAGTTATAAGTTGAATTTTGGTTAATATTAAGAAACTTCATAAAAGTTCTTCTTTTAGCTTCAGGGCACTTCTTAAAAGTTACAATAACTTCTTAAGATTTCTTAACACTTCTTAAAGTAGACCAGAAAATTCCGTAGAAATTCAGAAAACTTTGTTTTGCTTCAGGGAACTTCGTTGAAATCAACGAAATTCTAAAATTTTTTGGGAAATTTGTAGGAGTGCAGCAAACTTGGGACCTCCCTTAGCTCAGTCGGTAAAGGCACAGTTACAAAGCAAGACCATGCTGGAGGTTGCTGGGTTCGATTCCCGGTCCGGTTTAGGAATTTTTCGGGTTGGAAAATTTCTCGACTTCCCTGGACATATAGAGTATGATTGTACTTGCCACACAATTATACTAATGCAAAAATGGTACAGGCATCGAAAGCTCTCAATTAATAACTGTGGAAGTGCAACTATAGAACACTAAGTTGAAAGCACGCAAAAATCTAATATGCCATACGCAAAAAGCAACGGCGCTGGTGGTGTAGTGGTAAGCGTGATTACCTCTCACCCCAGCAGGCCTGGGTTCAATCCCAGTCGGCGCCGCCGGGATGTTCTGAGGCATAACATCTCTGATCACGCGTTCCTTCGGATGGGAAGTAAAGCCGTTGGTCCTAGGTTCATGAGTTGATGGGTCGATAGGTAGGGTCCAGGTGTGGGAGCTGCCTTCCTGGCACGTCGGTAGCATTGGTGCTCAGCACGGAAAACAAGATCGACGGAAAAAACAAACCAAAGGAAAAAAAAAATAAAAATACGCAAAAAGCTTGAAATGCGAGGAAGAAGACGAAGAAGCAAACTTCATAGAAATTCTGAAAACTTTATAGAAGTCAAGCGAATTACGTAGCAATTCGAAGAACTTCGTTAAACTTTATAGAAATGCTGAGATTTTTTTTCAAGTTCAAGGAACTTTGTCGAAGGTCAGCCAAAATTGTAGTAGCTCAGTGAAGTTTGTAGAAGTTTAGGACATTTCGCAGAAGCTCAGGGAGCATTGTGAAAATTCAGCATACTTCAGGGTTTGATATGGAAAATTTGAGAACTTAGTTTCGACCAGATGGTTAACGAAATTCGTAGAAAAGGTTCAAGTGCTTTCCTGATATTCGGAGAAGGTCATGGAAGTTCTGGGATCTTGGTCGAATTGAAGTTGATGAAACTTCGTAGAAGTTGAGAAAATTTTCAAGAAGTTAAGATTAGGGAACTATGTAGGTGTTCAAGGATTTTTTTAGAGAAATTTATCCGATTTTTTCCTATCTGCTCAGTACGGTGTGGGTTTATACTGCCATTATTTGCATTACGGTCCCATGAATTAATGGAATTCCTATTCACTTATACTAATTATATTATCTTCCTGTTCAACTATTGCGTATATGGGATAGTACTTTAACGGGTATACTTGCCGCAGCTGGTACAGATACCCTATACTTTTTAGTAGCCTTCCGACGTGATCACACATTTACTTTCCTTTGTAATCCAGTCATAAAAAGTAATAAGACCTTTCTTGTGCAAAACTGGCTGGCTTGTTGCTAATCCTACCGGTTTGACCAGCGTAATTGGGTTATAATTTGCTCCCTCAATGCAATGAGACGACACAAACCAGATACCTTTGGAGCTGGGTTGAATTCGTACCGCACGTGAAGCTCTGAGATTTAAAAACATAAACTTCCGTTTCTTACCATTGCATAATCGGAGAAGTCAAACGAGTATAAATCGTATGAATAAAACGACTAAACTACACAAACGTGTAAAACTGCTCGAACGCGTGCCGTTGTCTGTGTAAACATGAGCCCCATCCGTTAATGGTCGTAGTTGCGCTTAGCGGTTCAATCTCAGGTGCCCGCACCCGTCTTTGAGACGCAAGGGTAGTAATTGAGACTGCACATGAGTATCATACTCTGTAGTCATTGAGCGCCACTCAAGGCGCTGTATCTTCCGCTGACACACAGTGAATAACTCGTTTAAGATGCGTAGAGAAATGGCAAAGGAAAACAAACCTGATGCCCGATGCCTAGTTTTCTACTGCCCTAGATTTTATTCCACTCTCGACAATTGTATTCAATGTTATAGTACTAACTGAATTATGCAATTGTATTGTTATCTGTAGGTCGTAAAGAAAGATACAACAATAAAGGCGAACAGTTAAAATGCACCACGGAAAGCGGGCATTTAAGTCTTTTGTTTATTAAATTTGCGATGAACAATTATGCCTGTGCTTGTCATATATTAATGACTACGTTTTTCTGGTTCGTTTTATTTTTTCATTTATTTAATTTTAGCAACGAAAGTGACGAAATGGAAAGAGAGTTTGAGGAATCGGTTCAGTCGCGGGAAGGTCGCTCCAAGCGCGGAGTCTACAATCTATACTCGATGATAAAATGTACTACTGGCTGTGATCCGATCATCTACAAAGGATATGGCTGCTATTGTGGATTTCTTGGTTCCGGACAAGCTTTGGATGGCATTGACCGCTGTTGCAAAATGCATGATTACTGTTACTCGGCGGCAAAGTGTCCGATGTTTCTGGAGTATTTTGTTCCATATCTTTGGAAGTGCTACCGCGGTCGTCCATTATGTGGTAAGTTGGTTAAGTACCATAGTATGGGGTGAGTAGGAACACAGTAATGAATGGACACATTATTACTACTCTTAAAAATGGAAATACTGTTAAAGTTGTTTAGGAGTTCACATTTGTTATGTATTTTTCAGAGATTTTCAAGCATTTATCTATTTACAGCTTAAGCGTGCTTCCAGAGTGATCGCGACAAATAACGCTATGTGATCTGATCGTTAATATGTTTGGATTAGGATTTTGAAACATTTAATTAACAACACTGTGTAACAAACTTTTTTTTCTAAAACAGACTTTTTATTGTTGTGGAGGAACACAAAAAAATTTGATTTTTTTTTTGTTTTTGAAGAATTTAAAAACAAATTTTTTTGAATCAGATTTTGATTAATTCATGTGTGAAGTTTACGATTACAAAGTTGAGTCTACTTTATTAATATCTGTTTTGATGGCACTACGAATCGAACGAGCACATTTTTTTTTGTGGGACCATGCAATAATAATGCAATAATTTAGATTAGCGGGGGTCCACGGTATTGTCAAAAATATCAAACGTATGTTTTATTCGTTTACTTCGATATCATTAATATATTTGTTGTTTTGCTCGATATGACGGAAATGGAAAACCATCCGGCTATCACATCACAGAATCTGTTCTGCGAAACATTGCAAATTCTGCATTCTTTTCACGCAAATCTGTAATATAATCTTACATTTCCCGGTTGAATGTTCCTTTTGAACAAAGTATCGTACCAAACATATGTGTTCGCGGCGAATAGGGGGGATTGGGGCAAGAAGGCCATACGGGGCGAGATGGGCCACCGTTCGTTTGGGCATAATACCTATTAACTCAATCTAATTTTTTTTACAAACTTGTTGAAAATGCTTCTAATATGCATCTCCATGAAAACCGTATCAACATTCAATTACATGTCTAAGATAATAATGGGAATGTAACATTAGCTCAAAATCTCTAGAATATTATAAGATATGCAGTCAAGAAAACAAGCATTGCATTCACTATATTACATTTCACTGATCCGCTGGTTCTACAGCGAGCAATACACGTCACTGTTACTAAAACAACTTATGTTTCTATTTTACATGATTCCTGAATGTTATTTTCTAGAGAAAACCTGTCAAAACGTTAACTTTTACTAGGGTGCTCATATTGCCCCGTATGGTTGTTGATCGGAGCAAAAACTGAAATTTTTCAAACATAATATTTTATTGAGTCTATCATATTTTATCCATATTTTGAACATTGTATATTATCAAACATATTCCAAAGCATGAGCATGATCAAAGCTATCATACATTTATGAATGTTTTTCATATGTTATGATGTGTTTTTCTTTGGGGGACCATATTGCCCCTATCTACCCTACATAAAGATATCTGATGTTTCTGCTCGATAGAACGAAAATATGCGCTTATACCGCTTCTACCCTACATGTAAAACTTATCTGCATAAGATTTTTTCCTTGTGTAAGATGTTTTGCAGCTAAAATTGCTTATTGAGATGTCAACGGCGAAACCATGAGGATGGATGGACTTCCTGAATATCGTACCACTCGTGCCTATCTTCGCTTTTCTTATTACACCTTCAAATGTAAAACAGCAGAAACGAAAGCCAATCACCTTGGCGTAAACCGTAACGCTCTTCGAGATTTAAAGGGACTCGATCCATCCTTGACAAATCATGTCAGTTTATTCGGAAACCCACAAAAATTCTATATATATATGGTGTGTGTATCGAATAACATGACTATCACTTCGAAAACACTATAACGCAAGTGATGTAAGTGGTGTTGAGTACTTGGCACTGATGAAGTCTGCAAGTAGTAGACGAAATACGCGTATCTGTCAAAAGATAAGCAATTAAAACAGAATTAAAAGGAAATAAACCAACACACTCAAAGCTCTTCATAAACGGATTCCGTTAAGAGGTTCGACAAATTTAAAAGACTGTAACGCAACTTTTTAGGACAGGTCTCCTATGGTCTCCTGAGTTAAAGTACATATGTATACTTTGGCCCTAATACGTCCCGTGCTTTAGGTACCCCGCTCTTTATGAAGCTATACCGCCCCGATGTCAATCATACAAGGTCTGGAACAACAGGCAGCTTGCTGGTGTTAGAAGCAAAAATGTTGTAAACGTTGCTGAGCAAGCGAATGACGATGTCACGGCAGCACAACATTCCATATTGCGAATAGCAGACGTGTCGTCGCAGAAAACAGCTGTTTCGTGTAAAAAGATAAACATTGTGATGAAATACGAACACCACCAAACATTTCCACATTTCACTAATACCAATAAGCCGGTTAGGCCAGACCTTGTATAATTGACATCGATACCGCCCTACAGGCGTGTGTGAAATCAGAGAGCTTGCAGCACGTACCTACACCGAAAATAGTTTTCATGTAGCTCCCATTGGAAACGCAAATGTTTTTTTTTTTTTTTTTTTATTATAGTCACTTTAACACTCTTGGGTCATTCGTGACTTCGGAAACGCAAATGATTTTCATCCATAAACAAAATTAATGGAATTCATCTGAATTTAACATAACATTTATGCGATCACGTTAATTTTATATGATTTTTCATATGAATTTCATCGGCCTCATAATATTCATGTGATTTTTACCTATGTGATCACATGATATCTATGTGAAATTCACATGGTTTTCATCCATTAGATATGTGATAAATTGTTTAAGTGTAGGGGCTCCGTGCTCTGTCTAAGTATTGTATTTTGCAATTCAAACTGGCCTCCTCAAAAGTATGGAGTAGACTGGTCCACATTTATATCGGAGATTTTTTTGTATTATTGTTTTCCATAGGCCTGGCAATCCTGACCAACTATAGCGTTCGACACTAGCCAACATCTCGGGCCTTATTCCATTGCCTTTACGTGTTGTAGGCCTTATTTTACAACTGAAACATGGCCGGCTATCCAGGCCCTTATTTTTTCAACGGGCCAACCCCAAGATCTGTGCCATTTGGTGATAAAACCACTCTCTACAAATTTCAGCTCATGGGGATTTTGGTTAAAATGTATGAAGAAATAACATTCCTTCACACTTTCGGGCATATAACTGGTTCAGCAAACTCTATTAAGCTCAGAATTTCAGCACATTTAGCTTAAACTATAAGGAACAACTGTGCTGAAGACTGCATCATAAATTCAGTTAGTTTTATTGAGATATTCGCTTTTGAATGTATATGAACATGTGAGCTGGTCGAGGTTTCAAGCATCGAAATGAAGGGATAGCTTTTTCAAATGTTCATACTTAGGTTGGCAGTAAAAAACCAAAATCGTCATCCCTACCCCAATTTATAAAGTGGGCAAAATAAATTCATTTGAGACGTAATACCCAACAAGAAGAAGACCGATCTTCGGTGAACTTAACAGATATTTCCATTTTCAGCTATTGACCATGGAGAGTGGGGCGGTCCGAATTCCTGTGCTTCCCGACTGTGTCACTGTGATTTATCCTTATCCAAATGTCTAAGACGCTATCACTGTCCGAGAAAGCGAAACGTTTGCACCACATCACCTTTGAGGCTTCTTCAAAACCTGATAATGGTCTTTTGAGTTCACCCGGGATTCACTACTCAAATGTCGAAGGTGATGCATACCAGAACAGATACCAAATTGGAGAAACTAGACTTGATCCGAGACGTGTTTATCATTCCTCAAGTACAAAATAAAACAATGTAAATATGAGATTATGATAAGTTCGTTTTTATTAAATAAATTTTCTAAGAATAGAAAACATGTTGCGTTATTTTTGTCCGATTTCATAGTATTGCTAGATACGTACTCAGCCTACCTAAAATTGTTCAACTTAAGATAATTTCAGCCTGAATGAGTATAGACCATTTCCATAACAAGGAATGGAACATGATGCGGAAACAACAAGGTAATACGCAATAAATAGATCAGATAACAGTAGTACATTGTGTGAATACTTTTAGAACGGGTTGAATACGCAACAAATCAAATAATACGGTTCCTCAGATAATGCTTGATCAACTGAATGCAAACAACCGAATCCTCCGCACTATCGTGACCATGATCTGCAAGGAATAAAAAAAACATGTTTTAAACTTGAATGATTGTTTCAGCAAGGGAACGTACCGCTTTCTTGGATGATTTTCTTTAGATTCTCAATGCAGAGCGTTTTCAAGGCACGCTTTTTCGGTGGTCCCATCTTGTGCGGGTAAAGAACGGATGTGTCCACTACGATATCGTGAATAAGTTTAAGTGCTTTGAAGTCACTTTCGAGGCTATGTCCGATGAGAATTGATTCCGAATTGAACATTGACAACAGAACTGCTTGAACGTTGTACAGGGTAGTCGTAGTGTTTTGCAGTGTTTGCTCCGTGATTCCCGAAAACCTACAATGGGATGTAAAAAGTTTAATTTCGCGCTAACGCAACAGGACTACAGTATCAATTACCTAGTATTATAATCAATCACTTTGTTCGAAGGCTTCACTAGGGAGTCATATACTGTTTTCTCGTTCATATCAACTACAGTTACTCGAGTAAGCTCCAGTCCACCAGTGGTGTAGCACATTTCGCAATCCAGTGCATAAATGTCCTTTTTTGATGGGACGTATCCTTCCGCAGGTTCAATCGTCTTCACAAATCCATTGAGATCATCGTAGTTCATATAGCTACTTACGTGATAGTTGCCATACATGCAACCTGCCGTTCCAGCAGGCTGTTGGCAGCAACTGTGCATGTTATCTGCAAACCCTCTCCTGTAGCACGTGCTTTTAGCGTGATAATTACATGAATCAACTGCGAGTTCGTCATATGTTTCTAGGTTGTAAACTTTAGAGCATCGAGAACAGTAGCGTTCATCCTCGTTCGGCGGTCGTGAGGGCTTGGGAGTGTAAATCTTTGCCTTTCCTGGAGTGTCAGTAGCCCGAGGAAATCCGTTAGCTTTTAGTTGCTCTTCGGTTAGTATGCAGTCGTAAATCATTTTGTATGCCACCGTTGAAGGTGCATTATCAATCGTGTAAGTCGACTTCACGTCCGTTTTCCTGAATCGAGGTGGTAAATTAATTAAAATATCGAGATGGTGAGTTCAAATAAAATTAAAGGATGCTTACAATTTCTTGTTCACGCTCCACGATATATTATGACTCATTTTACCAGCCAGGATGACATCGTGGGAAATTGTTTTATTCCTGAAACATTAAATGATGTTACTAGTTTTAAATGTTGAATTTCATAAATCTAGCTGTTTTAATTTTAAGTGCTTCTTCGTTGGACACTTTCAACATTACTAGAAAATTTTCGTTCATGATAAAGTTCTTCTGGAAGTCTTTACCTTCCGGGTGCTCAGGTCAGATCATTTCAGAATTTTCTCACCACGCAGCAGTAGTGTGAATACTAAGCTACATAGTTTTACTGATTTTTGCGACAAATCGACTAGATATTGAACGCTTCGACCCACGTGAACGGAGTTAGAGTACACGTAGAAAAACAACGCGATAATCATATACATTGAATTTTTAATTTAAAGTCATGTTTCTTGTTAAATCAAAGAAAAAAAAATCTTTATTTCTAATGTACAGCAGCGTTCATCCTACAAAGTCGTTATTAGAAACAAATACCTTGCTTTTTAATTAACAATACGCAAACAGAAAAAAAAATGATTCCTCAGAGGAAGAATTGATTGAAGAACCTGGAGGTAGAAATTCTCGGTGCAGAAGATTTGGAATTATTAAAATTATTTAAATTATTGGGTTTGAGCGAAGAAGTAGTCGGTGCTTTATAGGTAGGAAAATTCTAATTTAATACATTTCTGCCCTATAAATAATTCTAATTATTTCAGCGAATCGATACACAGTTGACATCTTGAAAATAATCATTACACAAAGTAAATGAAAAATTGTTATTTAGATACTGCAATTTTGTAAGTATAATAAATATTATTTGACATCAAAAAAATTATTTTAATCATTTGATTTCATCTAAAATTAAAAGAAACAATTAATATGGAAAATAAATCAAATATTAGGTTATTTACATCAAATGATCTTTTTTTAGAATTAACAAAATATTTTCTTTGAAACAAAAAGCATACTTTTTTGTAGTAAAAAGAAGCGCGTGACTGGAACAAAATATATTTGTCTTGATTCAAGAAACGTCATGATAGAATCAAAGAAAAATATTGTTGAATTTACTCACAGTCACATGCAGAGTTGATTCTAAAAACAACAAACAGGTTTTTAGAATCTAATCAAATTTACTTTTGAATCAAAGAAAAAATGTGCATAGGCCCTGAGCCTACAATTTTTTTTTTTGAATTCATTGTGATTTATTTTTGAAATTAAAAGCCATTTCTCTGGGTGTACATCACGTTCACGGTACATATAAATTTCCTGATTATGGTGTTCCTCGAACCTCGAAATCCAGATCATCGTGGATCCTGCAAACAAACAAACGTTTTTCATAATTTACCTATCAAAATTCTATGAAACATCGAATACAACTGTAATTGATTGTTAGGGACAAATACCAGGTTTGTGCTGGAATTCGGCCATTTCATCTCGCATGGCGCACTGTTCTAGATGATTTTGAGCTATCACATCAGTTTGTACGGAGATCAGTCTACGTATGTAGTATAGATAGGCTAGAGATTCCATATATAAACGGAGGCACAAAAAGTTGTTCTGGCAACATGAAACATAAATGATCTTACTGGCATCCGTGAAAAATGTTCATGCCATCATATGGCTCTTCGTTGTGCAGTTTTGTTTTATTTTGTTTGGAGGGTGGAAAACACCTTGATGGCGTCATGCTCGTTTGGCTACACTAACTGATAGTTCGTTTTGCTACATTCTACTTTGCCTCCGCTTATGTATGGAAGCTATAAGGCCTGTATTCGAAAAAAATGCGCCAGAACTGGTGTACGTAATACCATAGAGGTAACTCTAAGACTAGAAGGTCCAGAAATAACGTGCTCAACTTTTAGGCACAGCTCTGGTACTCTCTTCGGTCCCAAGCTAATCGATTCACCCCTCGGAACATGGGAAAAACCAATAACCCCTCATTTTATCTGTCAAACTTTCATAGCGAATCAAAACAAACATTGCATAGTACTAGAATTTCGACTAGAATGAGGTACGTTAATCGTTTGCTTGGGACCAATAGGCTAGTCAAGTAGTGAGCCAATTTTGAATCGTTAGTTTCGTATTGATTGTTGGTAATACCCCGTTCACATTAAAACGTATATCACGTGATATACACTGTTTTGCAATGAGCATTTATACATCTAGTTTTCATAGGAAATCCTATGTATGAGTGCTCATTGAAAGACAGCCTATATTACGTGATATAGGCTGTAATGTGAACGGGGTATAACCAACCGGTGGAAACTAACGATTTTAAATGAGCTTACTACTTGACTGCCCATTGGTCCCAAGTACATCTATAAGCGTACCCCATTCTAGTCGAAATTCTAGTACTACACTATGTTTGTTTTGATTCACTATGAAAATTTGACAGATAAAATGAGGGGTTCGTGGATTTTCCTATGTTTCGAGGGGTGCATCGATTAGCTTGGGACTGAAGATAGTACCAGAGCTGAGCCAAAAAGTTGAACACGTTTCTTCGGGACTTTCTGGTCTTAGAGTTACCTCTATGGTATAACCTATAGCTCATATCGTAGTAGGCTGTGTATAAAAGAAAATGATTTACTTAGTTTGAAAGTTACACCATGACGAAGTGGCAGCGTATTCGTGATTTGTCCCAAGCGCAAATGTCGCAAAAAGACATTTCAATCGCCATGGGAGTGTCCCGGTGGACCTTCAAAAGGGTTTTAGACCGAGAAAAGAAAGGACAACTATCCGCGAAGGTGGCCACAGGTCGTCCGAGGTCAGCACGGGTTCCGAGGGTTATCGCTGCTATCAAAAGGAAGATTCGGGTGAATCCAGTGCGTTCAATAAGGAAAATGGCAAAGGAACACGGGATCAGTGACGTTACAGCACGGAAGATCGTAAAGGAAGATTGCGGGGCGATGTCGAGGGCCCGTAAAAAAAACTCACATGATTACCAACCGCATCCGGGAGCTACGAGTCGAACGATGCAAGAAAATCTTTAACTTCCTTAAGCGAAAAAATCCGGTAATCCTGTTCACCGACGAGAGCATGTTTACCGTCGATCCCGTATCAAATTCCAGAACCGACCAGTATATAGGTTCTCTGGTAAAAGACGTGGCCGACGAGCACAAGATCGTGTCTCTGACCAAGCATCCTGCTAGCGTTATGGTGTTTGGATTGGTGGCTTCCGATGACAAAAAAATGGACCCGGTGTTCATTCCAGAAGGCGACAAGGTCAGCACGGAGGTCTACATCGAGATTTTAAGTAAGATTGTTCTTCCGTGGATCAAAGAACAGTACGGTCCGAAACCAAATGTTGTATTTCAACAAGATGGGGCTCCGTGCCACACCTCGAACCGCACTCAGAAGTGGTTGCAGGAACATCTTCCGTTCTGGGCGAAGGATATGTGGCCGCCATCCAGCCCCGATCTTAATCCGCTAAATTACTCAATATGGCACGTCATGAAGGCCAAGGCCTGTTCTAAACGCCACCCGAGTACAGCAAGCCTCAGACAAACATTGACCCGTACCTGGAGAGAAATGGATCCAGACTACATTATTAGAACCTGCCGTGCATTCCGGAAGTGTGTGGAGGCCGTAATTGCAGCAAGTGGAAACTTGATCGATGATTAACATAGTTTAAGACTCTGAGAAACATCCCCCCTTTGAATAAATAAAAAAAAAACTCGAAAACGAAATTTTTGAAAAGAAATTTAATTTTGACATTGCTCAATGGTGCAAACATTACCACGCATACGGCACCTCAAAACACAGATCAGTTGGAAGTTTCTCCCGGATGATGCGTTTAATTTTTCCATATTTCATTTCATTCCCCAGCTCGTTGTCGGGTACCTCTGGTGGCAAGTAATACACACGCACATGTTGGATGAACTCACCAGCATGTGACATGCGTACCTTTGCCGTCGTTCCATTCGCATAATGTAAGATTAAATCCTCCTAATTGAATGTCAGAGCATGGAGCATCGCTTTCTCTGATTTGAACTTCATGAAGACTCCCCTTTCCTCACCAATGCGATAAACAGCTTCCATTTCAGCCGGATCCGCGTCGAGTGCTTTGGCGAAATTTACAATCTCTACGATGTTTGGTTTAGCATCACAATGGCTGAAGCTAAACTTGATGGTGTTTTTTACTTCACACATCTTGCACCGTAGCAACAAAAGGCACCGAACTGCTAGCAACGAACAAAGAGCAACCACAGAAAACAGACGTAACTCTTTGAAAAAGTTTTTCTTGAAAACATAGTATCTCAAAACATAGGACCTCAGTAGCGACATCTTTCAGGCTTCTCGCGGAAAACAAGCTTGCTCGCTAGCTCGCAAACAATATTGCATAAAAATTCTATAGAATGTATAGAAACGTCAAAGTGATCCGCTGCCAGCGCTGTGGCGAGTAGTTCGCGGAACTGATAATATTCAAATCAACCGTTAAATGCGTGAACGAAGATACACAATGAAGAGTTACGTCTGTTTGTCTGTGGAGCAACTATACCATAGCGAGTCTCGAAAACAGGCTATCGCGTGGTTCACACCGAAATAAAAAATCGACTGCTGCTGTAGACAGCTGTAGGACAACTGAGAAAATACCTATATTGTAATGTATTTGATAGTTGTTCACAAACCGGAACTCGGCACCTTGGATTTAAAAATGACGTCGTCCCCGTTCCGAAAATATCCATATTGTTGGCTATTTGACAGGATTGTACGACTTTTCCCCGAAAACCAGTCCCCCGAAAACACTTTCCCCGAAAGTTATTGCCCCGAATGTAACTTTTCCCCGAATGGCACAGTTCCCAGAAAATAATTTCCCCGAATGTACCATTTCCCCGAATCTGCGCATCTTCGCTGGTTAACTACTTGTATCGAACAATACCACAATAAACATATTAATGTGCGTCGAATAAAGACAATAGTTTGACTTTCGTTAAAACAAAATGTAAAGGTCAAGCTCCTGAAATCGGTGTAATCCTATTTCAGCAGCTTTTGACCTTTCCATGTAGTTTTAACGAAAGTCAAACTTTTGTCTTTATTCAACACATATTGATTTCTTGGTGCTCCATACAATTTTAGATTCACCCTATAAGGAGTCGCCATGTGACTAATATGTATGGCATGGGGACGCATGATATCTTTTCTTTGTTTGTATGGAGTTTTTTTTAACGGTCGTACCTATCAAACAAACACACACATTGTATGCAAATAGCTCCATGGATCATACCATATTATACGTCAAAGAATGAACTATGATTCAAAGAAAGAAAATTTCTTGCGACAAGCAAAATTTTCCCTTCTTACAGCTCGTTCTTTAACGTTTTGAAGAATAAATATCTTACTAATTTATCAAAGCGATATCTCATTGTAATAAAATTGAAGAACGAGCCGTGATACAAAGAAAGGAAAATGATATCCCTTTGATAAAACCAATTAGATACCCTAATAAAAAATTATCATAAACGAACGATAACCCAAATGTGTGAACTATTCCACAAATGGTTTGGATGATACCCAGAACACGTCGTTAAGCAAATTAACCATAACATTTTTATTAGGGTAGATATGATGCGATACGTTAAGAAACGAGCTGTGCTACAAAGAAGGAACATTTCTTGAAACAAACAACGATTTTTCTTTTTTGTATAAGGGGTGATGTACAAATTATGTCACGCCCTAAGGAGGGACGTGTAGAAATCTGTGATTGATTAATTTTGCCTCAATTTCGCGTGACATAATTAATGTATGGCCCCTAACGGCTCGTTTTTTTAATTTGATTACGATAGATATCAGTTTTATAAATTAGTAAGATATTTATTCTTCAAAACGTTAAAGAACGAGCTGTGATACAAAGAAGGGAAAATTTTGTTTGTTGCAAGAATTTTTCCTTCTTTTTATCTTAGTTGATTATTTGACGTATAACTTGGTATGTTCCATGGAGCTAATTGAATACAATGTATGTGTGTGTGTGTGTGTGTTGGATAGGTACGAACGTTAAAAAACTCCATACTAACAAATAAAAGATACCATGCGTCCCCATGCAATACATGCTATAGTCACTTTGCGACTCCTTATAGGCCGAATCCAAAATTGTATGGAGCAAGAAGAAAACACCATACACCGATTTCAGAATATTCGGTAAAAAATTACAGGAAATCTGTGAAAAATCACCGAACTGTTTACCGAACGTTCAGCTGTTGAGATTTCGGTAAAATTTCACAGATTTCGGTGAAATAATCTTAGTGTGTGACCTTTACATGTAGTTTTAACGAAAGTCAAACTATTGTCTTAAGCGAACCCCACACGGTAAGAAATATTGTCAATACTTAAAAGTATTGACAATAATATTGATGATGTGAATACAGATATATTGTCAATACCGATGTATTGACGTCAATATAAAATGCATTGACAATACGATTATTGTCAATACAAACAGTCGTGTAGAGTCCACTTTAATTCGACACACATTGATATGTGTAGTGTGGTATTGTTCGATACAAGTAGTTAACTAGCGAAAGATTTGATGAAACTGACACAATTTTCCCTTCTTTATACCAAAGCTCAGTCTTTATGCTCATTACAATCAGATATCAATTTGATAAACCGCCAAATGTCATAACAAGTCATAACCACAAACTTTATCTAGGGTGTTGAACGACTTTGTTCTGTTTATCAATATTCAGCAAAGATATTTTTCTCAATTTCATATAGATAAGTGGTAACAAACCCAAGGATCATATTTAAATAGATCGCACAGTGTAAATTGTATCTTTCGGGGAACTAGTTCTTTTGGGGAAATAGTTTTCGGGAAAACGTTCCTTTCGGTGAACTGGTTATTTCGGGGAGTCGTATTTCGGGGATAAAACTTTCGAGGAAAGTGTTTTCGGGGAACTGGTTTTCGGGGAAAAGTCGTACCATCATTTGACAGTTTTCACAAACCGCTTCGCGTAAAAAGTTTGAGCACATTGAATGAAAAATCAACATTTTAGCGCCCAATTTAAAAAAAAAACTCATTGAAAGTTCAATATGAAAGCCCTACAGTAAAAGTATGGACGTCTGTTCCAATCGAACCGTCAAAATGCACCGCTTTGCTCGATTGGAACAGCTTTTTCCAGTTTTGTGGTGACAGTCGTCCATACTTTAACTGTAGGGCTTTATTAAATATCAGTTCAGTTTCAAATTTAATAGAAATCCGTTCGCTACTAAACATGTTCTAGCAGTTAGAATTTTAACAGTGTCCAAAAATATGGGGTGGGTTATAAACTTTTGACCGGCTTCCTACTGCCAAAACAGGTAACATACCTATATAATACCTATTATATATAATATGACCTACCTTTTTTTAATAATAGGCATTAACATTATTTGGCCCCTGAGGACGGTGGAGGCCGAAATGATGAAATGTAAATATCTTCACTTACCTTTCCGCACTTTCACTTCCCGATTCCACAGCCTCCTTGCGCAGCTTGTTAATCGCCAAAAGGGCACTGCTTTTGTAGATCATTGGAGTGTTGCATTTCTTGACAACGGCCAGCTCCTCGGTTTGTGCGCGTTCATAGGCATCCTCGCAGCTTGTGTAGATGTTTAGACTATGCTTAATCATGAGATTGTAGAATTGCATCCGAATGTTGTAGGAAATTTTGGTAGAGTCTGCTTCCAGCACCGGTGGAACAGGTTTCGCTGGCGGTGGAGGTGGAGCAGCAGCAGTAGTAGCAGACGAGGTGGAAGCCACTGGCGCTGCCACTGCAGAGGCCATGTGAGCTACTCGACCGGTACCTTTGGGAACGGTTTGTGCGGTTGTACCTATTCCTTTCATTTTTCGCAGTTGTTCAATTTTTTCCTTCGCCTTCTGAAAGGCTAGAACGTTAACGGCTGGTGTGAAACGACCTAGAATTTAAAAAATATGTTTATTTATCAACACTCGTGGTAGACATTTCAAACACATACTTCTTGGTGTTGTGGTAACTACGGAATCCGGTGGCTTGCTGTAAAAACTATTTGTGCTAATAGGAGAAACAGGTGATTTATCTGTTGTAGGAGGGGTCATTATGGGCGTAGGACTCAATACTGGCGAGCGAGGTGATCCGTTACTTAGCTTTGGTGTTATGGACTTGCTCATTGCTTTGCGTGTTTCCTCTTCGATTCGTTTTTTGTTTTCTTCCTCTAATTGTTGTTTTGTTGCTAATTCCTCCTGCTGCCTACGAACAATTTCCTGACGATGATATACAGACTGTAAAAGATATTAATGTAAAAAATATTTCCAACACATTCTAAAATAAAGTTTGGGTCACCCTCATCGCGTTTTGGACATGGTTGATTCTTTTCGCCGGAGGTGGTTGTACACCGGCTTGCACTGCATTTGAACCACTTTCGTGAGCGACTCGTTTCTTCCGGTTTTCGTCGTAGCATTTTTCAGCAAACATATCAATAAGCTCGACATCGGTGCCTGGTTTTGGGTCAGGTTTTTTCTTCGGTGCTTTCTCTACTGCTGGAGCCGGTGCAGTAACAGGCTCGTCTTCGTATTCTTCGAAAATCATCCTGCATTGTCTCATCACTTCATCTTCATCGCTGTCAATGTCGATGTCGCTTGGAGGGTTATCCAACAGGTCACGGTAAATTTCATCCGCTAGTTCTACTTTTGGTTTGGACGAAGAGGAAGCTACAGCAGCTTCTGAAGGCTTTACCTTGCTGTTTGACGAAGAGGAGTGTTTTCTGGTTGAGATTGGTGTCCTACTACTAGATTTAGATGAACTTTTACTAGAATTTTGAGATGACCTGTGTCGATCTTTATCAGTGGGTTTTCCCCGATCCTTATCCTTATCTTTGTCCAAAGATTTTGTTCGCTCTTTCTCTTTGTCCGATCGTTTTTCCTTATCCCGAGAGCTATCTTTGTGTTTGGATCTCATACGATCCTTTTCGCGATCTTTCTCCTTGTCAGACCTAGACCGGTGCTTACCATCCCTATGTGAGGAAGATGAGGTTGACGACGAATGTTTACGCTCATTACTACCTGATGTACTCGACTTTCGTTCGGATTCTTTCCGGTCGCTCCGGTCCTTACGATGTTCCTTTTCATCTTTACTACTTTTCCTTTGTTTACTACTCTCATGGTTAGATTTGCGAACCGAATTACCAGTACTGGTATTCTTATCGGCATCCTTTCTTTTCGTTTCGCTTGCCACACTTGCCGATTTAACATCTAAGGCAGTTGGCTCTTCCTTTTTGTTACCGCATTCTTTCACTATGGGAATTGCAGGAGTCTTTTTTTCATCGTCATGTTTCTGCTCTTTTCCATTTTGCCCATTTGTCAGTTCCTTTTCGATACTATCAGTCTGCTCGACCCGTACCAAGGAATCACCAGTCTTAACTTCATCATCAGATTTTTGATCCGGTTTAGTTTCTTCGGCTTTACTTTGTTCGCCGGAAGAACATATTGCTTTTGCACTAGGAACATATTTGGATGTCAGAATGGTCGGCATCGGTATATATTCCAATTTGGGCTTCTTCTTGGCCGGTCCATCCTGAGATACCTCAGCGGCATTATTTTGATTCAATAGACTCTTCGGTGTGGCGCAGTAAGTAGCTTTTGGCGTTGCTTCTAAAATAAACAAACTTATCAATCCAGTTTCGTGTTACTACAAGTTTATCGCTGTTTACCAGGTTTTAAGTGCCTAAAGTGGCAAAACGGTCGGGTACAAGAATCCTTTTCGAAAAAAGGGCAATTGATGGAGCGGAACAGCCCAGTTGCTGGAAGCATCTTTGCTTCTTCTGGTAGCTATCGCGCAGTAGAAAGCTGGTTTCTCAATTTGTTTATATTAATTCCAATACTATTTGATTGAAAGTACAAACTAAATGCTGTTATTAAACATTAAATTGGACAATAGATTCTGCATAAACTAAAATTAAAATCGCCATCCGCAAAAAGAGTTGACACACACTGGGGAAGATGAACATGACAGATGTTTTGCGTTTTGAACGAAGGTGCTGAACACTGCTGAATAAAAGACGTCTTGATTATACACTCAAAGATAAATTAAATCAAAAAAGCTTAAAAAGTATGCAGATTCCCGCTTCACCTTATAGAGATTACACTGATAAATTAAACTATTCCCATTTTGCTTGAAATGTAATCAATTTGACATGAAACTCAGTTTAATCATATCAAATGATTAAACATTAATGCTCTCTTTCTAAAAAAATAGGCATCTGATATTGACCACAGTTTAATCATGGTTGATTAGATGGGAGATGATCTTTTATGAATATATTTTAATATTTTTTGATTCTATTTGAATAATTTTTGATTGAATTTTAATCTTTTTTGATTGTATATCAGTATTGAATTTAATACTGGAAAGATTATTTCGAATTTAATCATGCATGACTACTGCCGAAGTAATCATGGCTCGAACTCAATAAGGTGAAGCGGGAATCTGCATACTTTTTAAGCTTTTTTGATTTTATTTATCTCTGAGTGTAGTGACGTTTAACGCGCGCACACTAGCGGGAGCAACGCTGTGTAAAGTTGTTTATTATTTTCCTCTGGCTATCCTAAAAAATGTATGAAAGTAGATCTGTCAAAATGAGTTTGACATCGATTTGTTATATGTATTCCTCGGATATTCACTAGCTCTCATATATCCTCCCGCATAAACGCGAACCATAAATTGACCTTACCTAAAATGGTTAAAAAATGTTTATAATCCCTGCTAAACTTTAACTGAAATGGTTATGGAACTTTACATGAACGTTTAATGATAAAGTTTCAACCTTATGTATTATGGTTTTTTGGAACTGGACCTTACAAATAATGGGTTGTTAAGAACCATTACCATTCCAAATTTTTGTTTTCTCCATACATTTTCAGAAAGAGAACTATATAAGAACGTTTTTACTTATGATTTGAGAACATTAATGGTAATGGTTATGGTAGTCAGTAAGGTCCATTAATGGTTTTGTATTATCGCTCAACTTTACGTGGAATAATGGGTTGTTAAGAACCATTACCATTCCAAATTTTTGTTTTCTCCTTACATTTTCAGAAAGAGAACTATATAAGAACGTTTTTACTTATGATTTGAGAACATTAATGGTAATGGTTATGGTAGTCAGTAAGGTCCATTAATGGTTTTGTATTATCGCTCAACTTTACGTGGAATATATCGTGGAATATATCGTGAATTGGTAATCAGTAAATTACAGGCAACCATCTCAGTTAAAGTTTAGCAGGGATTATAAACAATTTTTAACCATTTTAGGTAAAGTCAATTTATGGTTCGCGTTTATGCGGGCTACCAATACAACCAGACGTGAAAACCTCTATTGAGTCCGCCCAAGGCTGAAAACCTCCTTAATAATGAAAACCTAACCTAACCTTATTGAGTCCGAGCCATGATTACTTCGGCAGTAGTCATACATGATTAAAATTGAAATGATTTTTCTGTCTGTCTGTCTGTCTGTCTGTCTGTCTGTTTGTCTGTCTGACCCTTATAGACTCGGAAACTACTGAACCGATTGGCGTGAAAATTTGTATACAGGGGTTTTTGGGGCCGTGGAAGGTTCTTATGATGGTTCGAGACCCCTCCCTCTTGTGTAAGGGGGGGGCTCCCATACAAATGAAACAGAAATTTCTGCATAACTCGAGAACTAATCAAGCAAATGGAACCAAATTAGGCATGTGGGGGCGAGTGTGTGGGTATAAGGAGATAATCATAGGGGGTAGCCCCTTAGATAATAGGGGGGGGGGGAAGGGGCAACGTACAATATAGCATGCTTTTTTTTTAAATCGGCACATAAACTCAAGCTAATATTGAATCCCGAGCAAGACCGGGCACACTCAGCTAGTACTGATATATAATCAAAAAAGAATAAAATTCAATCAAAAATTATTAAAATGGAATCAAAAATAATTCAAATTTATTCAAAAAAAGATAATCTACAATCTAATCAACCATGATTAAACTGGGATTAATATCAGGTGCTTATTTTTTTAGAAAGAGAGGATTAATTTTTAATCATTCAATGATTTATGAAATTATGGAATAATAAGATATTCTGATGATATTTTGTATGTGTAAGTAATAAGAAAAGATTGTAAAGTTTGTGTTTGACAAATCAAAACTGCAAATTTAGCTTTGATAGAGTCACAATAAGCGTTTTTCTGATCGCCTCTTCGCGAAGAGTGAAGAGCGAAGAGTGGGTGAGATAAATTACAAAATCGCTTATTGCGACTCTCATGTATTAAAATTGGCAGGTATTATGTGTCAAACACAAACTTTATAATCTTTTCTTGTTGTTTACACAATCAAAGTATTTTCATAATATCTTATTATTCCATACTTTCTTAAAACATGTTGTTAGCTCGGTTGTTAGTCAAAATGAATGGAAGGCACCCTGGATTAAACTGAGCTTAATGTCAAATTGATTAAATTTCAAGGAAAATGGGAATAGTTCAAATTATCAGTGTAGTCGCTTCCCAGGTCGCTATTGTCGTGACCTGGTCGATGTTTCAAGCATCGACCATTTGTCACTATGACTGTTTCAGCCAAATTGTCCCACGTTGTTCCTACACACAAAGAACAAGTATAGTTTTAATAAAAATAATGCATTCTTAAATTGAAAGTTTCCCAAAATTCGTAATTTCAACTACGAAAACATTAAAAACCAAAGTAATGCTTTTGATTTAAATGTGCTTCTTTCGCCTTCAACTTGTTAATGTTAAAAGTACACTTTTTAAAAGAAAAGTTGTTAAACTGTCAAAAATACCTCTTCGTAGCGACTTACTGGCAGCACTGAACTGAGCCGACTAATTTACAGTCTTTATGCCAATCTGACCGCTAGTGGAAATTAAATAATAAACCCCAAAAATCTCGCATTTTTGTTACCATTTCCAATGTTGGTAATGTTTCAATACAATAACTACAGATTGTTATTGTTCCTGTTTACCTTAAGGCAGGTAAGTAAAATTTTAGTGAGATGTTTGTTATCCTAATGAATAAATTTTATTATATTCTTGTTCTGCCCGATTTCAGGTTATGATTATACCTCTTCCATAAATTCCATTCGCCAAACGTTAATCCGGATCTCCTATCTAAATGTCGAGTCAGTCGTCAGGTTGAAGGGAGTTCTCCTCCGGCCAGGATCGCGATCTACATAGTCCGCATAGTTGCTATTTGGTGATTTGGATGACTACACCGCAACGGAATTTGTTTTTTTCCCTATGCTACTTCTAGCCACCATTGGAGTTAAACAAGCCATTTGCATGACAGAAAGAATCTAAAACCGCGAAGGCGAATCGAATTCGAATTCAGCTATGAAAGGTTAGTATTTATGACTAGCAAATCCGGTACCAAATAGCTAAATGATGTTTTTCCTCCAGGTGAAATTATCCCTATAGACGAGATGAAAATCCCATCCGCGATCACGTCTTCAGTGTCTGGATCAAAGGAAGGAGCTGTTTTAACAAGCGAACAGACTGGATTTGCCTATAGTTAAACGTAATGTGGAAGCCGAACGGAAACCTTTCGCTATGTTCCAATAAAAATAAAAATAAAAATAATATTGTTATGTTGAAAATGATTTTATTTGGATCGATAATAATAGCTCATTTCATTTTAACTATACTAAAGTTTCTTGACAAAAGCTTGTTTCGAAACAACAATAATCCAATTTTATTTCAACACTGTCGTGCTTTTCATTTGACAGTAGTACAATTCATTTTGAAAGTTTAAACTTTTAAAAGTAGTGAGGTGACTACTTTTGATTTGACAGCTTGCTGACTTTTGGTTTGAAAGCTAAGCGCTTTCTACCAAAAAGAACCAACGCAAACTTTTAATTCTACCAACGGATTTTTTAATTTTAGCAACGATTATTTTTTGTGTGTAGCGTCCGTCCACTCTAAAATTAGTCAACAGAATGACGAAACGAGCCATGAACAAGCGTGATAAATGCGATGCGATGAATATCATTCCGCACTCTTCCATCCCATAGCGTCATTTTAATCATACGTCCTATCTCGCTCACTTCGCGTCCTGTGCTTTGGTCGTTTCGTAGACGTACTTCGATTATAATGACAAGTACCGCATTCGTGTATTCGGAGCTTTCCGAAATCATGTTCGATCACTCTTACGTGTATTTGTCAGTTTGCTATTTCATGAGAGTCGACTTCTAATGCTGCTAAATGCATTTTGCTGACATCAAACTAATTAGCGGTAAATTTATGTATAATTCATTACTACCTTACCACAGACAAACAGACATAACACTCGCAAATTGTTCATCGAACAAGCATTTAACGGTCAATTTAAAAGTATCGTAGTTGGTAGTACCGCCACCTGTGGCGCGCATAGTCAATTCCCTTGCGTTTGACGTTTACACACTACCGCCATCTGTTCAGCGTACTACCCACCACTGTGTATTCAACAGATGGCGGTAATGCTTTAGCGACGATGTTTTACAGTGAGAAATATTCAATGTGTTATGTCTGTTTGTCTGTGACCTTATCATAAATACTACAGCTATATTCCTCGCTGTATTCATAGTCTGGCGGATAGAATTTCGATCTATCAAAAAGCGGAACCAATTCAATATATTGTTGACCAGCAATTGAAAAGGTACTATGAACGTTCATAAACAAAACGTTGATTATTCTTTCCTCGCGAATCGAAAGTAAATTACCAGCATCATCGGATAGAAGAAACTTTCCACAACCTAAAAATGGTGTTAGTTTGTGAAGGCGAGCATTGAGTCACGAGAAAACGGTTTCCGTAATTTTTTTTGCAATAGCTGATGTGCTCTTTTCTGTTGTTGGTCGTGATTTGCTCGATTGGTTCCGCTATTTGACAGCTCAATTGGTTCCCGAGATTCTATCCGCCAGACTATGAATATAGCGACTATACTCAAGGCTGCGGCCTATACTATACGGCCAAACTAGAAAAATACTAGAAGGAGAGTTGAGCGGAGAGAATGTTTTGAGCCAAATGAACTGTCAAAATCTGAGCCAAACGAACATTCCCATTAGATTTTTTCTGAGGATTTCTTATTCTTACTAGATTAAATTTGAGAGTATTGCATTCGAACAGAAATTCAATCACCTTTATGTTTCGTGTGCTTCTCAAATTCAACTAGTTTTTGGAATCAAAAGCAATATTCCAGCTGCAGCTCTATTGATTAATTGATCTTAGTTGGTTAATTAATGGCACCAAAAAATGAGCAAAATATTGCGATGCAATCAATTATTAATTTACACGTAAATCGAATCAAAAGTAAAAGTCATTTGAAATCGAGTTTGAAATGCTACAATTTGGCAAGGGTTGCAAGATAGTTTTATCACAGACAAACAGACATAACACATTGAATATTTCTCAATGTAAAACATCGTCGCTAAAACATTACCGCCATCTGTTGAGTACACTGTGGTGGGTAGTACACTGAACAGATGGCGGTAGTGTGTAAACGTCAAACGCAAGGGATTTGACTATGTGCGCCACAGGTGGCGGTACTACCAACTACGATACTTTTAAACTGACCGTTAAATGCTTAATCGATGAACAACTTGCGAGAGTTATGTCTGTTTGTCTGTGGTTTTATATACAAATCCCTGTTGCCGAATTGTATTTTGTTTTCTCCGCCTATCTCTCTCTCTGAGTACTTCTAACGCAAACTAACACTAGAAATACTACCATCTGTTCAGCGTAGTGCCCACCACAGTGTACTCAACAGATGGTGGTAATGGTTCAGCGACTATGTTATGTAGTGAGAAATATTCAATGTGATATGTCTGTTTGTCTGTGGTATTAACATTTATATTTTTTGTTTTAAATGAACAAAATTCGTATCCGTGTAGAACACACATTTTTCTGTCAGATGATTTAGTTAGTTTGAGCGAGGGGGGCGACACATCTAAATCTCAATTGTAGATGCTCAAAAAATCTTACACTAGTGAATTAATCTTCGAAAAATCTTCTTTCATTTCGCGCATCTACTTGCATTGCGCATCATCTTTTTGCAGGAAATCTTCAGAATTACGTTGACGGCACCGTCGAATAATTTGCTCTTCCAGCAAATATAGACAGTTTCTTATGGGATTTTTCGGTGGAGTGAAAGGATAGTACAAAGTCCGCCATGTTTCACGCACAGTCTGAGGTTTACTTATGGATTTTCTCCAGCCCAGTGGCAGGGGCGTAGGCAACATGTTATACCATGACAGCGGGCCCAGCACAGCAAAATGAACGTTTTGAGCCCGGGACATGCTGCCTACTGTCAAACGCTGCTGTTGATATAGGCCTTGCCACTGGCCTGATTTTCTCATAGGAATAAAGAGCTACACTGAAACAAATCGACATGTATGGTTTATTGGATCCATCTCATAATATAGCAATGTCAGAAGATTTATTCATTCTACACAGAAAAAAAAGGTTGTTGAATATTTCATCCAAACAGCTGTACAGAGATCATTCCGCCGGATGTGTAATATTACGTTGTACGATGTACATCGATTTTGCGAACTAAATTACATCTATTGATGTAATATCACAGACAAACAGACATAACACTCATAAGTTGTTCATCGAACAAGCATTTAACGGTCAATTTGAAAGTATCTCAGTTGGTAGTACTGCCACCTGTGGCGCGCATAGAAAATTCCCTTGCGTTTGACGTTTACACACTACCGCCATCTTTGCAGCGTACTACCCACCACAGTGTACTCAACAGGTGGCGGTAATGTTTAGCGACGATGTTTTACAATGAGAAATATTCAATGTGTTATGTCTGTTTGTCTGTGGTAATATTGTATCTGCTATTTGCTATTACACACTTATTTTTTTCGCCGAGATTCCAACAGCCGAGTGATTCTGCAATTTATTTTGCTGAGATTCAGTAAAACAATTGCCGAGACTCAGCTAACAAATAAAATTTTGCTGAGATATCAGCTAACAAACAGATAATGTGCAGAGATATCGGCAAAGGCAAATGCCGAGGTAATCGGCTGTTGGAGATTTTACCGAGCTAGATTAAGTGTGTACATCATTATTTCATACATCAGCTTGAATTACGTTGATCGATATTACATTTTATTTTGCTGTGTATGTGATGATTGATAGATTCCACTGGATTATCAGTTAAAAACTAAAACTGCGATACCGAATGATTTCTATCGTAATTTCACATACTTAGTACATGACATTCCCTTGCTTCTGACGTGGTTAGCGATGGGTAAGATGCATATGAATATTGTGTGATATATTTTAAAGTGAAACCCTGTTGATATGTCATGAGTGGGAACGGACATCTAGAAACTAATTGAAATTCATATAAGTTTGCACTATAAGCCCTCCTTTAGATCGCCCTCGTCGAGAGCTTCCGGTTCCGCTACGGAGTAACGAATGCATACCGAGGATGGCCGCAAAAAAAATTATAATAAAATAACGAAATTACAATGAATTTTACGGTTGAATTTTGGGCACATTAAAAATTTATTATTAAATTATTGGAAAGGAGAAATAATAAATTTCGTTTTTAACGATACAATTATCAATGAAAATTAATTTGATGAGATAAAATTTGTTCGACAAAAATCAATTTTTTTTATTGTTAAGATGCTTAGCTTAACAAGCCCCCTTTTTTATTGTACATTTCTCATATACCATGATTTTCGTTGTGATTTTATGGTAGGGGTAAGAGGGGCATAGTGAACAAGTGGGGCATAGTGAGCATCCCATGCCTCAGCTTGGTCTTCCGGCCGTCGGAACAAATTGGTTGGTGGTAGCCTTATACATTTTATGAATAATCAGCAATGGAAATTTGCCAAAAGGTATAAGGGGATTTTTATCAGTGCTGGCATCGGTAGCATTGGTGCTCAGTACGGAAAACCAGATCGACGAAAAACAAATCAAAGGAAAAAAAAAGAAATTAGATTAACAGAACTTTATCTGTACAAGTTCAGAAAAAGTTTCATATTTTTGAATTTCCTGCAGAGTTTTAAACTTTTTTCGAACAGTCCGCAATTCAAAAACAAGAGACAAAAGCGTGACATCAAATCCTATGTCCCGATCGATTCGTACAGAAGTTTCAATGCGCCGCCTGTTCGGAAAGGATTCCCCGTGACATGAGCGAGCGTCACTACGCGAAGCATGCCGGCCATACCTATCAGGTTGATATCGATCTGTACGACGAAACTACTGCCACGGCGATTGTAATCCGCTCCATGAAAGTGCAGCGGCAAGTGACGATCTATTGCGACAAATGCAACGTGCCTAAGAAATCGGCTTTCAGATTAGTATTCCACCGGTTGGTTTGGCAAACACGACCAGTACTCGCACTGTCTGGTTCTGCAGAATTATAAGAAGAAGCTGGAGCAGGCAAAACTGATATCCGGCAGCTTGGGTGGATCCTTCCAGCTCCGCTACGGAGGAGTGAATGTATACCAGCATACCGAGTATGGCCGGGTTCTGTTTGGCGTCCAACAATGATGTCTATGTCTTCTCGGTCGCGAATGACTGTGACTTAGGCTTCTAGCACGGACTGAAGAAATCTGTAGCAACAATTGCAACAAGCGCGAGTCATTGACAGCTCAACATCGTTTACTTGTAAGCAAATGTTAATCCGATGTGTTCATCCCTAATCATTTTGGCCTATGGTCTTTCATTATACAAAAGAAGCGATATAATGACATGCTGTTTGACAACAGGCTCTCCCTTTCAATTTTCGTTAGAGAAAAAGAGATAACAGGCGGTACCCCCTAGTTTAATCTAGTACATATGAGTAGATAGTGTTGCCGTGAGGTACACTCGAAAATTGTAAATGTAAGTGCGTCAAATCAAATTTCGAGCCGCTCCGTCTGTCACTTCGTTTGTGCTATAAGCAAATCCAGTAAAACAAACCTGTTTTCGTGATGAATATTGCTCACTGATAGATATATCTTATATGACAGGTTAAGAGATGAACTAGCCTATGGCTAAAAATCTCTATAATAAAGGAAAAAAAAAAAATCTTATATGACAGTCATGTACACAGCAAAAAAAAAAGTAAAATCGATCAATGTAATTCAAGCTGATGTATGAAATAATGATGTAATAGCAAAAAACAGATACAATATTACATCAATGGATGTAATTTTGTTCGAAAAATCGATGTACATGGTACAACGTTATATTACACAACCGATGGATTGACCTGGTTGCAGCAGTTTGGATGTAATATTCAACAACTTTTTTTTCTGTGTATATTTTATTGGAGTTGCTTTTAACGATTTTTGACATTTTTTGATATTTCGCGTGTAAAAAGACATGTAGGAAGTATTGGACAGTCATTTAAGTTTGCACTATAGGAAAACATTTATATCGCATTGGAATAGCTTCCGACAATTTTTGAAGTTTGTAGCGAGGTTTGTAGATTGTTGACAGATCCATGCCAATCATTAGATAGTCTTTGCCTTTTAAGGAATCCAACGGAAAACATTTGTTTTGGCATGGTTTTTGGGATGAATATCGCTCCCAATAAAATACATATTACATGATTGTTCTGCATACATTATTGAAATAATTTTCAACGATGTTATCGTACACTCATTATCATGTACACTCATTATTCATGTTAGTCGAACCATGTCGAACTAAATACTGCTTACAACAATGATACTTATAATCTTTACTTGTTATTGGCCCATAATATAAGGGGTTCCAGAAGAGAACGTCATGATTACTTGGGTTTTGTCAAATAAGGTAAATATTTCCATTGCTTGCACCAAAAGAATTGGGCTGAACCAAGGTGACTACATATAGGTGTTCTAATGTGTCAAATTCATGATTCAGCCATGTTGAATTTTTGTATGGGACAGCCACCGAGTTTGTTTACAATTTGCTCTAAAACCGCACTCTCCCCCCACCCGCGACCTCCTCGCCTATATAGTGACAAAGCTGTATCACCATTTATATACCCACCATGGGCTGAACCTGGCTGAACCACGGAATTGAGGGAAAAGTACTTAATTTTGGGTAGTTTTGCATCTCTGTGTAATGATTTAGAATAGCGCATAAAAACTTAACCATTGATTAGTTTTGGTACTCCGTGTAGGGTTTGGCATCTGGGTGATGACAGCTGGCGTTTGTAAACAATGCTGGATCAACAATAGAAAAGGGCCCATCAGCATTTGTAAACAAACCGTTCCAAAGCCCTTTACTCACAAAGCAAAGGCCACTCACGCAAACCAACACCATCATCGGATAGGGGAAACTTCTACCTACACGATGATGGTGTTGGTTTGTGTGGGCGGCCTTCGATTTGTGAGGAATGGGCTTTGGAACGGTTTGTTTACAAATGCTGATGGGCCCTTTTCTATTATTGATCCAGAATGTTGAATCGTGAGTTGAGTACAAGTCTTGTCGTTTGGGTTGATGTTTCACAAAATTCGTGGTATTCGCGGAATAGAAATTTTCTCGTACATATATCATGAACGAGTGTTGTTTTCGCTAGTTGAGCAAACAGTGTATATATATAAGTCCTTTCTGGATTAATTATAAACTGTAAATATCCGTTTTTAAAAATGTTTCTGCTTAGAAATCAACTCGGTTCGCTCAGAGCAATCAATGCTGCTTCTACGAAGCTACTCAAATCGAGTACAGGTAACAATGGCATTGGTAAATTATCCGTATTTGGGCAAAGGTAGGCATACTATTATTGTTAATCTGTCTGTCCTTGGATGACTAAACTGTATCTTCTTCGTCAGCTGCTACAATAGCATGTCCAACATCGGCTATCTTAAAGGACAAGGCGACCTGGAGTGCACCGCTGGAACGATGAACGATGGTAAGCGAGCATAATGATGTCACTTGGTTTGGAATGCGCGCATGTGGAAGCAAATGAAATGTTAGATGAATCAGGTTTTAGTTGCACCTTTTTTTTTTTTTTTTTTAATCTTTATTTTAGAGATTTTTAGCCTGAGGCTAGTTCATCTCTTATTTAGTTGCACCTGCCATGGTTTATTCATACATGACTTGGTTGAAATTGATCCTCCGGGATTTTTTTCATCGATGTGACTAAAACGCTGAAAGGGGCACTAATGCCACCCGGGGCATGAGTGCCACCCTCAATATTTTGATAAATGACCTCGTCCTCACGGCCACTCACAGCCAGAATAACTCAGAGAAAGAGAGTCACTTCTACTCAGAGGTATCGAGAAATTTCTAAAATCTACAGGTACTCAGCGCTGAGTTCTTAGAGTTTTTAGAAAATTTAATTTAATGTCTTAATTCCTCTGAGTAGAAGCCAATGTCATTTATATTAGGTCCGGGCCAACAGGCTTCTTGGTGTTAGTGAAATGTGCAAATGTCTAGTGGTGTTTCGTATTTCATTGCAATGTTTATTTTGACGTAGACTACGTCTTACGGGAAGGTACTGGGGGGTAAATCGAAAATCTATAATTGCGACCGTCACGAAAAGGTGTAATTTTTTGAACGCTATATGCTTTGTCATTTATAGATGAAATTAAAATCCAAATACAACAATCGATATGAAATACCTTTCGTAAGCTGTTGCAATAAACTTTTTTTTTCAATTTTTTATAAAAAAAAACTGTTTTAAAAATGGACAAATAAAAAGTGATAATTTTATCACTGTTTTCATGAAATAAACGTTCTCCCCAAACCCAGTCCTCATAATCAAGTACAATTTGGTTGCACATCGTGCTGCTTGAATCAGAAAAGTTATAAAACAGCGCTGCTAATGTGCCTCAACTCATTTTCACTTCGGACGGCGGGTAAACAGGTAGCAGCAGCAACAACAGCATAAGCAGTAGGAAGGCGGTTCCTGTCAAGCGCGCAGAGTTCGAGTTTTGCACCTCGAACTTTGCACGTCGTTTCCATCGAGATCATTGGCTGCTGGTAGCGGCGTCGCCTCGATGGCGCAAGCGCTCCTTGCCTGAATGATAACTACAAATCTCGATTACTTTTCGGAAGGACATATTAGCATTTGTAAACAACGCATTTTATCGTCGGTTTGGCATAACTAATAGCTCGCCCCACATACTAACACCGCTAACAGGTTGGGAAAATTTTCCCCTATCTCATGGTAGTACTAACATGCGTGGGCGAGCTACCAGTTACGCCAAATCGACGATCAAATGCGTTGTTTATTAAAGCTAATACGTTCCTTCGAAAAAGTAATCGAGAAATACTTCTTGGGCTGTGTACCAATTGCCGAGTTAAATTTAACTCGTGGTTAAACGTGACATTTCGTAAGTTATTTTCAATGTTCGAAAATGCCGGAAATTGATCAGTTTTCAAACAGAACTCAGCCACGGTTACCAACATTTAACTTCTAGTCGGTCCGAAATAACCACGCTCGTACAGTAGGGTTATTCGATAACTCATCTGTCACTTTAAACCACGAGTTAAATTCAACTCACCCATTGCGACCAGAGCTGCCAGGTGGTTTTATAAAAAATCTGTATCCACTCTATTAAAAAATCTGTATTTTCTGTATTGACGATTTTTTTCCTTAATCATGTTTTGTTGTTTTACAAATACAGTGCATACAAAATAACCATAAAAAGTGCTTAACCACCTATTCGGGCTATCGTACTAACCATACGGGATATAATTGCACCATTTGTGATATCGTCCGTACTTATTTATAAGAGTGATATGAAGCCGTTTGAAAATGTATGGAGATTTTAGTTTCTATTCATTATCTTCCTGATAAGCAGTTTTAAATGCAAAAAAAGTGCACGAGTTCATTACTATTTGATATTTTTAATAAAGATGAATACAACTAATTACATCATTTGTGTGGTAGTTACACCGAAAAGTCAAGAGATGTCGCCCCGCCAGTGCTGGTAAAATCATTTTTGCAGTATGGAGAAAATCAGAAAATCCACAATTTCTTACGAAATACATTTTCAATGCAAGTAAAATGTTTACGAGTACTTGTATTTGTACCATTTTAATGTGCTCGGACACTTTTCTTGTATTTAACATACATGCTTATATTGGAAATATTCAATTAATACTGTAAATCCCCATACAATCAAAAAAGTTATTTTGTTTTTATAAATTTTGATTTTTTTTTTCTCAAGCATTTTATAAAAATCTGTATAAATCTGTATTGTAATTTAAAAATCTGTGATAAATCTGTATTCTGTATCGGGTCTGTATTAAGATTAAAAAATCTGTATAATACAGATAAATCTGTATAAATGGCAGCGCTGATTGCGACACAGCCTTGGAAGTAAAATTAGGGCCATCCATAAATTACGTATATTTTTGACCAATTAACCCCCCTTCCCCCTCGGAGCGTGTTTTGCAATACACCTAATACATGGCCGGTCCCAACTTCTGAAGCCCCTCTCCTCCCTCAACTACTACGTTATTTATGAAAGTTCCCTAATCATTGGGCAACACTGAAAGACAGCAGCACACACCACACAAAATGGGTTGGACATTTATGCGAAATTTTGGTATTGATAGTCAATATTTTGCGTTGTATTGTATAGTTGTATAGGAAGGATGTTTTGCAAGTTTGATAAAAATGGTGTTTTAATGCTCATTTTTATGAATTTCTTATGCCTGTCAACATTATTATCATCATGCAGTAGCGACATCTGCGTAGAGCTTTTACGGAAAGTTCTCAATAAAGCAAAACTAATCTTTTCGCCGGGAAACCTATGAATAGGTTTCCGGTAGCTAACAGTTTTTCTTCCGGTGTGATTCTGTGATGGAAAGGTTACCTCCTGCGCATCTTAATTTATAGGATTTCTACTGAGATTAAAGTAAAAATTAAGTGCATTTACTATGTAAAGCAATTATGCTGTTGATATTGGAGAAATGGTTCTATAGGACGATATTGTTCAATAATAATTCATAATAATCCTTTTTAGGCAAATATTTGCATAGTCCCATATCTCGATGAAAAAAAAAACTAAACTTCATTTAATCAACAGGAACTCTACTATTGGCAAAGTTGTCTCACGTGGAGAATAGAAGAACTATGAAATTGATGAAAATTTTCCACAGGGAGGTATACGATTGCGATCTTAAAATGTTTTTATTTTGTAAATGGAGCATTTTTTTAATCTGGTTGCTGCTTCAGTGCGCCTTCCTGCACATTCGATTGCCATCAATGGATGGCAATCGATGTCCGTCGGTGATTGGCACTAGATTGCGGTACTGAGACGGATGTTAAAGAAAGAAAAGAAGAAGAAGAAGAAGAAGAAGAAGAAGAAGAAGAAGAAGAAGAAGCAGAAAGCAAAAGGACATCATGAACAGTTTTTTTTTCCACAACAGCGGTGGAAGTAAGAATTTGTTTTTGGAATTCTTATTTACATGTCCGTCTACCAATACCCAACACGCTTACTTCAGCTTACTCACCGGGTGAGTCGATCGTACTTAATTTCGTCTGATGCATTAGGTTGTCAAAATCTGAGTAAACGGGAAATGTCAAACTGAGTAAAAGCCACTCAGTCAGCCAAATCCGGGACTTAGAAAAAAAAACATGCCAGCCGTGTCGGAGCAAACGCTCTAGCAAACGGCGAAATTATTGCATAACACAGGCCGAAATGCATTAAGGTAAGTAGGAATTGCATGCTGAGACTGTTTTCAGTCCTCTTCAGCTCCAGTTAAATAAATCTGGAGCAGCTAATTTCAACTTTTTATCAGAACAAAAAAGAAAAACAAACTTCCCGGCTGAAAATATCTCAGAGTGGTTTTGGCTCACTCTGCGCGAGAACGTTGTTTACTCAAAATTGAGTAAAAGTGCGCCTACTCACTTTTGAGTAGCCATACTTCCCACTGAAATGAGCATGTTCGACTCAATTTTGAGTTGTTGCGAGTTACCGTGAAGTGTGAGGTCCTTTGGAGCGAATATGCATTCCCGCCGATCCAAAGCGCGATGGCTTGGAACAGATTTAAGGAGATTTGTCGATATTTACACTTCAAAGATAATGACGCTATTCCTCCAAAGACTGCGGAGAAGTATGATCGTTCATACAAAATCAGGCCTGTCATTGATCATTTCAATGATAAATTCAAATCGGTTCCTCTCACCCAATATCTTTGCGTAGATGAGCAGATGTGCACCACTAAAATGAAGGCCAACATTCGACAGTATTTAGCCAACCAACCCCATAAATGGGGTTTTAAGTTATTTATCTTGTACGAATCGCATGGGTTTTCGAACTGTTTCGAGGTTTACTGTGGAGCTGGCGACAACTTGGTGCTACCAGGAACTCCTGATTTGGGTGCAGCAGGAAATGTAGTTGTAAGGCTATCAAAAAATGTGCCGGATTTCAGAAATCACATAATATGTTTTGATAACTTTTTTACATCATTGTCATTGCTTACTTATCTGCGCTCTAGAGGTATATTCGCTTTTTGATATTGTTAATAATGATCCTACTTGGATATTTCTGTAATTTTTCAGGCATTTTTGCTTTGGGAACTATTCGAATTTCCAACAGCAAGCTTCCCGCTGATACCCATTTGAAGAAATGTAATCGTGGCTATTGAACGGAATACGTTGGAAAAGTTCATGGAGTAACTATTTCATCGACGGTTTGGAAATATAGCAAAGCGGTCAGACTGGCATCATCATGGGCGTGGGCGTCAAGCCAAGGAAAGAATCCGATGGCAGTTCCAGCGATACTGTATCCCGCTTCATTTACTCCTTTAAATGTTGTGTTGATGTTCCATGCCCACCCATGATTCGTGAATACAATCATCACATGGGAGGTGTGGACATGACATACGGGCTTATTGGTCGCTATCATATTCTGGTAAAAACAAAAAAGTAAACCGTTTGCTGTATCATCTCCTGCATGTTACCAGCTACCTAATTTTCGAGCAGAAGTTTGCGAAAACCATGTGCCCCTATAAAGTGCCAATCTCAAGGCCGCCCCGCTACAAAAAGTTGTCACTTCCCAGAATTTCAGCCCCGTTCCGAAAAGAGAACCTGCTAAATCCGGGATGCAAATCAGAACTGTTTCTATGCCTTCCATCACAAGGAATAACTTACACGACTGGTTTTTGAAGAAAACATATTATTGAATATTGTTCGCACAGGTGCCCAACACCGCGTTTAGGCGGTCTATTAATTTTGATGTACAAATAGTTTACTTCTACCTATTTTGAACTGTTAATATATTTTTCGTTTTTATCATCATAAAAAGAACCTGGAATAGTTTTTTTTTCAAGCAAAAAAAAAAAATTGGCATTGAGGGTTAAACATGTTTCATTTTTTATATATTTAAATTGCAGTAAAGCAAATTATCATCAAAAAACTTGGCATAGAAGTAGGATATAGTCCACTTGTAAGTACACGCGAACATCTTACCGAACACGCACCAAGATCCTTGGATGAGTTGCCATCGAGATCCATGCAGGATTCTTTCACTTCTGCCATCATTCCTTTGACAAATGATAAAGTGCTCAAGGATAAATACGTAGGATTCATGGGAAACGTACGGCTAGGTCGTTTGATGGAAGATATGGACATGTTTGCTGGTATGTTAACTACATTTTGTTTACACTAAAAATACTCAGAGGGAGAGATGGGTGGAGAAAACAAAATACAACTCTACAGCAGGGATGTGTACCTAAATTATCTTGCAATCTTACTAAAACTAGGTGTCATTAATTAACCAACAACTAAGATCAATTAATCAATAGAGTTAGAAAATTGTTTTTGATTCCAAAAGCTAGTTGAATTTGAGAAGCACACGAATCACAAATGTGTTTGAATTTCTGTTTGCAATGCTCTCAAATTTAATGTAGTAAGAATAAGAAATCTTTTGAAAAAATCTAATGGGAATGTTCGATTGGCTTAGATTTTGACAGTTCATTTGGCTCAAAACATTCTCTCCGCCCATCTTTCCCTCTGAGTTTTTCTAGTTTACACCAAGTGCTTGCTTTTATTAACTACTTATTTCTATCCCCAGTTTGGGTAGTACACAAACACTTGCTATTGCCCAACCTACCGGAAGGGGTGGCCCTTCCTTACACTTTTGTGACTGTTTTGGTAGACAAAATTGACTTCACCGATCTGGTTCCAACGCATGATGCTGATATTCGTCTATCTGGTCACGTTAGCTGGGTAGGCCGTACATCTATTGAGATCGTCGTGTGGATGGAGCAGAAGTTACACGGGAAGTGGCGAAAACTGACGCGCGCGCTGTTTCTTATGGCAGCTAGAGATGCTACCAACACGAAAGCGGCCTTGATCAATCCGCTCGTACCGGCAAATGAAGAAGAAAAAGTCATCTTCGATGGAGGCGAATGTATAATACTTCGATCGATTGGATAACGAACAGTAAGCGTTTAATCAAAGTTCAATTTTGTTTTCAGCTCGTAAAAAGCGAAGAATTCAGCTGCAAAAGGAAGATTTGCTGAAAACTGAACCCAATGACTTTGAACAGGGACTGGTGCATGACCTATTCGTTAAATCGATCGATACGAAGAGCCGTGCTTTCAACAAACGAATCTTACCCCCGGGATATGTATGGATGGAGGACGTTACTATGGCTAACATTGTTTTCTCCCACCCAGAAGATCGCAATGCACATAATAAAGTGTTTGGAGGCTTCCTGATGCGGAATGCTTTGGAATTAAGTTGGGCTTTGGCTTACAATTTTGCTAAACGGCGTCCAAAGCTGGAACATATTTCTGATATAAGCTTCCATCATCCCGTCGATGTTTCCTCCATGCTGAACATGCAAGCCCATGTGATTTACACCGATTTACATTACATGGAAATTGTCGTACTAGCTGATGTTTATGATGCTGTCAGTGGGCAGCAAACGACAACCAACTCATTCTATTATACTTATTCTGTGGCGGAGCGATTGCCACGCATTATGCCTAAAACATACCATGAGGCTATGTACTACATAGAAGGACGACGTAAATTCCGTTTTGCCATGGGTATCGACGCTCCAAAGGATGCTGCAGGCGATAAGAAACAAATGTAAAATTAAACGATAGATACGTTCTTCATGTGCAACTAACGGATTTATATTAATTTATAAATACAGGTGCTTTTATTTATGTTATTGGATTTCAAGAGTGAAGTTTCAGAAAGCTGTATCTGCTTTTGTAAAAAAGATTCAAACGTCAATTTGTCGAAAGTCTTAGCTCGCCCATGCAAACTACACTACGGTGGTGTTACACGGTGTTTCGCGAAAACCCATTAATGGGTAAAAAATACCCATTTCAGCTAAAAGCGGCCTTCCTCATTTAATAAGATGATGATGTTTAGCGTAAACGTGGGCAAGCTAAGAGTTTCAACAAACTTACGTTTGAATCTTTGATTACAAAGCAGATGCGACTTTTTGAAAATTCACTATTGATTTGTTGTTTTGATTATTGTCAATAAACCAACATTCGTTATTAAAAGAACACTAGCATCTAGCTCTAATTTTAAAACTGTTTCAATTTGAAATATCCATACTTATCTAACTGGTGACGTGAGTCAAGTCCGTTAAGTTGGGAAGGTGGGGGTAAAACGGGCATCTACTTAATTCGTCCGGAAGACGCCAAATATCACTGTTTTCATGATGCACATCTTATCATGATCTTATGATGATCTTATAACATGACAATACGCCATTTAATAGAAACTAAGTGATCGATTCAGCCTCTGGTGGTGAAAAGAAATTTCTGTCGTGAGAAACTTTTTTAACTTTTTCTGATAATTCATCTGAGATGCTCCAAAACCTGACGTAAGTTTGAAAAATTTAATTCTGTAGCGTTTTTGCAATGATCCTGCTCTGTCCATAATCGCATGTCAGTCCCATCTTTGCTTGGTTTCCTATCCATGTGGGACAGTTATGCTATTATGGGCAGTGCTGGTGTTTAGGAATATTTTTATAGAGAAAAATGGAAAATTAGAATAGTGCCTTAGTGGTTATGATCTTCCGCATTTCTTGTGTGTGAATAGTTTAGGTTTGCCGGCGCCGGTGGTGTAGTTATAAGCGTGACTACTTTCTCACCCCAATGGGTCTGGGTTTAATCCCAGCCGAGGCAAGATATTCAAAGAAAAATGCTTTAATTCGCGTTTGGTTGACATTTCCTCTCGACCTTATGTGGTAAACTCTACGTTGGTGGTGCATTAAAAAGCTCTATCAAAACATTAATAGCGAATTCGTTTATTATACAGTCTCGACCTGGATCGGGTATTAAGATTTGGTCTACTTGTTTTCTGACAAACGTCAGTTTGATCGTTTGTTTTTTAAACATACCTCAGGTTGAGGATCCCACTGACAAAAAGTTCGGTTTCGCGCTAGGTTGGAAAAGGTTCCAACCCCGATAATAAACGAATTCGCTATAAGTTATTATTGTTGTTGTTGTATCTTTATTAAGAAGACTTTAAGTCCAAGGCCGATTCATTGATTTTCTAATCTGATGCACAAATAAACAAAAAAAATGTAATACCATCTTAAAAAGGTGTTCTTCTTTACTTTCTAATTTATTCTTTCTAATACCCACTGATGAGTCGAATTTCACCCATTTTAAAGAATAGAGGCTTAGCTCATTAACTCATTAAGGGCTGTTCATTAACTACGAAGACAGATTCTTGACCCCCCCCCCATCCCGGGCCAAGGATAATTGCCAAACTCCCACTCCTAAATTGTCTACGTAGTTTATAAACAGCCCCTTATCTCACTCATTACGCATTAATAAGCATCTTATACCAAGGCTGTTACGCTTTAATGAATTATCGTTGCTTATTTGTAGGTCACAACGACTCATTAATGTTTTTTCTTATTTAATAAATAATTTAAGGCACTTTTCTAAAAAATGGGTGAAATTCTGTGATTCGAGCTCGGATTAAAATACAAAATAATAAATTTACGCATTTTTTTCGAGTGTAGCATTTTGATTGTACATATTTTCGAACTTTTCGTGCAAATGACGAATTATCGTGCATTTGTATTATTCGTCGAATATTTGTGTATTTTTCCGTATTTTGTATTTTTTTGCATTTTTTTGAGTAATGACGAGTAATGATGAATTTTCGTGTATTTTTTGACGTAGGACTACGTCTTTGATTTCTATATGGGAGTACACTTTGTGAAAACCGAAAATGAATATGTAACAAATTAAGAATGATTTTGAACGTTAATAACTCAGCTGCCCCTGGACCAATTTCAATAATTTTATCACCAATCGATCAGAAATATGGCTACGCATCGATAACAATGCTTCCGAATGTTCATTTTCAACAAGAAACTATTGAAAAAGTGGTAAATGCCCAGCATTGTCCAAAAGCGTTGAATTAACTAACAAATCCACCAATTACGTACATGCATATGCTGCTTCCCCAACACAGCCATCAGAGAATCATTCCTAGACGAAACATGTCGATGTAGCATTACGACGAGGTTTTGTAGTTCAGTAGTTACCGTTTCTGCTTACTGAGCAGAAGGTAGGGAGTTCAATCCTAGGCCTGTCCCCTTCCTTGCAACTTTTCACTTTGCCTTATTCCATCCCCACTAGATTTAAATAAAAAAAAACAAATTCTGCTTTAACCGATCGCATCACTTACCACAGTGAATCCTAATCTAAAAATAACCTAGCTCACTTACACAACTATCCTTCCCGAGACAGCCGTGGAGATGTAGAGGTATTCTCGGTCTCTAGTAACAAGCGGACGTCGAACTAATCATCCTTCCCTCCCCAAAAGACCGTGAGGACGTGGCCGACGCTGTGAATTGATCTATAGATTGAATTAATGTGCTTGTACATTGAAGATGGAAAGCTTATCCCATGCACCAACTATGTAGTTCTATGTGCAAGTGGATTAGTTGTGATCATTCACGGAGGAGCAACTACGAAGTGCACGGTCAGATAACGTTAACTCGACGGCAAACACATTCATTGATACGTTTGTTGTTGTGGATGATAGAAGAGCATAGCAGAAATAGTGCGAAATAGGAAACCATGGTCATCACAAAAGAGGAAATCGAAAAAGAGAATTGGCTTTCGCCCTTCTGCTTCTAAGCCTCTTATAGTCATCGTCATAGCATCGCACCGCTTTTGGTTCTACACTGATAGGCAAAATAAAGTGCCCACCCCATCATTTTTGAAATTTCTCTCATTTATTTGGTTCAAATTCAAATAAACACACCGTAGTCTGTTTCGATGTCTTACCTTTATTATTCTTTTAAAGTTACACCTATGGAATACTGAAAATATAAAGTTTTACTTGAAGTAAAAGAAAATCAATTTGGATTGAAAAAGAAAACAGTGACAAAAAAAAGTGCCCACTTCAAAAATCGGTATGTTTTCGATAAGTTTCCATCGGAAAACCCCTCGATTGTTTTTGTTTTGAAAGTTTGACATGTATTGAAGCAAACGGGTGGAACTGGTGCATTTGTACACGTGATCGCATTTGAATCAGTTGAAAAAAATGGAGGACGTAGTGATTTCGAAAGCAATTCCCGTGTGTATCCGAAAATTGGTTGTTCGTGATGTGCAAAACGGTGAATCGCACCGGTCTGTCGCTAGGAAGTACAATATCAGCAAAACAGCGGTCGGGAAAATTCTGCAGAAAATGAAATCGTTCGGATCAGTGGTGGATCGCCCTGGCAGAGGCAGGATGCGCAAAACGGATGCGAGAACGGACACCAAGATCATGCGTGAAGTGAAGAAGAACCCGAAGGTAACTGTCCGCGAGATCCAGGAGGCTCTTCAGCTAACAGTTTCCAGTCGAACTGTTCGTCGCCGTCTCGTAGCACAGGGGTTGAACAGCAAAGTTGCTCGGAAGCGCCCATTTATCAGCAAGGCAAACAAAGTCAAACGGCTTAAGTTTGCTAAGGAGCATGCTGATAAGCCCCTAGAGTTCTGGAAAACGGTTCTCTGGACGGACGAATCAAAATTCGAACTGTTCAACCGGAAGCGACGGGTTCGTGTGTGGTGTAGATCGGGTGAGGAGCTTCAGGAGCGCCACATACAAGGCACGGTGAAGCATGGAGGAGGAAATGTGATGGTCTGGGGGTGCTTTTCGTGGGGTGGAGTGGGAAGCCTGGTGAAAATCGACGGGATAATGACGGCAGATTCCTACATCGACATCCTGCGGGAAAATCTGGAAGTTTCGCTGATCCAGACGGGCCTTGAGGAGAAATTCGTATTCCAGCAGGACAACGATCCGAAGCATACTGCCAAGAAGACTAAGTCTTTCTTCCGGTCATGTCGAATTAAACCACTGGAATGGCCTCCACAAAGCCCGGACCTCAACCCCATCGAGAATTTGTGGGCGATTCTCGATGCCAGGGTTGACAAAACTGGTGTTACCAATAAAAATAACTATTTTGAAGCCCTGGAGCGCGCCTGGGAAGAACTAGATCCACAGCACCTGAAGAATCTAGTGGAGAGCATGCCGAAGCGCCTGCAGCTGGTCCTGAAGGCCAAAGGAGGACACATTAACTATTAGGCTGGTATTCTTTTACTTTATTTTATGTTTTCTGGAGTTAAAATGCAGTGGGCACTTTTTTTTGTCACTGTTCTTTTTTACACCCATTTTGATTTTTTTTTCTTCGAGTCAGTCTCTTCTTTTTATCTGGTATTCTATAAGTGAAACTTAAAAAGAATATAAAGAATAAGATATAAAAAATACTACAGTGTATTTACTTTAATTTGAACCAAATAAATGAGAGAAATTCAAAAAATGATGGGGTGGGCACTTTATTTTGCCTATCAGTGTAGGTGCTGGTTGCAATTTTTAGATCAGGATTCACTGTGATGTGATCAGTTGTAAGCAGCAAAAATTTCATTACCAACTCTTTTGTGGAATCTTTTAGTGGCTCTGAAAAAGGCCGGTTTTGATATATTTCGACGGAGAAATTAAAAGCGTTCACCACAAATACGAAGAGCCAGCTGAATGTCTTTTGGCATAATTATGACACGCTTGGCGTGAATGGCACACATACCGACCAGATAGGTCGGTTTATTTCACTCGTCGAGGGTATAAAGGGTGTCCACGATGAAATTGCCACACTATGAAATTGCTCTAACTTTTTAACCGTTGGGTAGAATTTAATGAAAATTTGGGTGGATTTAGTTCATAGTGCATTATTTACATCCTGCAAGTTTTAAAGTCCTGTGATCAAAACTCGCGGAAATGGAGTCGAAAGAACAGCTCGTGCGTGATAAAATCTTGCGCATTCATCACGAGAACAAGGATCTCTCGCATCGTTCCATCGCTAAAACGTTGGGAATCGCGAATTCCACGGTGTCGCGAGTGATTAAGCGGTTCGAGGAACGGTTGACCACCGATCGGAAGCCCAGAAGTGAAGGAAAAAGTATTCCGTACAACACCAAAAATCACAACCGCGTAGTTGGGGCCTTCAACCGAAATCCGAACGCCTCCGTTAGGGATGTGGCTAAGAAGCTGCACCTAAGCCGAAGTTTTGTCCAGAAGGCCAAAACTAAGGCTGGGCTTCGGACGTTCAAGGTACAAAAGGCCCCTAATCGCGACGAGAAGCAGAACAAGTCCGCCAAAACCCGTGCCAGGAAGTTGTACCTCAACATGCTGACGAAAGTTGAATGCTGCATCATGGACGACGAAACATATGTGAAGGCCGACTTCAAACAGATCCCCGGCAACCTGTTTTTCACGGCCAAGGATAAGTTCAGCGTTCCGGAGCATGTCCGCACTCAGAAGATGTCCAAATTTGCGAAGAAATTCCTGGTTTGGCAAGCCATCTGCACGTGCGGGAAGCGGAGTGCACCTTTCGTGACCTAGGACACGATGAACGGACAGGTGTACATAAAAGAGTGCCTCCAGAAGCGGCTGCTTCCTCTCCTGAAGGCCCACAACGTCCCAACAATCTTCTGGCCGGATTTGGCCTCATGCCACTACTCCAAGGACGTGCTGAAGTGGTATGCGGACAATAAGGTCAATTTCGTGCCGAAAATGTTCAACCCTCCCAACACTCCGGAGCTCCGCCCCATCGAGAAGTACTGGGCGATTATGAAGCAGCACCTTCTTAAACGACCTAAGGTAGTGAAGACAGTCGAGGAACTGAAGAAAGTATGGGTTTACATGCAAAAAACGGTTGATTCACAGGTTGTGCAGAATCTTATGGCCGGGGATAAGGCAAAGGTGCGGGCATTTGCGTATGGACTGTAAATAAAATACGAGTAAAATGGTAAAATGAAGTTTAATAGTTATTTCTCAATCCCTGAAAATTTGATGGCAATCGGATGAAAATTCGAATTTTGCGAATAAATTTTGTGTGTGGCAATTTCATCGTGGACACCCTTTACTTATACCTGCGTCGAGTAGCATATTATTAATACAGGGAGGGAACAATACATACAGCAAAATACTGAAAAGGAGAGGAGTTTCGCTTCTTATGCTACGGGAACAAAACGAGACACCACCGTCGTGATTCTCTTCCGAAGTGAACAATTTCATCATGGCACCAAAAACCGGTGGAAAGGCCGCTTAGAAGTCTGGAAAGGCGCAGAAAGTCATCGTCAAGGGAGAGAAGAAGAAGAGGAGGCAGCGCAGGAAGGAAAGCTATACCATCTACATCTACAGTTGAAGCAGGTCCACCCGGACATCGGAGTCTCGTCGAAGGCCATGAGCATCATGAACAGCTTCGTCAATGACATCTTCGAACGTATTGCTACTGAGTCGTCCCACCTGGCTCAATACAACAAACGCTCGACGATCACGTCCCGCGAAATCCAAACTGCGGTCCGTCTGCTGCTACCGGGTGAGTTGGCCGAGCACGCTGTCTCTGAAGGAACCAAGGCCGTCACCAAGTACACCAGCTCAAAGTAGATTCGTACCATCCAAACAATCAATCGGCTCTTTTCAGGGCCACAAATCGATTTCCAACGTGAAAGAGGTTTTGATGATTTATTGAACTTTTAAATGTTCGAAAGGAGCATTAGCAAAGTTTGCGATAAGAAATCAGTTGATCTGCCTTATGAAAATAATGTTGACAAAAAGAATAAGAGGTTGTATCCATGACACGACCGTACGGTTTTGACTTAGGACTACGTCTGTGATTTCTATATGGGGGTACACTTTGTGAAAACCGAAAATGGAACATGAAATAATTGTGACACGCTTGGCGTGGCCATTAACGGCCGAGCTCTGGAAGCGCAGATCGGTCTGAAGTGCTGGGCGATTTCACGGATCAGACGCTTGAAAGGCATCTTGCAGTCAACAGCTCGGTGGATTTCTGGTAACGAAGGATCTCACACAGAGCGACAGTTCCTGGCCGGTAGCGATGAGACTTCTTCACTCCTCCGGTGGCCATCTGTTTGAGAGGAGCCTTTCCTCCGGTGGACTTACAAGCGATCTGCTTGATGCGGCCATTATACCAACATCAATATGAAACTAACGATTTTAAATTGGCTCACTACTTGACTAGCCTATTGGTCCCAAGCAAAAGATTAACGTACCCCATTCTTGTCGAAATTATAGTACTACGCAATGTTTGTTTTGATTCGCTATGAAAGTCTGACAGATAAAATGAGGGGTTATTGGTTTTTCCTATGTTTCGAGGGGTGAATCGATTAGCTTAGGACCGAAGAGAGTACCAAAGCTGAGCCAAAAAATTGAGCACGTTATTTCGGGACCTTGTAGTCTTAGAGTTACTTCTATGGTTGTACGCGTGTGTGTGTGTGTTTGTGTATTATAATCGCTCTACCAAAAACGATCCCTGCGTGTGCGTGCAACCTTTCCCCACATCCAACATCCCAGTGATTTCTCGTGGAAGCGCAGAGGATTTCTCGGTTTCCTTCACAGCGAGTACCACGTCAACACATTCCTTCCCATTCCCTAGTTGACCTGCATTCGGACACGGCCGGCGCTGGTATTGCTAAATATTAGATCTCCAGTTCTTACACATTGAGGATGAATGTTTACACATTGAGGATGAATGTTAGTCCCAAACATCATCTGTTGTTTCTCTGTGTAATTGCAGCTGATCTGGTAATAACAGAGCAGCAACCGTGGGCGGTCAATCATGTGTATGTGTATGTGTAACACATACTTTTACTTTATTATAGTAAAAATTTATGGCACATCGATTGGCGATGGTTTCAGATTGTACAGACATCAGAAAATGGTCCATTTTGCCCGAAATTCCTCTCACACTTTAATTATCCCCATCTTACCTCCACCTAAAAAGAGTTGTGCTGTTTTTTGCCCATTTTGATTTTCAAATTATGTATTATTAAGTAAGATTTAACACGAATTGGTTTATGCAGTTTTCTTAAACATGAGTTTAATCTACAGATTGCTGATATGATCAGTAAGCAATAACAATCCTTAGGGTGTTCGTCTTACACCCACTTCTCCTACACACAGAGAAATGATTTTTAAATTCAAATGCATATATTTTTGACTCAGGGCCTAATATATTTTTGGTATTGATGTAAATATATTATTCGGTTAATTTAAAGAAAAATATTTTTGAATCAACAAACTGGTTGTAGAGCCAATATTCTGTTTATTGATTATAAAAACCATTTTGTTGATTCAAAAATATGTTTTGTTGAAATAGTGATACAATATGTTCGAATCAATAACAAAATACATTAGGCCCTGAAACAAAAATCCATTTTTCTGCGTGCATCATAAGAATCACAAGCAGTAAATCCAAAATTTAAGGCAGGATTATGCCATTTTGGACCATGACAACATTTATTCTAACGAGTCTTGATAAGATCACTGCACTTTACTCCCTATGATCGACTTCTGTGTCACTACTATGCGGATTGGAATCCGAATCCGAATCAGTTGCATTGTCATCAGCATTATCTAAAATCGCAGTCGAGTCTAAATAGTAGTGTGCCAGCTGCCTGGCGAAATCTCCCTTCGTTGATCGATTGGTGTTAGACTTGAGCGTTAGGTTGTTAGAATGTGCTTCCAAATGGGACATCTTCGGGTCAGACCATGCTAAAGACAGTCGCATCATATCTAAAAGATTGTCCTCAGGCGAAGTTTTTCGTGCAAGAAAAAGGGCGAGCGTGCTTATACCGTTTATGGCACTTCTCTCCAGACTGTTCGTCAACGAAGTTCATAGGGTAAGGTTGTAAAATAAATATGGAACTATGGACACGACACGGCACAATGGACTGGATACCACGCTACAGGGCTGACAGTCGTGCTATTCTGCTCCCTAAGTAAAGAAGGGTGACACCTTCTTGAAATGGCGAGTGGGCTAATAGCACAAACGAAGTTACAGACGACTTTCTCCGAAGAAATTAATTAAAATAATGTGGTTCTCTGTAATAGAATTTTAGTCCACCTTCCGCCCCTCACCGCCAGGTTCGCTAGTATTTTGTTTTGAATTAATTCAAGTTGGTTTTGTGTGCAATGATCTGGCAACTCGCATTGACGGGGTGCTGTTTTCTCACTCATCGAAGGAAATTTTGATTAGAGTGAGAAAGTAAGGAACAGTCAGTGCGGGAGCCGTGTGCGTTACTATAGGTGCGGCAGAAGGAATGTAGTCGTCTCTTTTGTTCTCATGGTGTTTTTACACATGATCCAACGTTACGTCACACTATATTATGCATAAGAACGTCGTGATAATGAAAGAGCTGACTTGTTTCCTTCTGCCTCACCAATCACTTTGTATCCTATTGACCAAAAATCGCAACCCGGAGTCCAACAGCGATTGCTTCCTTTCGCATCCCAAATCGTCCAGAGTTAGCATTTTATGCTTCAGAAATCCATTGACCAATCCGACCAGTTCTTGACTGATTTCCTGCCCGGCCTTGAACGTGGTCATCGCCAAGTTTATTCTATCGTTGAAATGTAATCCACAAAATTCCAACTGGAGCTTCCACAGCGGGAGCAAATCTGGGCTTGATTCCTAGGGCAGTATTTACTGAATTTGACCAACGTTTGCACAATTCAATGATCGGCTCGGCTACCTCCGAAGCCTGCTGCTTAATTTGATCCAAATGTATCCGCAGTTGAAGTGTGATGAATATAACGATTTCTACCAAAAGCTGATCCGGAGGGGAATTCACACTGAGGATTTTGAATTTCTCTGATAGGAATTTCAGCGTTTTCATATCCAGATCAGAGCTGTTTTAAAAGTTGAGATACTTCCTCAAAATCTATACGGAACATGCCGTTGGCTATTCTATTCTAGATTCTATTCTTTCAAAAATAGGGTAGAGAACTACTTCGGTCTAATCGCCCATTTTGGGCCTATCGAGCAGAAAACATCAAATAAATCCATGGTTTCAGAGTTAACAAGTAAATTATGGGTTTGGTACGATACTTCAGTTAATAAGCTACCGAACGAAGTCAATGAGAACGCGTGGTATGAAGGTTTGCACCCATTATTTCCAAAAACAAAAGAAGCGCTCCAACCGAATCAATTTTTGTCTTCATCCGATAGGCCAAAGTAAATTCATTGGAGTTTCAATGCGTTAGGCCGAGTTTAGAATCCGAAGGCCGAGTTTGGCATCAAGAAGCAGTGTTAGACTTTTGACAATATCTCAACGATTGGTTTCTCTTTATTAAATCTTACGGTACGTACAGAAAGGTAAATAAATTTGGAAGTCATCAGTAATAATAACATTTAGTTTGATGCTATACTGTGCTGCATTAAGAAAGACTGAGTGCGTGTTGTGCTTAATAGGGTGGAAAGGAATCTCCACTAATTGTACGTACTGCTTGGAAGCCTCACCCAAGCTAAGAATTATTTCCATTAGGCAAACTCTTGTGGAATAATTCTGCCATTTCCATCTCGCTAAACTTCTCTATGTATCACTGATACGAAAAGTTTCTGATACACACTGAACAGTCGATACAGCAGCACCGTTGAGTTATCGAACACATCGTTGTAGATCCCTACTGCTTTCGACCGGATCGCAAACTCGTCAGACTCGGACCAATGCCGCAACAATCGAATTATGGTGGAGCAGATCACATCCAATCCAGACAAAATAAACTTTTGCTGATCCGTTTGATCCAAAAGCATTTGTAAATAAACTTTCTAAGGCCCTTTACACGCGAACCAAAGTACGCCCACGCAAACCAATACCACTTTCGGAAAGATGATAGTTGCCCCGTTGCCCCTATCCGATGATGAATGTATAGTGCGGCTGCCCCGTCCCGGTAAAAACTTGGCAGGCCTCCGGATACGTTCAAAACTCGTCACCAATTGGTGATTGGTGAGTAGTAGGCTCAGATGTAACATTCCTGACTTACACCGATCTGGCTTTGAACACGGCCCCCATGAAGGACCGTGTCAACCCTAGCATGGCCTCCCTGCTGGCATAGATAACCATGAGATCACGATAGGAGACTACATACAACGAGTGGAGATAGCGGCGCGGAGGGGGGACCCGTCAGAATGGATAACATTGGAGAAAAAAACAAAAAAGACGAAAACGAAAAAACCAAAAAAAAATATGAAGGACGACGGCAAGACGCCAGATAGTGAAAACGGAGGAGCGAACGTGTTCGCAAGAAGCGGAAAGCTGCAGAGATCACCAGCGTCAAACCAGGTAACCACAGCGAGTTCCAGTAGTAGCATACCCCAAGTGGAACAGCATGGACCCCAAGGAGAGCAGCTAGGTGCGGTGCCATGCCAAATATTCACACCGAAATCCAGCAGTGGCAAACAGCAAGAATTGCAGCTTGGGAGAACCAAAATGATGGAGGTTAGGAGGAAGATCGGAGAAATGTGTTCGTGAAGGATAAGAACAACATAGACAAGGAGGTCAAGCTACTAGCGACGGTCATCAAATCCGGCATAGCAGTGGCAGATCGGGAACTGCAAGAATGGAGAAGAAGAGCCGAAGAGGCCGAAAAGGCTCTGCTTGAGACCAAGGAGAATGCAATGCTGGCTGTAGCGCAGGAGACGCCGAAGGGACCAACGAACCCACGTCCGGAAAAAAGAGATAGGGAAACGCCAGGAGACGAAGAGGACCCCAAAAAACACAAGGACAACGAATACGGGGACAAGGAGCAAGAAGATGGAGAAGACAGTGATTGGCGTAAAGTCGAAAACCAGAAGGAGAAGAGGAAAAAACTGAAGGAAGAGTAACAAAGGAAGAAGGAATAGAAGAACAAGGAGAAGAAGGAAAAGAAGAATGAAGAGGAAGAGAAGAAGAAGAAGACGGAAGAGAGGAAGAAGGAAGTCAAGAAGAAGGAAAACTCCAGGCATCGTAGGGAGAGAAGTAAGGGCGACGCTCTGGTTATCGAGGCGAAAGACAAAACGACATACACAGCACTCCTCCGGAAAGTGAGAGAGGATCCGGAGTTGAAGCAACTGGGCGAGAACGTGGTGAAAACCAGGCGCACCCAGAAAGGCGAGATGCTCTTCGAGCTGAAGAAGGACCCGTCGGTGAGGAGTTCAGCCTTCAAGGAATTCGTCGAAAAATCTCTTGGCGAGGACGCGAACGTAAGAGCCTTATCGCAGGAGTCAGTGGTCGAGTGCAAGGATCTGGATGAGATCACAACGGAAGACGAGGTACGATGTGCGCTGAAGGTGCAAGGCAATGTGGGAGATGTGCCTATGACAATCCGGTTGAGGAAGGCGTACGGTGGTACACAAACGGCGTCGATACGACTTGCGACGGACGCAGCTAACGAGTTGCTGAAGACGGGACGAGTCAAAGTTGGGTGGTCAGTATGCCCTCTGAAAGCTATCCCTCGGGTTACCAAGCAAATGGAGAGATGCTTTAAGTGCATGAACTTTGGTCACCAGGCGAGAAACTGCAAAGGCCCTGATAGATCGGAGCTGTGCAGGAAATGTGGAGAGAAGGGGCACGTTGCTAAAGACTGTATGAAGCAACCGAGGTGCATGCTATGCAGAAAGGAGGACGGAAACGGTCATATGACGGGAAGTTTCAGGTGTCCAGTTTACAAAAAGGCTATAGCGGGCCAATAGTAATGGAGATAACCCAAATAAATCTCAATCATTGTGACACAGCACAGCAACTGTTGTGGCAGTCGACAACGGAAACAAAGTGCGACGTTGCAATGATTGCGGAGCCGTATCGAGTCCCTCCCGATAACGATAACTGGGTGGCCGATAGAGCAGGGATGGCGGCAATACAAGTTATGGGCAGGTATCCCATACAAGAAGTGGTGACGAGGTCTTACGAAGGTTTTGTGATCGCCAAAATTAATGGAACCTACGTATGTAGTTGCTATGCACCCCCGAGATGGACAATGGAGCAGTTTCACCAGATGCTAGATGGACTCACCGGGGAGCTCACCGGACGGAGACCAATTGTCATTGGAGGAGATTTCAATGCTTGGGCAGTGGACTGGGGAAGCAGATGTACCAACGCAAGAGAGTATAGCCTGCTGGAAGCTCTGGCAAAGTTGGACATCAGTCTGGCCAACGAAGGAACCATCAGCACCTTCCGCAAAGATGGTAGGGAATCCATTATCGACGTCACTTTCTGCAGTCCGTCGTTAGTGACAAGTATGAACTGGAGAGTGTGTGAGGAATACACTCATAGTGACCATCAGGCGATTAGGTACAGCTTTGGCCAACGGATACCTATGGCAATGTGGAAAACGAAAGTAAGCCAGCGGAGGTGGAAGACGAAGGCATTCGACAAGGATCTCTTTGTAGAAGCTCTCCGGGTAGACAGCAGCGTCCCAGACCAAAGCGCGGACGAGTTGACCGAATCGTTAGCGAGGGCATGTGACACAACCATGCCGAGGAAATCGGAACCAAGGAACAGACGGCGCCCAGCTTACTGGTGGAACGAGGCACTAGTTATCTCCGAACCAGAAGGCGCGTTCAGAGAGCAAGAACTGATGCAGACAGAGCAGAGCGAAGGGTGGTGTTTCGAGCAGCCAAAGCCGCTCTAAAACGGGAGATAAAGCTGAGCAAGTCAAACTGCTTCAAGGAGTTGTGTCGAGACGCTGATGCCAACCCCTGGGCTGACGCATACGATGGCGAAGATTAGAGGTCCAACGATGCCCGTTGAAATGTGCCCAGACAAGCTGAAAGTCATCGTGGAGGGACTTTTCCCGAAGCACGACCAAATGACCTGGCCACCTACACCGTACGGCGAGGCAGAGGCAGACAACACCGAAGGTAGACAAGTCTCCAACGAGGAACTCGTAGCAGTGGCGAAAGGACTGAAGACGAAGAAAGCTCCCGGTCCGGATGGAATCCCCAACGTGGCGTTGAAGGCAGCGATCCAGGCGTTCCCGGACATGTTCAGGATAGTGCTGCAGAGGTGTCTGGATGAAGGTCACTTCCCGGAACGATGGAAGATACAGAAGCTAGTGCTGCTGCCGAAACCCAGAAAACCGCCGGGGGATCCAGCATCGTATAGGCCTATATGCTTGCTGGATACAGTCGGAAAGCTATTGGAGAAGATCATCCTCAACAGGCTAACGAAATTCACGGAGAGTGAGCATGGATTGTCGGTGAGGCAGTTCGGATTCCGGAAAGGGAGATCAACGGTGGATGCAATTCGGACAGTGGTCGAGAGTGCCGAGAAAGCGTCTAAACAGAGGCGGAGAGGAGATCGATATTGCGCCGTGATAACGATCGACGTGAAGAACGCATTCAACAGCGCCAGCTGAGAGGCCATCGCCGAAGCACTGCATGGAATGAGGGTTCCTGATTATCTGTGTAGCATAAGGAGTTACTTCCACAACCGGGTTCTAGTCTACGAGACGGAAATGCGAGAGAAATCAATCCAGATCACGGTGGGTGTGCCACAAGGCTCCATCCTTGAGAGCAGAAGTTACACACACACACACACACACACACACACACACACACACACACACACACACGCACACACGCACACACACTCACACACACACACACACACACACGCACACACACACACGCACACACACGCACACACACACACACACACACACACACACACACATCTTATGGATTGTTTACGTTTGGAACCAGTTATGCGAGGTAGGCGACGATTGTTCGTATTTGACAGCCACCTCCCCCCCCCCCCCCCCCCTTGCTTCAATCAGATTTATTTTCATTGTTCGTGAAGTAACCCACAATGAAAACACACCAATATTTAATGTAACAACAATTTTTATTGTAATAGAGTTGTTCATTATTGTTCATGATCGAATCATGTTAACAATAAAATAAATGAAAAATACGATAAAAGTCATTGTAACAATATTTTATTATGTAAATTCATTGTAGGTATCAGTTTTGCGGTTTTGGGAAGAGTACAACATTTTAACAATCATTTTTACTGTCGACAATAAATATTAATGTTAGAGCATTGTTTCCACTGAAAATTTCACTGTATTTTTTTTTCGGGACCCGTTTTGCCAGTTTGGAATTGATACTTGTGGAATAATTTTGTTACGATGCTCTGCAATATCTTTCCATGGAAGGAGCACCTTAATGCCGAAGACACCTTTTGTGAACGGTTTATGAATAACAAATTAAAAACATTGAAAGATAATCTGTAATTTTTTGCACTCTTCTAATAACATATTTTTAAAAATTATTTAATATTATAACAAACTAGGAGATCTGACAAAGTCCAATTTTTTATGTATCATTGTCCATTGTTCCTTGGGCAGAGACGAACACAACAAAACAAAACCAGCTAAAATCAGACGCTCCGGTCTTATGGTCCGTACCTCAACTTTAATTTAAATATAAAAAATAGCAAACTCCGTTCGAAATATTATCCACTTTTTATTGAAACCACAAAAGGACTGCATTAATCGTAAAATATGGGTAAAAATATACACAGTTAATTAAAATGTCCACGCATAGGAATTCAAGGAATTCGTGTAAAATACAACTACTTGAAAAGAACAAAGTGTAATTTTTATTTGGGCATTTACTCACCACGTAAATCGTATCCAGCCAACATGAATGCATAGCATAGAATTTATCTTTTCCATGCGACTTTGCCCAACGGCGAACAAATGCGCGGATCCAATTATCCACATCTCGCCGAATCAACTGTTCACTTTCCCCGGAAGTTGCAACAAAAAGCTGAATGAGACGTGCTTTACTACGTCTTGAGTTTAAGTATATTTTCACAATATCACGATTCGTTAACATTCTGTACGCAAAATGCAATACTAGAAGGAAAAACACCAAATGAAATTATTGATAACACACACTTTGTTTTTATTTTGAGAGGAAATGCTTCCGAACAGGGTTACTTCCACTTTTTCGGAATTTTGAAATCATGAAAAAGTATAATGCTAATTAGTATATGTTTGACAAATAAAATCTGTCAATATTGCTTTTAGTGCGTCACAATCAGCGATTTTACGACTCGTGAGCGCTCACTCTGAGTGAACGCTCACGAATCATAAGATCACTGATTGTGACGCTCTAAAAGCGAAATTGACAAGTTTTATGAATCACACACATACTTTACACCCTCTTCTTGTTACGTACTAGTACAACATATCATTATAACATCTAATGATTGCATAATTCCGAAAAATGTTTTTTTATGGCAAGTGAGTGGAAGCAAGCCTGCTTCCGAATGTCAAATTTTTTAAGTGCCTGCTTTGCTCCTGTTCCGCGTCTAGTAGTACGCCTCAGCACAAAGCTTATAGCGTATAGCGTAGAACACGAACACTAATTGAAATGGCATCACACAAATACAAACATATTACAGTAGCATACAAAGCAAAACTGTTCAAATATTGCTTATGTTTTCAATTGTGATTAATTTACGTAGAGACTTCCTTTTCATCTGCTTAACGTACCCGACTTGGACGGCTCCTTCACCAATGTACAACTATTACTAATTAGAAAAGTTTGTTCTTATTGTTGTGTATTGAGGAAACGATTCCAATATAGTCAAAAAGCAATCTTTACATCATTATTCACATGTTTGGTTAATCGTTCTTAATTTGATATAGAGCATTTCTAGCTCAAATCGTTAAAAAAAATGTCAATTTTGTCTCGACCCCTTCTGATTTGAATGAAACATTGCTCACGTGTTCGCTGCTACTAATGGTTGCATTTTTCATTTAAATATGATTTTTTCCTCCAGAGTAACTTTTGAAAAGGGCGTATAAAAAAATTGATTATTTTTTATTCAAAAAATCATAACTTGAAAACTATTGATCTGATCAAAACGGCATATGAGAAGAAGTTTTAGGTAGTTAAATTATCTTTGCGGAAAAAATACACTGAAAGAAAAAACTTTATAAATTAGTATTTAAAAAACGTAAAACGATGATTATCTCAAAACACCCCCCCTTCGATCTTTATAATTTTTTTTTTCAAGAAAATTGATGGAATACCCTTGAATTTCGTGAAAAGTGTATGCTGGTAACTTCCTTAAAAAGAAATCTATAATTTTTTTAATTTTTGTTAATTTTTACAAGTTGATGAAAATGCATATTTTTCTGAAAAATAACAATTTATTTGGATTCTACGCATAATTTTCCATAACTTTGCATATGGAAACTTTTTTCCTAAGTCCAGCCGTTCTCAAGTTAATGCAAATTAAAAAAATATAATTATAACAATTTTCAACATTTTAGGTCATTTTCAAATGTTCGTCGAGATGTCCAGCAACGAGATTTTATTTCATGATTGTATATTAAAAAACAAACAATTCATTCTCAGATATGGTAGCTGTCAGACTTACCCGTTTCTATCTAGAGGCAGCGGAAGAGAAGCACGTTGATGTGGTCAAATGAAAGATTTATTGAGATAAAAAACAGTATATATTTATTATTTTATTTTACAACTCATATTATTTGAATACATTGAATAATTTGGGTGTATCGTTTGAATTAGAGAATATTTTTACTGCAATTTGGTTGTTTGAAACTGGAATATAGCAATGATATTTTCGAGTTCCAGGAATTGGTTTCACTTTCTTAAAAATTGGATCAAATTCCGTGTCAGCCTTTTTGTATTCTTCCGTAGAAACATAACAAAATGACATTTTTGTTTGAAGATCTTCTTTACGACTATTTGCCCAGTCGTACAGTTGTTAAGGGTTCGTTATAGGGTGCTCGTGTTGCTTAGCTAAACTTGCTCTGGTTGCCATTCTCTTAAGGGTACCGCCAATCGCATCACAATGACCTTTGCCGTGTGAAGTTGCAAAAAAATGCCATTCAATTTCTACATTATGCTTATCTTTAAATCCACAAATGCTAGCAACATTTTTTATGTTTTTGTATTGTGATGCTGCTCCATCTGACATAAAAATACACTTTTGGACTGTTATTTGCATTAAAAATTCTAATAATTTTGAGATAAACAACTGAACTGCTACTGTGTCATGCTTTGAAATTGATTTAGGTGGAGGTTTACAACACTTGAAATTGTTATCCATCGTAAAAAACTACTTGCTTTTTAACTTGAAACGCTAAGAGAGATGAACTGAATGGAACAGGTGAAGAACGTCCCAATTTATATATATATATATATATATATGTAGCAGAATAATTACAATGTTGACATTATACCTATCTTCATTAGGTACAATTGATTATAGCAAACTTTTTTAAGTGTGAGTGTAAGAAGCCTCCACGGAGTGCCTTTTTATGTAGTTGTGATATCGCGGGATGAGCTCTTAAGGCACAATATGGTATACGTCAGAGAAGTACCTAGAGAATTTATCTCAATTACAGGTTTAATAACATATTTGTTTACCTGTTTATGTTTTGAGCCTCTGTTATGACATACACAATTCTATCCAGGTATACAACTAATAGAGGACAGAAAAAAGGCACATGAGTGGGTTTGTTGATTATTTGATAATATTTGAGAGTATTTACTTATAAACTTGTTTCTTTTCCACTGCGTCTAAATAGAAACGGGTAAGTCTGACAGCTACCATATTTGAGAATGAATTGTCTGTTTTTTTAATATATATTCATGGAAAAACATCTCGTTGCTGGACATCACGACTAACATTTGAAAATGGCCCAAAATGTAGAAAATTATTATAATTATTTTTTTTAAATTGCATTAACTTGAGAACGGCTGGACTTAAGAAAAAAAGTTATAATATGCAATGTTTTTGAAAATTATACGTAGAATCCAAATAAATTACTATTTTACTAAAAAATATGCAATTTCACCAATTTGTAAAAACCAACAAAAATTTCAAAAATTATAATTTTTTTTTTAAGAAAGTTACCAGTATACACTCTTCATTAAATATTAGGGCATTTTTTCAGTTTTCTTGAAAAAAATTTTTATAAAGATCGAAGGGGGGGTGTTTTGAGATAATCATCGTTTTACGTTTTTTATTTACTAATTTACTAAGTTTTTCTTTCAGTGTATTTTTTTCCGCAAAGATAATTTAACTACCTAAAACTTCTTCTCATATGCCATTTTGATCAGATCAATAGTTTTCAAGTTATGATTTTTTGAAAAAAAAATAATCCATTTTTTTATACGCCCTTTTCAAAAGTAACTCTGGAGGAAAAAAATCATATTTAAATGAAAAATGCAACCATTAGTAGCAGCGAACACGTGAGAAATGTTTCATTCAAATCGGAAACACTCATGACCAACCGGTTTGCGTTTTGGGCTGGAAATGCTCTATACCGTTCTGTTTGGAACATTAATGTTGTTTTCTAATTAGGAGCAATAAATCTACACAATACGAAACAATCACCATTCGATTCTCCTGACATTTTTTTCAATAGTAAGGTGAAACTGTGTGTTATATAACTAGCCAATTAAAATAACCGTAAGAAATAAAAGAAAATCTGATGTGAGGGGAATTCGGGCAAAATAGACCCTTTTCTGATGTCTGTACAATCTGAAACCATCGTCAATTGATTCGCCATAAATTTTTACTATAATAAAGTAAAAGTATGTGTTATATATTTACTGCCAATTAGAATAACCGGAAGAAATAAAAGAAAATTCATGATTCTCCTGAGATTTTTTCAATAGAAAAGTGAAAGTGTGCGTTATATAACTAGCGCCATTTAGAATAACCGTAAGAAATAAAAGATAATCCAAGTGTGAGGAGAATTCGGGCAAAATGGACACTTTTCTGATGTCTGTGTAATCTGAAACCATCATCAATCGATACACCAGACTATTTACTTTTGTTTAGTGAAAGTGGGTTCAATTTTAACAGCACCAATAAAGATGAGTGAGTGATTTAGTTTATTTAAATAGTTTGTGGGGAATTAGGGCAAAATGGACTTTTTTTGGGATTAAAACGAAACAAGCTTGCTCTATGAACATTTTAACAATAGAATAGCACATGTAAGCTTAATTTGGTAGCCCCAATTTCTTTATCAACGTGTTAATTCATTTTTTCTACGAAAATCTGGGGAAAATTGGGCAAAATGGACCACTTCCTGAGGTTTGTACAATCTGAAATCATCACCTTCAACCATCAGTGTGTTGGAATACCATGCGAGCAAACACCAATTTAAAATTAATCAAGGTGTTGAGACTAGATGAGACTCACCCTATGTGGCTCAACCAAGACTCCCGGATATCTAGCTCAGTAGCATGAGACCCCTGAACTGTGTCACAGGGCCGGCATGCTACTTGGTAATTCGGAGGGGTACGCGGAACAAACTGTGCAGAAACTGTGGGATTTCTTAAGTGATAGTGAAATTAATTGGAAGCCTTAGTGTGGGTGGAAAAAGTCTAGAAGTTTATTAAAATGGAACTATGGTGTGGCTGGTTTTATTGGGCTATTATGGGGTGTGTTCTGAGGGTTTCTGCTTCCTTGGTACGTACCGGTGGTGTTTGCTGAACGATGGCGGTGATTATGTTGGGCAGCTGTTGTTTGACCGCGATGGCGATTCGTGGCTTAATCACTCCGTCGACAATGGCGGATTGGTGTCTTAAACTGGTCTGGAAGATGGCGCCTGGTGACTGGAGCTGTGGTCACTACAATGGTGGGTTTTAAGCTTGGGTTTGCGCGTTGTGATGGCGGTTGGCAACCGGGGAATATAGCAATCCCTGTGCAGCTACTGAAGTAGTCTTTTCGGTGTCAACGGCGTCTCCCTTCGTTGGCGAACATCAGCTGACCGTGACAAGGCCACCTTGGTCGAGCCGAGAAGGGTCTTCCTCCTTAACGGTTAGGACTACCGAGTCCGAGGATGCTCTCCTTTCTGGCAATTATTAAGCCGAAGAGTTGAAGGTCCTTGACATTTAGACCAAGACAGTCGAGACTGACTTGGTCGAAAAGTGCCGATCGTGAGGATATCCGTGGAATACCAAAAAAAAAGGTCCTAAAGGACAAATGGCTGTTTAAAACCAAGCCAAAATCATTTTTGGTCAAATTCAGTTACCTGAATGAACACCAGGAACATAAAAAGGTCGTTCTCTGCACTTTGGTTCACTTTTGCACTCCACTCACGTCTTCTAGGTACAAACGCCGGTTTACTTCTGGGCAACGGTTGACCATCCCAGCTATCAAAAGCCCTCCTTTTCCCATTCAGTTTTCAATTCGTTCCTAATTATTTCCTCCATTTTCCTTCCTTGTAGCTTATCACCACCCATCCATATCATCTCCTTCGCCTATGGAGTTTTTCTACCACAGTTGATTATAACACCCTTTCGATCCTGTCACATCCAATTAAGCTTACAAACAAATATCATTTTCAAACTACCTACTAAGACAAATTTGGGCTACAAAATGGTGAGTTGACAACCTGGAAGGAGCGGAATACCTAGCCCTGGTCCTCACAAGTTCCTACTTCACGCCTCCTCGAGTCATATGATAACAAAAGACTACTAGCTGAAACATGGACACAGCTGGTTGGCGTAGCCTGGGCAATGTTGCCAGTCCGGCAATAGCAAAGTGAAGAGGTGCGACGCGAACACTGGCGCGGTAACCATAGTACGGTGATAGAGGAAATGCTTCACCAAACCTGAGCGTCTGCTCACCATGGAGGTGCGGCTCAAAACGGCGTCTGTTCTTCGTGTTAGGAGCTGCTGATCACCGTCCTAGTGCCAGCGTGGGACTCTAAACAGAGCTGTGCACGATGGTCCCCCGGCGAGGCAGGGGGTTGGGGCAGGCCCAACAAGCCGCCCTGAAAAAAAAACAGTTGCAAATACCGAAGAAAGAAATACGGATCGGAACAATCGGCGCAGACCTACGCAACGAAATAAGGACTACGATTGGAAACTCGGAACATGGAACTGCAAATCGCTCGGCTTCCCGGGTTGCGATAGGTTAATCTATGACGAACTTCAACCACGCAACTTCGAAATCGTAGCACTGCAGGAACTTTGCTGGACAGGACAAAAGGTATGGAAAAGCGGGCATCGAGCGGCTACTTTCTACCAGAGCTGTGGCACCACCAACGAGCAGGGAACCGGCTTTGTAGTGCTGGGTAAGATGCACCAACGCGTGATTGGTTGGCAGCCGATCAACGCGAGGATGTGCCAGTTGAGGATTAAGGGCCGTTTCTTCAACTACAGCATCATCAACGTGCACTGCCCACACGAAGGGAGACCCGATGACGAGAAAGAAGCGTTCTATGCGCAGCTGGAGCAGGTGTACGACGGCTGTTCGCAACGGGACGTCAAAATCGTCATCGGCGACATGAACGCTCAGGTAGGACGGGAGGCAATGTATAGACCGGCAATCGGGCCAAACAGCCTGCATGCCGTATCGAACGACAACGGACAACGATGCGTGAACTTTGCAGCCTCCCGGGGTATGGTAGTTCGAAGTACCTTTTTCCCCCACAAGGATATCCACAAAGCCACCTGGAGATCACCTGACCAACACACAGAAAACCAAATCGATCACGTTCTAATCGACGGGAAATTCTTCTCCGACATTATCAACGTCCGCACGTACCGCAGTGCGAACATAGATTCGGACCACTACCTAGTTGCAGTATGCATGCGCTCAAAACTCTCGACGGTGCATAACACACGTCGAAGTCGAACGCCACGACCCAACATTGAGCAACTACGGGACACCGGAGTTGCCCAGGACTACGCGCAGCAGCTGGAAGTTGCACTACCCACGGAAGAGCAGCTTGGCGCAGCTTCTCCTGAAGATGGCTGGAGGGACATCCGTTCAGCCATAGGTAGTACTGCTGTAGCGGTACTAGGTACTGCAATCCTGGACCGAAGAAATGACTGGTTTGACGGCGAATGCAAACTGTTAGTAGAGGAGAAGAATGCAGCACGGGCGAGAATGCTGCAACACCGCACGAGATTGAATGTGGAGCGATACAGACAAGCGCCGAACAGACAAAACTCGGTTTTCCGAAGGAAGAAGCGTCAGCAGGAAGACCGAGATCGCGAGGCGATGGAAAATCTGTACCGCGTAAACGACACACGGAAGTTCTACGAGAAGCTAAATAGTTCGCGCAAAGGCTACGTGCCGCAAGCCGATATGTGCAAGGACTTGGACGGTAACCTTCTCACGAACGAGTGTGAGGTGATTGAGAGGTGGAAGCAGTACTATGACGAGCACCTCAACGGTGAAGCAGCAGAAAACGAAGGTGGCACGGCAACAGACCTTGGAGCACGCGCAGAAGACGACAGGCTACCGGCCCCTGATCTTCAAGAAGTTGAGGAGGAGATCGGTCGGCTGAAGAACAACAAAGCAACTGGTGTAGATCAACTACCAAGTGAGCTATTGAAATACGGTGGTGAAGCACTGGCTAGAGCGCTGCACTGGGTAATTGCCAAGATTTGGGAGGAGGAGATATTACCGGAGGAGTGGATGGAAGGTGTCGTATGCCCAATCTACAAAAAGGGCGACAAGTTGGATTGCTGCAACTACCGCGCGATCACACTGCTGAGCGCCGCCTACAAGGTACTCTCCCAAATTCTATGCCGCCGTCTGTCACCATATGCAAGAGAGTTCGTGGGGCAATACCAGGCGGGATTCATGGGTGCCCGCGCTACCACGGACCAAATTTTCGCGATTCGGCAGGTTCTGCAGAAATGCCGCGAATACAACGTGCCCACACATCATTTGTTCATCGATTTCAAATCCGCATACGACACAATCGATCGAGATCAGCTATGGCAGATTATGCACGAGTACGGATTTCTGGATAAACTGACGCGATTGGTCAAGGCGACGATGGATCGAGTGATGTGCGTTGTTCGAGTATCGGGGACACTCTCGAGTCCCTTTGAATCTCGAAGGGGGTTACGGCAGGGTGATGGACTTTCGTGTCTGCTGTTCAACATCGCGTTAGAAGGTGTGATCAGAAGAGCTGGGATAGACACGAGTGGCACGATATTTAGGAAGTCCATCCAGCTCCTTGGTTTCGCCGATGACATTGACATTATGGCACGGAACTTTGAGATGATGGCGGAAACGTACATCAGACTGAAGGCTGAAGCTAGACGGATTGGACTTGCCATCAACGCATCAAAGACAAAATACATGAAAGCAAGAGGTTCTAGGGAAGACAATGTCAGCCTCCCACCCCGAGTTCAGATTGACGGTGACGAAATCGAGGTGGTCGATGAGTTCGTGTATTTGGGCTCACTGGTGACCGCCGAAAATGATACCAGCAGAGAAATTCAAAGACGCATTATTGCATGGAATCGTGCCTACTTTGGACTCCGGAGGACGCTCCGGTCGAATAAATTCGCCGCCGCACGAAGTTGACTGTCTACAAGACGCTGATTAGACCGGTGGTCCTTTACGGCCACGAGACCTGGACTATGCTCGTGGAGGACCAACGCGCCCTTGGTGTTTTCGAACGGAAGGTGTTGCGTACCATCTACGGTGGAGTGCAGATGGATGACGGAACGTGGAGGAGGCGAATGAACCACGAATTGCACCAGCTGCTGGGAGAACCATCCATCGTCCACATTGCAAAAATTGGGCGACTACGGTGGGCTGGGCACGTCGTAAGAATGCCGCACGACGACCCAGTGAAAATGGTTCTAGAAAGCGACCCAACAGGAACAAGAAGAAGAGGCGCGCAGCGGGCAAGGTGGATCCACCAAGTAGAAGGTGACCTGCGGACCCTTCGCAGACTACGAGGCTGGCGAACTGTGGCCATGGATCGAGTAGAGTGGAGACGACTTCTTCGGACAGCAGAGGACAACAAGGCCTTAGCCTGATTGGTAAGGTAAGTACTAAGACAAATTTATACATTTTTCAATAACAGCAATTTTACCTACAATCCTACTAATCCTACTAACCCAACACTGACACTAAACAAACACTACAGTTTCCTAAAACAACATGCACAAATTAAAACCTAGGACATTGTAACTAAACGGTTACAGTGTTGTGTTTCGTATTCAAGTCAGTCAGCTGAAACTGAAAACTAAAGCAGTAGGCGGGACAACAGCTCACTTTTAAGGTTCTACAAAGGGTGAATAATTTGTCTACTTCTTCTTTTTGAAATATTGTTCGATCATCATTTTCTAAATGTATTGGTAAAATTCATTGGGGCTGTTCATAAACTACGTAGACAGAGTTTGAGGGGGGTGGCAATTATCCCCAGACCATACAAATTAAAAACATGTATGGACAATTGTCTACTCAGAAATGAAAATGAGAGCAAAATTTTACACTGTTGAATCAAACGGAAAACTAATCCTGCTTTCAATGAAATCAATTTGATTACTGATTTTGCATTCATAATGTTTAACTGAATACGAGCTTGGAGTAAATGGTTACCATTCATGTTTCTGAAGCTGAAAGACTTGGGCTCCAATCTCACCCCGGGCAAGTCACGAATGACCTAAAATGTGTTAAACAAATCAAATAAACAATAATCATTAGTTCAACGACAGATGAATTTCAATTAAATTTTAAACAAGACGTAAACAGCAGAACTTCAACTTAAGTTGCTTTCATTTAAAAAGACTTGACTGCATAATGAAAGCACAATATGATATGAGACTTATGTCGCAACATTTGAAATCAAAATGAGTTTTCATTATGATAGGAACTGCACACTTTAATATCGATTTGCTTTCATTTTGTTAACCGACTTTGCTCGGATACCTAGTGCATGAGGACAGGTAGGCTAAAAAATCATATTGCTGGACCTCGCTGTATGAAATTGTGTTTACACCCCTGATGGTGCTAAGCTCCAACCGGTATTATCCTCGGATTAATTCCTGATCACGAATGTCAAGCTGCTATGGTGTCGATGTCGATGTCAATCTATACGACCCTTAACAAACAAAAAGGCACATCCTTCAATCAGGCAGGTATGAAATGTTGATCCGAGTTGGAGTTTACCGCCATGAGAGGGAAAGCGAATTACAGGTTACGTGCAATGCTGCCATCTTTCCTGTTAGTGTTTAATTCAATCTTCTGTGACTTTTTTAATTGGACCGGTAAAATGTCTAAAATGGTCGTTTATGTTTTATTTATTCAGTTTTTGATATTTATGCACCATTAAATACATCTACTCATCTATGTTAATGAGTCAGACTTCGCAATTACTTGTTTTAATAAACTTAAATTCGTTGCTGGAGGCAATACATCTGGCACCGCTGTTTCAATGATACTTTCACGATTGCTAGCAAAGCAATAAAGTAGAAATGGTTTCCTTTGTGATAAATTTTGTTCATCAAGAGTTTTGTGAAGCAGTCGTTTTGAGTTTCTTGTATTCGATTGCGTTTAATTGTGCTATACTTCGAAGAACATAAGTAAGTAAATACAGTGAATGTGTTTTACCAGGATTTTCGATCTAAAATCATGAAATACATGTTTTAAGTTTTCGTATTCATAATGTATGAATGTATGTGTAAACTAATGATGATAATTTAATGATATTTAAAAAAGAAGAAGAACACAAAATTACCTACCCTTTGTCACAGACTTTGTCACCTGTGCCTTTGTAGAACCTTAATATATCTCAGATGACGCAGCGGTTCGTGCTGTGCCTCTCACGCAGAAGGACTGGGCTTAATTCTTCAAACAGCTCCAATACTACTACTAATGCTGATAAATCAATACACTTCATACCTGCCTTCATAAATAACTTTCGTAAAGACCTGACTTTAGAATGAACTTTCATAAAAGTGCGAACTAAATATAAAATTGGTGTGGACAAAAAAACCTTTTTTAATTTATTTTCTGAAAGTTCCGTTCAATTTCCACCAGAAGCTGTTGGAATGCTCTTCAATTATGTGATAACGGCTAAAAAATGACCACCTTCAACCAACCACCTTCGTACATGCATGGATGTTGGTGTGCGTGTTTCCTTCCAACTCTGCAGTTCAACGTTGTCTCGTCACAAATCATATGGCGCTGTTATCTGTCTCTATAAATTCGAAAGAGTGAAGGGGGTCGCATTAAACCAGACTTCTTCATCTTCTTCTTTCTTTTTTTAAACATTAGTCTCTGTTCTGCATCTAGTGCCAATCACCGACGGACATCGATTGCCATCCATTGACGGCAATCGAATGTGCAGGAAGGCAGCTTCCACACCTGCGTAGAATATGGGCCGGGACCAACGGATTTACTTCCCTTCCGAAGGAGGACGTGACCAGAGATTTTCATGTATTAAACTAGACCCCCTTAACTATTTGTAATTTATAGAGATAGATAACAGCGCTATACGGTTTGTGACAAGACAACGTTGAACTTCCATCGGCTGATCATCAACGTCCCCGCTGACATCTGTCATGCTGACACCTGTCAGTTATTGAGCCCTGGCGGTGAAGTTGGTCACCCAATAGTTTCAATGTGCACTCACCAGATGACACTGCGATCACATAAGGTTGGTGTATCCATTGACTTGTTCGAGGAATTGCATAGTGGGATATCTTGTTAATTTGATATCTTTGTTTAATGCTACTGTGTTACCTGACTTATACGACTACAACGTATAGTTCGTCTAATTTTACATTGCAAATGCTATGCAAAATTAGACGAATCATACGTTGTATTTGGGGTACTCGTATACAACGTATATTCGTTATAAGACAGGTAACACAGTAAGGGCAAAGATGAGTAAGGGTATCGTATTTGTCCATGTTCTCAAATATAACATCTTCATAAGGTTTTTGCGATCTAGGACTTCAAATCTGGTCAATCGAAGTGTGCCGTGGCCGCTATTAGACGCGTTTGTTTGCGTCTGGGCTGGTCGCGAGTTGATCCGGCCGGTGAAGAGCTGGCGCTGCGTCTTACAGACTGTGTACTGGTGCCTCCCTTAGCTCAGTCGGTAAAGGCGCAGCTACAAAGCAAGACCATGCTGGAGGTGGCTGGGTTCAATTCCCGGTTCGGTCTAGGAATTTTTCGGGTTGGAAAATTTCTCGACTTCCCTGGGCATAGAAGTATAATTGGACTTGCCACACAATTATACCAATGCAAAAATGGTACAGGTATCGAAAGCTCTCAATTAATAACTGTGGAAGTGCATCTAGAACACTAAGTTGAGAGCACGCAATAAGCTAATATGCGATATGCAATAAGCTTGAAATCCGAAGAAGAAGAACTGATGAACTGAAGCCGTTGCGTCGCGAGTGATTGGTGATGGAAAGTGGACGCAGTCCTTTTTTCTCTCTTGAGGTCCCTCTAGTTGGAGCAACTAGAGTGTGTTTCGTAGTTGATGGGGGTTTACGCTGCAGTGTGAGGAACGAAAGACGAGAGTGCTGTTTTTAACACCGGATAAGGAAGTAGTGGCAGCATATCAATGGGAGCTCTTCGAAATCATCGTAATGTCATGGATTCCTTTGCAACATGGGGTGAGTATTTAAACGTGCATCTTACTATTTTAAAACCACATAAAATTTGTCGTATGCAAAATCAATCTTAGTTGAATTTATAAAGCTCTTGAAGAGATTCTGTACTTTCCAGATTGACGGCGCCATTGAGCCAAACTGTCTCTTCACGCAGTGATTGACAGTTTCTTATGAGGTTTTCGGAGGTTTGTTTTAAAGAAAGTTGAAAACTCTTTTTTATGACATCTCATAAATGAATGTAACTGAAAAGGTGCAGGATGTCTTATAAGTAGTTGAAAATACTTTTAAATAACACTCTGGTAATTAAATGTACGCATTATGCTTACAAAACTTCTTTATGACGGATCGAAGGCATGTTGCACGAGAATATAATTTTCATGCTATTGGCATTAACATGATAGATACTTATTATAAAACCGTTATCAAGCGGAGTTGGTCTAATTAAGAGGTAATAAGTCTATAATCCCATGCTCATTTTGTTTTTAATTTTTTGCCGCTGGTTTTTATGACATTTCCAAAACATGTTATAAAAAGCTCCACGTCTTGCGCTTTTTAGGTTGTATTAATGTATTTAATGATATATATTAAAGTAATATTGATTCTATACGTTACTCATTGAAACGTATTTTCAACTTCTTTATGACAAGCCGTGTTGTTTGGGATTTTGGCCCTTCATACAATGGTAGGTTATTAACAACAGCGAGGATAGTCCACAGTCTACCTACAATTGTTTTGCTATAGTGAGTGGTAGTTCCATACCATATCATCATCTAGGACTTCAAATTTGGTCATAAACTTGTCCTTTCATATATGCACAACTTTGCTGAAAAGGATGATACATTTAATATGACACGCTCTAAGGGGGTAGAGCAGCATAAGATTCTGTGACAAGTAATGCATCAGGTATAGGAAAATACATTACATTACGTTACATAATTGATGCATGGTACCAAACTAATCATTACTTGTGATTTTATACAGCCAACCATAGCGTATATGATCCATCCGTAACGAAATCGTTAAAATAACACAAATATTTGATAATTATGATAAATATTTTTTAATTCAATAATTTCCTTATTTGTATTTAGATGTATTTTTCGGTCAAACATTATCTCAGAACAGAAACATTGTTATTTTTTAATATTGTTAGAATTTCTGTGATTGGCCTGTATAAAATAAAAATACTTACCTGAATAAGATAGTGATTTTTTGTCTTAAATAAAACAACCTTATTTTTATTTTTTGCATCACGTTTCGTATATTTCACATTGTTTTGATTGTTAGTATTTCCGTTTGCTGTTTTTGATTCAACCATGTCAAACTCAGCTATCCGTGTATGTTTAGTGTACGGGTTTGTGTAATTTTCGTTTCCATTGTACATACATTACAGTGATAATTTTAACAATATTTTTTTTAATAAAATATTTTTCATTCTGTTGTTGTTAATGATGATTTCATTTGCTATTTAAAAATGCATATTCCTTAAATGCTCTCTGCAACAAATGTTTGATTTTATTCTTTATACAGCTGATGAGATCGAACTAACATAAAAACAGGTTCAACTCTTTTGTATATGATAAAGTCTTTTTGATGACAGCTTGGAAGTACTTTTGTGTTTGATTTATTCCATTTAATTCGTTTTCATCCGTAATAGAGATTTTCAATTTGCTAACTCCTGTAAAGGGAACAATTAACCAATAAATTCAACGCGAATGGTTAACTCTTCGAGCACCAAACCAAAATAAAAATGGAAAGATATTTAGTTCCCATTTGGTTATGCCACATGGTATGTAGTTGGTATGATTGTTAGTTTAATTTTTGGAATTTAAAATTTTATCAAGTCAATTGAGCAAGTTCAAATTTAATGATTGATTTTTCCTTGCATATTTTTCCCTCAAAGCTAATAAAAATACGCTCAAGTCTTTCATCACACGTTTTTTTTACGCAATTTTGTTTTACACGGTTAGCGCCGCTGATTCACCATTTACATGGTACGTTTTTAATGAATTCTCGATAACGATACAACCTATGGGCTTGATTCGAATCACATTATCCGTTTAAAGCCATAGGTAATCGAATGACATACTTTAAAAACAAAATCACAAACATGTAGCGTGCCCTAATAAAATTTTTATGGTCGTGTTCCAGTCGTGTTCATCCAAACAATTTGTGAAATATTTCTATGATTTGGGTTATCATCCGTATATGGTATTTTTTTATTAGGGCGATTAACATATTAGCTAAATAAATAAACTTTCCAACCGTACAAAACCAACAGAAAACGGATGAGTAGATTCCGAGGTACATAATTTTGAAAAAAAGTGTTGAGTTCATTTTCAGTTTGGTGCTCAAAGAGTTTAACGCAATAATGGAGCTTAAAGTGAGTCGATTTCAATATTAAACATAACGAGATTTTTCCTTTCACCAATGGTTGCGTTGGTTTCGGAAGGATGTTGGCTGGCAGAGGGACGGGAAAATACTTAAATGCTACATTTCACCTTCTAAAGCATATATTTTCTTTCATCTTTTCCTTTTGGTTCATTTTATGACACTTGAGTTTCTTTCGCCTAAAAGTAATTACCATCTTAGTGTTTTAGTTCGGTCATTGTGAAATCGTTTGTACAAATTGCAGTCGAAGTAAAAAAAAGACGAGGTTGCAATTAAAGTAATTCGAGTACATTCTTGTGAGATTTTTACGACAGTACATTCTAGACTAATGGCTGAGTTTTTACTTAATCATCAAATTTCCGCCCTATCTAACGTTCGAGGTTGAAACATTTTCCGCTTACCTGAACCACGATTACTGTCGACGTTAGCAGATTCTTTCGGTTTGGTCATGTTGCTGGTGGTGGTGGTTAATTCATCAGTGTCATTATCAGAGGCCCCAGGACCCTTCGGTGCACGTCGGTAAAGGTGTCTAGCGCCCGTCGTCATCAACGCTCCGCTCTTCTGCTTGTAACCGACGGATGAGGAATTTGCGGTACCTCCCCCTAGACTAGCATTGGCAGTTTGCAGATCGTACGAGGAGGACTTTCTTCGCATGTTCTTCACGTTCTTGATGAATGATTGACTGACAGTGGTACCGCGAAGGAATTTGTCATTGCTAGTGTTGTTATCGCCATCGTTATCGTCATTCGCAGGATTGCCGCCGACGCCAGAAGCTCGGGCGGATCGACGATTGCCACTATTATTATTATTATTGTTGTTATCGTGGTTGTAATAGCGCATGGTAGATGCTGACGTTTGCGGCGACGCTACCGTTGTCGTCGTAGTCGGTGTCGTCGCCACTATCGTCCTTGCAGCCCCAATGCTTGTCGCCGATGCCGCCGGCGAGGATAGTGTCTCCTTTTCCGAGACCTGGGATGCTATTGCCGGCGGTTGGGGTAGTGGCGGTGGCGCCGAGTTGAAAAATACGTTCGGATTGTTTCTACTGAAGCTGTTATGTTCAGTGTCTCCTGCTGGTTGAAAAGAACTGCGCAAGTTAGAGCTACTGTTGGCTGTGCTAGTAGTAGCATCATTTAAATGTTGATTACGACCGACCGTACCAATCGAAACGGTGGTCGGTTGAAGTTTTGATTGTTTGCCAAAAGAGCTTTTACGGTAATCATCGTCCAGATTCAACGAATCGAAATTGCTTGATTCATTATCGTTAGCCAGATTATAATGGATTTCGGAGCCAGCGTTCGACTGGAAAGTCGTTCTCGGCATCGCCTGGTTATGACTATTATGATTATTTGAATGGAGAAAATACTGTCCTAAATTATTGTTATTTATATGAAGATTATTACTGCTACTGCTATTATTGTTGTGTTTGCTGTTGTTCAAGAATTGGTTGAAGGTATTCGATGGGAATGATTGCTGTACAAAGGATAGGGAATCGGTTGAGGATGGGGATATTTTAGGAGATGGCAATATGATTTTATGTCGGTTGTCATTAACTCTTTTTACATTGGCCCTGTGAGAGCGATACCGGGGGCCCACGGTAGAGTCGTACGGTTTCTCGCCGGCATTTCTTTCTAGTGCTTGCCGTTGGCGGGCCATTGTTTCGAATGCGTGTATTACACTGCCCACACGTGTCGTGACATCGGGTATGCCAAGGGAGCCACTGAACAAATCGCGCTGATGTCGCAGCGCACCTACAACCAGATCGCTGGCGTTGCCGTTTGTATTTACATTTTCACCCAAATGTAGATGATTGTTTTGTGTAGTGAGGGTTGCTGTCGACTGCACATATTTTACATTTCATCGAAACAAAAGCAAGAAAGAAAACAGAAAGTTTGAACGAAAGAGGTATTAACAACATGGTTGAAACTTAATAGTTCTGAAAATTTAAATAGATACTGAGTTCTGTGTTTTTGGGATTAGCTAGAGTGTAGATTAGTGTGGAAGTGCATGGGTGGAAGTTTTATGATCACGAATAATCACGAATGTAATGATAATCATGGATGACCTACCCAAGTTGCACACTTCCGTCACGAAAAGTTACAGCAACTTGGTTGTGACTAAAATAAGTCGCACCGTTTTACGACAAGTGTGCTGCTAGGATATGTTTATTACATCCTGTTAGAATCGTGTATGTACAGTTGTGTTCAATATAATAGCAGCGTATGCCAATTTCCATACAAAATGGTCAACTTTGACATGATGTAACTTTGTTAACTTATGATCAATTGAGCTGAAACGTTCGCTTAACTATTATTTTGAACAATTTTACCTAGTGTCTCACTTTCTGGCAGGTGCTTCCAAAAATGTGGTATTTTGTAATCGTAAAATTGAACATATTTATAGTTCTGTGGCGAACGTTTCAGCTCAATTAATCATAAGTGAACAAAGCTACAACTTGTCAAAGTTAACCATTTTGTATGGAAATCGGCATGCGCTGCTTTTATATTAAACACAGGTGTATATCTTTATTATAGAGACTTTCAGCCTTTGGCTAGTTCGTCTATTAGTTAGAATAATGTACAGCAGCCAACGTTTTTCTTGTTAAAATACAACCAACTGGGAAATGGAAAGTGAATTTCAGTTCTTACCAGTGTTCAGAAAATCATTCTCAAATCTCATTCATTGAGCCTCCTCGCGAGAGTAAACTCGCTTGCGAATGCGGAAAACAAAATTCACGCTTGAGATTCTGAACTCAGAAAGCCAACAAATCATTCCAGCTTTAAGCTTATAGAATCATCTCTAAAGGAAATTGATAGCATGCTTATGCATGTTGTGTTAGTTTTCCAACCCCTGATGTACAAACAATAGTAATAACAATAAATAGCGCCAACATATACATAAATGAATTATTGAGCCTGAAAACTCAACGGTGATTTTTGCGACGTTGAATTTTGTAATGCAAAACTCATAGGCGCATAAACTTATGCATGAGATTTAAGTTTTTGAGTATTTCCGAACACTGGTTCTTACTGTTCTAAAAATATCTTCTTCTTTTTTTCGACTAATACGTCTCATCTGGAACTTAGTGACTGTCCTCAACTTAGTGTTATTTGAGAGCTTTCTACCATTTATGTAGTCGTATAATTGTTTGACATGCACAATCACAACGATACTCAGTGAGTCGACAAAATTTAAAACTTGAAAAGTTCCAAGACCGATCTGGGAATTGAGCGCGCATGGTAATCCGTGCTTTTACTGGCGAAGCTACAAGGAAGCGAGTCCAGTAACGCCTGGTAGATTACCTTTTCATGGTGCGTTACTGGCATTAAGATCTACCACCGATGCCTAGTCTAATCTACTTCAAACTAGGGGAACAGGATTGTTTTTGTAATCAAAGGAACACATCTTAGTTCTTTTTACTTTTTAAGCCTTGTTGATAGTGACAAGACTCGGCTTTGTCCACCGATGATGAACTTGAAACACGGAAAAAATAGTTAGGTAGTTATTTTTCATCTTCGTGATTCCTAATCTTTTATTCGCTGCTGATGCTGGATTTTGTAGAAAAGGAATCCGTTTTTGACTGACAAAGGGGCGCGCCTTTGGAGGGTGTTCCAACACTTTTCAGCATAATTAATAATGGTTATGAGATGATTTTAAATCTCTCTAAATGGGTACCCAAAAAAAAATAAGGTGGAGACCAATTGGAACAACACTTCCATTCCAAGGCAATCGAAACGGTTCATAATTCCGAACATTTCAATCACTAGCAAAATTCTTGAATTATCAAAGAAATATCTCAGTGTCTATACTGGTTTGATGGCAGGACATTGTCCATGTAAATATCACTTGAAGTTATTAGGAAAACTTCAAGAGGATGTGTGTCGATTCTGGGGCATAGAAAAAGAAGACTCTGAACCCCTGCTATGCCCTTGTGCAGCAATCTTCAATAAAAGGAATATTTTTTCTGGCAGAACCCTTTGCTATTTGGAATGCAGGTTCCAGTCAAGTAGTACATTTTATTCGAAATGTAATACCTGGCTGGGAAAATGCTTTTGGTCAGTCTATGTCGGTCACTTCACAAAATAGTGACATGACATACTGATAAAGCAATATAAAAACGGGAAATATATCACAATAGATCAAAGTAATGGTTGCAGTGATGAATATACCCAACACGGAAAAAATGGGTACGATGAAAAATTATGTAAAACATAATTTTATCAACATTAGACTTCTTCATTCCCTAAAAAGAATTTGCAATCTAATTGCCTACCATATAGTTTTATTCATAACTCCAAGATACAAGTATGTGCACAAAATGGTAAAGATTGATGAAGGTCTAGCGGTCACGTAAATGGTTTGCATTTGTATGAGGATTACTATGAAGACAATTTAAATATCACAAATATCACTGAAACTTTAGTTCTAGTAGTCCAAATGATTTAGAAATTTAACATGTGGTTGTTATAACAAACACTAACTAGCTTGTTTTTGTTACGATCAGTGTGATTTCAAGAAAGATAAAAATATGAAAAAAAAAAATCAAGTTAGAGTAAATTGATAGTTGAATATTTGCCTGACAACAACGACAGGCTTGTTTATAGTTGTCATCGAGGGGGACGACTCTATCTACGATGCAGGAAATATTGCGTTTTGCTGTGGCTAGCTGCGCGTACGCTGAGTAGATAGAAAGAAGATTAGTAGATGCGAGAAATAAAAGAAGATTTTTCGAAGATTTATTCGCTAGCGTGAGATTTTTTGAGCATCTAGAATTGAGATTTAGATGTGTCGCTCCCCTCGGTTGTCATGTATAAAGTTTTGAAAGTATTCTGATAACTTGAACCAAACATAGAGTAATAGAAGTGAAATTCAAATATCTCCCATAGAAATTCGCAATAGAGTAGTTCCACGTAAAATGACAAATCGATGAAACTCGACCCCTCAATCATAAAAATTGAACAAGGAAATTTTGAGATATTTGAGTATTTACAGTATTTAAAAATTTACAAATATTGCAAAAAAATACCGTGTATATGGGAAAAATTTCTACCGTGGCGTTCATACTTGATAATTCCCCTGGAACTCTTCCCATATTTTTTTCCGGAATTTTCTTCCGCATAGTTTTTTTTCAGACTCGTCCTATTTAGGAAGATTTTGGGGACATCTCTGGTAATATTCATATTTTATTTTATCCATAATATCTGAAGAATTCTACATCAACATTACAAAAGCAATCCGTTGGATTTATCAGTAAAATTTCTTTTAAATTTACCTCAAATTTCTTAGGAAACCCATGCCAAAATTCTGTTGAAATTTCCATAAATTGCCATTATTCTTATAAACATTCCTAGTCCACGAGCCTTTTTAATACTAGGGTAAACGCCCCTATAGTTGCGGTACGTTAGAAGCGTTAGGTTCCTATAGTTGTGTATTGATTCTCCTAGCAGAACTATAGGAACCTAACGCTTCTAACGTACCGCAACTATAAGAGCGTTTCCCCTACTGGTTTTATTTTTATTTTCAAATCAAGTCAGATTTTTTAAAAATATGTCCTAAAACCAAAATCTTGATTAAAAAAGACCGTAGCAAAGGGAAAGTTGCCAACATTTTTATGTACATTAAAAAAAAACTATCGTTGCTGGTGGAACATCACGTAAAATTTACTCAAATTCAAAGGCATATTTAAAAAAATTAAATGGGAAACTCCGTAGAGCCAATGATGACTAACTGCTGATGCTCTATGGAGTTTACTGTTTTATCGCAGCCACACTTAAGCATTCAGATTTAAAAATGACCGTTCCTACTTACCCTGCAATCACACTTGCCTCGGTGTACCTTAATGTTTTTATGAGTTTATGATTGCGTGGATAAAATTAACGACAAATCGTGCGTTTAATTTAATGGCAGTCTGAATTTTATTTTGTTTTTAAATTACCGTTAGACGTGTAAAAATTACATGATCTTCCATTCCAGGACATAGAGAATGTACACACCCAAAATTGATCGTGGGAAAAATCTTTTCAAAATATAATGCAGCAGATCTATCCAAAACTACCTTCTTGATGGATATCATGTTGACATAATTCATAATTTCAAAAACTATTTTTTTCATAAATTATGCTAGGAATCGTAGAGATTTGATCCCATTTTTATAATATTAATTAAAATAATAATCTGTACACAAATTTCGGGATCGAAAGCATGAAAATACTCTCCAAACAGAGTTTATTTTTTCACGTGCATATATCAGAATTAATCTTTTGGGACCCTACCCTAGCTTAGTTTTTTTTTTCCTTTTATTTACAAGGTTTTTAGCCAGGGGCTGGTTCACCAACTTAGTTTTCAACTGCAAACCAAAGTTAACAAAAAATCGAAAGAAGTAGCACTAATTCAATTATTGATTAATGCTACTTATTCAAAGCTTTAAGCTATCCAAAAAAATATTAAAAATCAACATGCTGTATAAAAAGTGTCTTAGGAAGGGAATACATAAGAACTGGTCTCATAAATATATACGATTCACAAACTGACGCAAAATTTAACCATAACATTACCTTCCATGCGGGTGCATGACATTAGGCATACATACGTTAGGCATAAATACGATAGGCATATTGTACAATAAGCATAATGGATGGTTGGCATAATGGACGTTAGACATAACGGTTAGGTTTTCTTTATTAGGGAGGCTTTCAGCCTGGGGCTGGTTCACCTCCGGATATTTAGGGTCCGTTATGCCTAACTATTCGACATAATTCTTATATAAATAAGAAATCACAATATTGCATTATTTTTCTCAAAAGCTGTTATTTGAGAACAATCTTAATCTTTTTTATGTGTGTTCATTATTTTTGTTATTTTCAGATTAGAGCCAAAGGCTTAGCTGGGTTTTGATATGGATTTTTTTTTATTGATGGGTCATTTGGCCAAATCACAAAATTTACCATTCTTTTTCTCATGAGCTGTTTTTTTAGAATAATCTTCTTCTTCAACTAATGGTTTTCTGCACGAACGAATTAAAGCCTATGGTTTCTGATTTTGCAATGTGATGTGGCCATTTGGCCGAATATGGCTGGACTATAAAAGTTACAGGGATAAATGTCGGTCATAAGGAACGGTTCCGCAAATTTTCAACAAAATCAAATAAATCATAGCTTTACGATGGAACTAATCTTATTTTTTCATGATTCAAACTTAATATGTATTCTTTAAACCGGGTTTAGGAAGATTGGTCTTAGCATGAGATCTCGCTATAAATTTCCAGTTCAATCCACGATTCCTGAACTATACCAATATTTCATTTTAACGATTCAAGGATTCAAGGCCTCAATTTCCTAGCTTGATTCTTTAAATCATAAAAATAGTATTCCTGTGCATTGAAGAGCTTTTGAGGTCTTGGACTTTCAAAGTTATCAAAACATTTGAATTTTACAGATATTTGTAGATTTATACTATCCATGAACTACGTAGATAGTTAAAGAAAGGGGAAGGTGTTTGTTAAAAGTTCCTACGATTGAAAAAAAATCTTTCAAATGGCTGCTACTTAGTATGTGGACAAACCCATTTAGCTAACAATGGATTTCTAAATTCTACATTTTGTTCTGTTCTTGTATTAATGTTGGAACTAGCCACTCAAATGTCCTTATCGACACCTATAGAACCAGCATATATCATAAGCTAGAAGTTCGAGAAGGCTCTAATAACCAGATTGCAAGCTGGTTTTCTAGATTTGAAGTTACATAACAGCATGAGATTTTATGCCTAACGTCCATTATGCCTTTCGTATATTATGCCTAACGTCAATTCTGCCTAATGTATTTATACTTAACGTCCATTATGCCTAACGTGTGTATGCCTTTCGTCCAGTGATGTCATGGCAAATTTGGAACTGTGGTCCTTATCCCAAGTAAATTATTTCTTGATTTAGAGAAACCAGGGCATATCAAGCTCGGGATCAAGTTTGCTTCTTTTCCCCCATACCGTATAGAGCGGGGGTTTTTCGATCAATGAGGTTTCTCATTGCTTTTATGTCGGATAATGTTTATAAAGGAAGCATGCTTAAGTCCTGATACAACAAACATATTACGCTTACATTAAAATAATAATAAATATCTGTGATAAAAAATTCCCCGCTGTTCAAATTGTAAGTTGTAAATTTATTCTGACAATATTGCACACTTGGCTAGGACATTGGGGCACTCGTTGTAGTATTTTTAGTTTATGTTGTTATTAATTGAAAAGTACCGTACCGAATTCAAAAACTCCCATCATGAGAAATGTGCAGTTTTGAATTGATTGACTAGCTGAAATATTAAACGACAGCAGTAATTTATTTGTCAAAACTACCAACAATCCAAAAAAGTGTTAAACATTTACTGGAAAATTTATGTAAACATTGAGCCGATTTAAAGAATAATGTTTCAACAACCAATTATTGCACATTTGATTCATTGTACTTGAAGAAAAAACAGATTGGAAAAGGGCAGTGAAATAAGAAGCGATTTACTAAAACTGCTCAAACTTCATATAGACTTGGCGAATCAAGCCAAAAATTATACTGACAAACCTTGAATACTTGATCAACCAGCCAACCAAAGTTGTATACTGAAAGATTAGAACTCTTTGAAATTTCATGAAAAAAAAAAACAAAAATATCACGGGGTATTATTTAAAATGTCCAGTATTATACGTCCACTGATGGTGATTTTATTTTCATAGAAGTACGTTTTCCGTTTAGTAATCAGTCTATAAAGTCTCTGTGTTCAGAAGCAGCAGAGCTGCAACCCTGGTTGGAATTTCATCATTCAAATATTGCTATCAATACTTAGGTACACAGATAAAAATTCTGAATGTTAATTGTGATGTAAACATTCAATCACGTAAACTTGTATTTCATTTCACGCAACCGAGTAACTTGCAAACAATGTTGTTTACAAAGATGGGCTTTTGTATACCATATTTGCTACATTGCATGAAATGTGTCAGAACTTAACATGATATATAATGTAAACGTATATGATATGTGACGCTCCATTTATGTGCATTATATAGAACAGAAATTTACACTACTTTTTCGAACTGTGTACTAACAACGATATGATCGAGATCGTGTGGTTTTCTCTCATACTAGGATTAGTGTACTAAGATTCTCTTTCTCACGGTCATCGATTGAATAGCTATCGCCCACACTCAAATATAGGAAACGAACTTAGTGAATTTCGATAGGATGGTAAATAATAAATTTAGACAGCAGAAGGCAGTAGAGGGAGAGGGGATGCGAAGTTGGTGCTTCATCAAACGGAAGCAAACGTTTAACGTTTGTTACAATTTATGAAACACTAACTTTGGTCCCGCTCCCCCTTGTAGGGTATTTTTTTACATGGGTGGTCACCTGTAAATACTACGTCATTTATGCATGTTCCCTAAATATGTTACTTAAATAGATGATAAATATAGATAAATAAATAAACTGTATATATTTATGTAGAAGCACCCATTTCCCATGTTACCAAGGAGACATGCGCTAAGGCTAGCGCAACAATTAAACCCGATACGATTTACCATCACCACCCGGTTCGTGTTGGGGGAGTGGAGAATAATCCTAATTATACAGCCCACGAAGGATTTAACCACTCAACGACTTTCCTCGCAATACTCTGGTTGAAGACGGTGACTGGATGCAACGGATTCAATTCCCGGATCACGAAATTTTTTTCTTGGTTCCCCTGTTGAGCTTGCCATATAATCACCCATATTATCGTTTTACGCTAAAGCCGAATTTTCCATACAACATCTTTTTTGTACGTAAAATACGGTTCGAATGAAATCAAGAATATGGATAAAAATGGTATAAGAACTTGTTAAACTTTCATAGATACTGATTTACGTATTGTGTATACATTAAATATTTATCTGATTTAGAACAATAACACGTGAAAGTCGATCGGTGTTCTTAAAAATTTCATATAAAGTATTGGTTGTAAATATTTATAATAAAAGCCTAGATTTGTTATAGATGAAAAGTCATTAGATAAGGCAAAAATATAAGCCTGTTTTATTCATATTTGACACCAGATTTGAAGTTAACGACCACGAGGAATACAATACTCCATTGCACGTACGTATATCCTCGAGAATTTCCGCTACATAAAAAAAAAAATCTATCACACTACGTACTACACCGTACATCGACCATCAGGTTTCCTTTCTATGGTTTATCCATTACAATAGCATGTTCTGAACTGTTACAGCAAAAAAAATCATTCCTAAGGCGTAAAAATCATGCCCGAGGACTGCAGAGTCCTCAGTATGAAAATTCTCCTATTAAGTACATTTTCATCATTTTTGGCAAAGAGTATCCGGTGAAATCGCTATTTAACTAGTGACATTCTATTTATCTCAGTGCCGTCGTCTTTCAGTCCACCTGATTTCAATGTCGCTCTTTTACCTCAGTTTCGTCCCATCGGGTACCATCAGGGCTGTGCTTTCGAAAATTTGCTCAACGGAAATTGATTTCGATATTATAGATAGACTAGACAATTCAATTTCGTTAGGACGCCCGGAGGATAGGAAAACAGATTTCTTCAGGGAAATGGTATGTATCGTCGGAGAAAAATACAGTTTAATAGTATCGTTTACGGTGCATGGTTGATATCACCTGCGCCAAAAATCTAACAGGGGACGTCTCTTGATGGCATTCCGAGCACTCGGGACCGAACGAGTAGAGCCAGGAACGCCAAAAGACACTACTTTTATAGCGCTTTCTGTATATAGATATGTACGTAGACATCCATATATGTCCCCTTGACCAGCAGGCAGGCACCGCACCGTTGCAAAACAGTCAGCATCTTCTCCACGTGATATTGCCATACGGAACGGATTGTCCCAAAATAAGTTTACCCTTATGCTCCGTGCTTATGCTCTCCATTGGGATATAGGAGGAAAAATATTGAAAGAGGAAATCAAGCGAATTTATCGTTCATAAGCCAAAAGTCAGATTTATGATGAGTTTCTTTTGTTCTGAGTTGAAGTATGACGTTAATGGAGATCTTTGCTCTGTATTTATGATACGAACGCACCGTTGATACGTTTGCTAGTGAATGTAGGTTATTTACGGAAAGGGTTGATTGCACGTCAAAAGTTAATTGAAATTTGAAATGACTCCGAACTTCAATCGGAAATACTATTCATGGAACCCCGGATATATTCAACGAGAGTCTTTTCGGGAAAATATCCGAAATCATTGATATTCCAGAGATCTACGAAAGAAGCTATTCAAAATCTCAGCTCATACCCCCTCATCAGTGCAAATGATAACGGTAGGTATGTATATCAATAGGCAAAATAATTTTTCTCAACAAAGTAACTTAATTTTACCTCGTTTGCATCGGTGTGGCTAGGGTACACCCATAATGCCACATGCCTTATTATTATTCAAATTGAGTAGGTACCTACATTGTCGATTCTGATGCTTTTGCCCGTTCAGAGTATCCGAATCTCGGTGGTTCAGTGAAATTTCACCGAAATCACATACAATGTAAACATTGTTCATTTGTCCACACGAACGCATGTTACTGGCGAGCGAGTGGCAAAATCTGCTGCCACATTTTCCACGCCCGGAAGTCAAACATGTCGATATCCGGGCATAACTCGTAAAACTTTTGATTTTGTTTACCGCGGATTCGAATAGCCGTAAAATGTTCATATGGGCATACCACATTCCGGGAAGTCACATTGGGAAAACAAACACCAAGCAGAACGGTGAACAACGTGGCTCAATTTTCGGCTATGGCACAATTCCCAATGCAGTGTGTACTTAATTGAACAGGTGTGCTTCGTACAGAGGACGATATTTTATACGAAATGTTGAAATGCAGATTACTACGAATAATGTGTGTAATTTTTGTAAATAATCGCGACCATATAGTAAATTTAATTATTCCAGGAGTACTAACTCACATTGTAAGAAGTTCTTCTATTTACGTTACAATTGAAAATTGATAGTTTAATTTATTAGTTATGTAGCAGCGATACAGTGATACCACGGACAATCAAACCTGTGGAAATATTCTCCATTTCTTCACTAGTTCCATTTTACCCCAGACAAACCAAATCTATAATATCCAATGATGAAATCAAATATATTCTGACGTTAGGTAGTATGTCCAACAGGAATGAGAAAACATGGAAACGGGAAGAGTGAACTATATTGTTAGTTTAGTGTATTTTAACAAACCGACGTGTCACCCTGTTTCCAATTTTGGCAAAAATCATGTAAAGGTGGATTGCATCTGAGTGTAATCGCTTCTGTCATTACTTTTTCCACCAAAACAACACATTTCCATTGTTTACTTCCATTCTTCCTTGATTGAGATAAATACAAGCAAATGTGCTGTCATATAGTGGTGAATAATATCAGTGAGTAAAGACAACGTTCAACATGTTCAACATGAAACAACAGTTTCGTCCCATCAACATGTTGCACACATTAGAGAAAATTTTAGAACTTGTTGTTAAAGGCCAGCTGTTGGAGTATTTGAATAGCAACTCTTTGTTGATACCAGAACAATCAGGATATCGGGAAGGTCATTCCTGTGAAACTGCGTTGAATTTGGTGTTAGCAAAGTGGAAAGACAACTTGGAGCGTAAAGATACGACTGTTGCTGTTTTTTTGGATCTGAAACGCGCTTTTGAAACAATTTCTAGGCCCTTACTGTTAAGTACAATCAAGCGCTTTGGAATTACGAGTACTGCTTATAAATGGTTTGAAAGCTATTTATCTGACAGAACTCAACGGACTGTTTTTAATGATTCTGTTTCCAGTCCCGTGGGGAATAACCTTGGAGTGCCCCAGGGAAGTGTATTAGGGCCTCTTTTATTTATTATGTATATTAATGATTTGCGACGCGTTTTACGATTTTGCGACATTAATCTTTTTGCAGATGATACTGTGTTATTCATTGCAGCTAAGGATTTAGAAGTTGCCGTCTCACATTTGAATGAAGATTTGCGTTCTCTAAGTAGATGGTTGAAGTGTAAGCAGTTGAAATTAAATACAAGTAAAACTAAATTCATGGTAATTTCGCGGAACCGAGTAAATGATAATGTCTCCGTGGTAATTGATGATGAGGCTATTGATCGCGTTCGGGAGATTAAATATCTTGGCGTGATTATTGATGACAAACTTAAGTTCAACTCTCACATTGACAATGTCATCAAGAAAATTGCCAAGAAGTATGGAATTCTATGTCGACTGAAAAACGATTTAACTATTGCCAGTAAAATACAGCTATACAAATCAATCATCTCTCCTCATCTAGACTTTTGCCCATCCATTTTATTTCTAGCCAATGAAACACAAATATCGAGATTACAGCGTTTGCAGAATAAAATAATGCGTTTGATTTTGCGATGTAATAGATTCACTTCCTCAACTTTGATGCTGGACGCTTTAAAATGGCTGTCAGTGAAGCAAAGAATAGTTTATTTGACTATGGTGTTCATTTTTAAAGTAGTAAATGGTTTGCTGCCTCGATATTTGTGTGATCGAATTGAAAGAGGAAGTGATTTTCATAGATATAATACTAGAAACGCGGATGAAATAAGAACACCACATTTCTTGACTTGCGCTTCACAGAATTCATTGTATTTTAAAGGAGTAAATGTTTTCAATTCGATGTCTAGACATATTAAACGTGCAACAACATTAGCAGAATTCAAGAGACATTGTATTTCACACGTTAAAACTGTCTTTTGAACAGTTATCCAGTGATTTTTTTTTTTTTTTTTTATGAATGGACGAAGTATGTATCTTGACGAAGTTATTTATAACGGATTATTTTGTATGGATAGCTGTCATAACGACTTTTTAATAATTATTATAGCACTGCAAAAACTATTTTGTTCGCCACGATGGTGATGATGGATTTTTTTTTATATTTGAATTAAAGTAGTAGTTAAAAAAAAAAGTAGTAGTCTACAAAGGTTTGAGCCTCGCGCGCGTATTACGGATATAGAGGACTGAATTTAACATTTGATAAAAAAAAAATGCAACTTTGAAGCTTATTTGGAAGATACTTTGAGTTAGTATTAAGTTTTCTGGCTGAATGTCGGGGGTTCGTGAGCATTCCTGACATTGCTGAAAATTATAATAGCATCATTGCGGGGTTGCTAGTGTATAGGATGCTTTGTTGATTGTTCATTAACTCTTGATTGCTTGTAATACTTATGAATATTCTAGGTGGACAAAAAGGCGAACTAAGAGGTGGACGCCTAAGCTTTTTCACATTTATGTATATTGCTGTGAAGCAACTGTAAAGTCTAGAGGGAATTTATATCTGTAACTGTAACCAGCTCGTTTTTGTTTGCTAACCTGGTTAAAATGTTTATATTTAATTATCTTAAAGATAAATCGTCCAGCTCAAACCTTTGTAGGGGTAAGAGGTGGGACCATCATCATCATCATCATCATCAACGTGAATCAAAGTTAGCCCCCGTGGAGAATAGAAAAACTATAAAACTGATGATGATTTCAAAAATTTCCACGTCGAGCTATACTGCCCTTTTCAGCATAGTTGTCTCATTTTTTTTTAAACAGCAAGCGGAGAAAAACACGGTTGAAGATTTTTTCCTCCATGGGCTCTTATGGATGGGACAACATAGTTTTGGTATTTTTCGCGACATTTCTGAATAAAGTAGGAAACTTTCCTATCAGAAAATAATTTCGACCGTTGTTGGGCGCCTGTTTTCAAGTTTGTCAATACTATTGGTATTAAATACTTTAGCTAATGCGTAGACAATCGTACACATATATTGACCCACTAAGGTATTTTTTTTTATCATGGTCGCTTTAACCTTTTTCTTCTCAAGTTTGTCTTCCTTTTGAGATGCAAAAATGTGTATTTGAAAAAAAAAACTGCTAGAGCAAAAAAAAAATGCATAATGCAGCCTAAAATTAACGAATCCATTAAACAAGTATTTGTTTGATATATATAGTAATTATTTTTTCAATAGTTGATCAGTGGTTGATGAGTGTGGTATCTACCCACTTGTAGATGCTCCCTGGCTGTATATATTTTTTGATTAGTTGCTAATGTTTTCAAAAAAACCTCTATTTTTCGAGGACCGTTCCGTTGTCTCAAGGATCCATATATAGGAACCATGAATGTATTCTGGCTAATTGTCAATATTTGTGCCCATTAATCTAAATTACAGATTACAGATTACACTTGCAAAACCCTACAAGCACACCTTTCAAAAAAACGTGTAACAACTCTTTTCGCTTTTTAAAAAAGTATACGACTCTATTTTCAATCTTTTTACAATTTAAATCATCTACAAACCCTGGGAATTCTAATGGTACCACAATTTTTAAAATTCATTAAGAAATGGCTCAGTTGTGCCATTGCAAACTTGCCGTTACACGTTTTTCGAAAGCATCATATTCGGAGTGTTAATGCCTGCAATGAAAATTCACCATTGTAGACGTTAACGCTGACGTTATCGACGGACGGTTATCGATTAAGAACCATGTTTCATGACGATTGAAAATAGTTTAAAGTGCTTTAGAGTTAACTTATTTTTATTTTCCATGATTTGTTTTTCGTCGATCTTGATTTCCGTACTGAGTACCAATGCTACCGATGCCAGAAAGGTAGCTCCCACACTTGAACCCTACCTATTGACCCATCAACTCATGGCTCCGCGGCTCTAGGGGGCGCTATAGTTGATCGATTTTAATTGTGTACAAAATGTAGAACCTTTGCAATATTGGGAACAACTTTTCTGAAGACCGGATGCCCGAGTTAACCCCGAAAAGTTTCAAATAAACCTCGACTGCCTTACTTTTGGTGAGGGCCTAACGCGCTTTGTGTGGTTCTTAACTTGGCGAAGAGGCATATGAAAAATAATATTTGCGTGGGTATTGCGGATCTTAACGAAAATGTCTGTCCTGCGGCTACCGTAGAGTTCTACCGCAGCTGTCATACTTCTACAGCCAGTATGAAAATGTGCTGAATACTGAATAAAAACATAGTGAGCATTGACAAACTTGGTGTATTTTTGATGGCGATTCATTGAAGCCTTGTTTATTTGACAGCGGCAGTGAAACTTCTTCTTCTAGAAATAATCCGTAAAACGGAAATAAATCTGTGGAGGCGCAATATAGCTTTGTTTCGCCATGAAATTGGCTGAAATTTTCACAGTAAGTAGAAACATGTACGAAATTATGGTGTACTTAGTCTCCACCATATGGTTAGCCGGTGACCCGGAACAACCGTAATCTTTATTATTATGTTTTTATGATCAAAGTATGCCTTGATTTTTGTCTGCAACTATATGCAATAAAAATTTTGATTTTGATATATTATAGTTGTCACCAGATACCCCGCCGGAAGATCCGGAACATCCATAAAATTGATTTCTGCGTAAATTTGATCAAAGTAGGCCTTGATTTTTCTCTGCATCGATATGGAATGTAGTAAAATGGTGTTGTTTTATATATTAGCTGGTCATTTGATCTACGTAAATTTGATCAATGTAGGTTTTGATTTGTTTTGCTACTATATGGAATGTAGTGAAATGGTCGATCTTTATATATCACCTAGTTATTGGTTTTAAATGGTTACCAGATGGCCCACCGGAAGATTCGGGACATCTGTAAAATTGATTGCTACGCAAATTTGATCAATTCCGGAATTTTTATCTGCATCTATATGCGATGTGGAAAAATGGAGATTTTTTATGTATTGGCTAGTAATTGGCTCCAAGTGGTTACCAGATGGCTCGCCAGAAGATCCGGAATATGCGTAAAATTTATTGTTGCATAACTTTGATTAAAGTAATCCTTGACTTTCTCTGTAACTTATCTGAGAGGCCACTAGATGATTCATCGGATGAGTCGTAACATCCGTAAACTTGATTGTAATGTATGGAAAGTAGTAAAATGGTGATTTTTGATATACTAGCTGCACATTAACTTCGAGTGATTACCAGATGGCCCACCAAGTCGCAGAACATGAGTAAAATCGATCGCTTCGTAAATTTGATCAAAGTAGTTCTTGAATTTTCTCTGCAACTATACGCAAAACAAAAATTTCTTACATCCAATGTAAGGTTGAATGTATTACATTCTCTGAAGATGTTTCATACAGCAAATGTAATGGCAGTTCTTTCAGTGGACTGTACAAGCAAGTTTTTCCGATATTCATGTTTCTTTATAAAACCTTCACGAGATGATTTTCTAGACGCAATGCGTTTGGGAAAATAATTTTTGTTCGAAGAATAAGGTAGCATAAACATTAAAAAAATTATTTTACCAACATTCCAGGGACCACATTACAGAATCTGATCATGTTGCGAAACATTGCGAATTATGCATACTTTTCATACAAATCTGTAATAGAATCTTATATTTATCGGTTGGGTTTACTACATTGCTAAACAAATCTTTCAGTTTTATAACATATTGATAATGATCAATATTAAGCTATACGTTATTGAATCCTTTCCTTATGATCAGATACTAACAAAATGATAATCCAAGTGCTAATAAACCTAATATTCAACTTTTTATAGACTTCTAAATGGAGTTTAAGCTCATGTTCACAGTTTTCATCGAACATTAGCTTGCATCAAAAGTTTCTCAAGTGTTACATTTCACTGTTACTATGTAGATATAATCATATTCAACATCTACTCTCAACTACAATCATATTCAAAATTGCATTGTGGTGCTCAGGACAATTTACCATATAGTCGAGCAGTTTAAGGACAACCTTGTGCCAGAGATTTTAAAGAAATGAAATCAAATCCCAGATTTGTCGAGCTTAGCATAAATAACACCATACTTTCTCGAAATTCTGTAAGAAAACATACCAAAATAATGTTCCACGGCAATGTTCGAGTGGTAGGAAACATAATTTTAAACTGCTCGAATGATGTGATCCATTGATGAGATTTAAACAAACGATATAGTAGGTGTAGCAGTAATTGTAAGTGAACCAACTATGGCACTATCACTACTACTACTTTATATGCCATAACTGGGACATTTTAAAAGTAGTGCCATAACTGGTACACCTCCCCTATTTTCATATCGATGGCTGTTCTGCCAAACATAATGGTAATGTAAGGAAGTTCTATTTATTAAGATAAGGTAATTTTTATCAGTGAACTGTCTACTTACACAGAGTACATATTTACATACATATATGAGAGATATACTAAGCTATATGGTTTTAGAACAACTTGATAATGGTTGACTTGTTTTACAAGGGGCTGCTTATTATTACATTTAGTAATTAATTTGTACGAAAATGTAAGACTCTTGAAAATGTAATTGTTCGAAAGGTAATTAAAGCTTATCACCGTTCTATAAATCGTGCTTCAAATTTGTTGTATAATTAACCTTTTTTCGTGGCTTTTTCAGTAATTGCATCGAGTATAGAAAAACGGGCTTAGCAATAATGGCAAAAGCTTAACTTTCAATTAACTCTTGTAACTGAACAGCACTTTCAGATTCATCTGCTACGAATTTTGCCCTCGAAATAAAATCCGCTAAACTCTGTAAAAGTGGGATTTTCCTCGCCATACCATAGTCCTCTTTTGGCAGTTGTTCTTGTCCGTTTTCCCTTGTCCGCCCATCCACCCATTAGCGTATTTTCGACTAATTTTCTCTTAATTACTTCATCGTCAACTGAGTAAATAATTGAAAATTATCTTCAAAGCTGACAAAATTCTGACGGACGGGCGGGAATTAATAGCACTTCTTGTCTGGCTGCTGCCCATTTGACAGCGAGGGAAACATTCATTGGAACAAATCTGCTGGCCAACGGAAGAGAATGATTCTTTCTTCGGAAAGGGCCTTTGAAGTTTTGCAGTCTTGCGGTTCGACAAAAGGGGGTTGTGCTGACATGGATGTTCCGCTCGGCGAAGTTCTGTGTACATTTCAATAGATTTTATCTTTTAATTAGGTTTGTGGCAGTGATACTCGGGTCAAAAGTTGCCCTTGTTGTTTCAGGTTAGCGTTGGAGACCATTTCGTCATTAATTAATTTGCAATTACTGCATTTATTGGCACTGCGGATGTGTTTTTGCAATTGTAACTAAGCATAGTAAAAGAGCAATTGTTAAGCCGTATTCAGTGATAGCGGAATCATTAGCAACATGATTATTTTTCGCTCTCATACGCTCTCAATATCACGCGTAGTATTGTTACAACATATCACGGTCATGATCAACATACCTAACTGAAATTCACTTTCTGACAGAACTAATGAGTGGTTTAAATAAAAATTAATATTATTTTCAAAAATTCCATTTCGAGGAAACCTGATCAAATGATCAGATATCGTTCAGGAAATCTAACTTTTTACTCTGATATTGTAGAAATTTACTGTCTTCAATAAGGTTGTTTTTCTAAAAAAAAAATGAGCAACTCTTCGGAAGACACCAAAGTTCCACAGCCAGTCGTTTCTGAGTTATTTGAAGAATAGTTGGTGATTTTAATGTTTTTCATGATATTTAAATGTTGTTTTGTTGTTAGCAAACTTTGATTTTTTAGTGATGCAGATGCATCAACATCTGAAGTTTTGCTAATAAATAATACGGTTAAAACTAAAAATTGGAAGAAAATTTTGAAAACTACAAAATATATGCTTGTATTTGAATCTCTTTAATTCATCTGCAGATATCAGCAGAAACTTTTGGCATCAATTTGAAGGGTGAAGTCCAGGTTACCGACATAGATTGGTTTCAGGTCGAATACTTGAGAGTATTGTGGTTTTTAAGAGGTACATGTAAAATAATTGTAATATTGTAATATTTTCAATAACTTTATGAATTCGATAATAGTACTGTCAATTTTTCAAAACATAAACATGTTAAAACAAAGAATATTAACTTTTACAGAACTGGTAAGCAAAACTTTTTGATTGGAAAACTATTGGATCAGTGTGAGTCTACCTCCAAAAACAGAAAAAAACAGTTTTTAATGCATCGTACAAGATAAGCCCAGTTAAATTTAAAATGACCAATTAACCTATCAAGATTGATTGAGTAGTAGAAAAATGCCGATTGTTAAAAAAAAACTTTTTTAATTTGGTCGTGAAATTATAATTGTTGACCTCTTTATCTTTCAACAAATCTTTTTTTTTTTTAATTTGTCGAACCTCTTAACGGAATCCTTTTATGAAGAGCTTTGAGTGGGTTGGTTTATTTCCTTTAAATTCCGTTTTAAATGCTTATCTTTTGAAAGATACGCGTATTTCGTCTACTACTTGCAGAAATACTACATAAGAAATATATTGGAAAAGGGGGCTGGAAAAATCGAGTCATTACTATAGTCCAAACTGAGCCAAACTGTAGTAAGGGCCTGGCGTAGTACTTTGCATTCATGCCTCTCACGCTAAAGATAACGAGTTCAAATCTCAGCCCCGGAAAAGTTTGGCAATGACTATAATAAGTAATGAAAAAAAAACAATAATGCTTTGCTGAAGACGTTAACTTGATTGGATTGAGTTCTTCAATCCACGTTCACGTGTATATATTTACATCATTGACAAATCACAGGTAATTATGACATTTTGATCTTGAAAAACAACGCTAATAAAAAAATGACACCTACTGCGTCAGAATCTGTCATGATTAACTGGTGTCCATAAAAAAAAATGAGCATGAAAAGAATGGCTCGGGAAAAAAACACCAGTGAAGTTTAGTTCAAACTGATTTATTTCATACAAAGGGTTAACTTAAGCCTTCAAACTGAGGTTAGTGAATATTGGCATACGGTCCGTGGTCCGCCGTGTGGTGTAGTGTGACTACATGATATTGGAACATGACCGTTTGGACGGCTGCCACATCGATTTTCCGGATGCAGTTTTTCATAATGTTGGTGAGTTGCGTATTGTCCTTGGTCTTCCAATTATCCTTGTATACCATGGAGCTCAACAGACCGAACAAATCCTCGATAGGACGGCACTGTGGCATATTTGTCGGATTCCGGTCTTTTGGCCATAGGGTAGAGCGCTACTTCGTCGTAATCGCCCATTTCCGTTCTACCGTTCAGAAAAGATCAATAATATCAATGATTTCACCGTGCACAAATCAATAATAGGTTTTTTTTCCGATGCGTTAGTTCATTAGCTACAACATAAATCCTATTAGAGCACATTGTATGAATTTGTACGATCAAAACAAAAAAGCTCCTAGTGAATCCCCTTTTTCTATCTCTGTTGTTAAAATTTCGTGAATTGAAGGTGGGCTCTTCTCCCCACTCATTGGGACATCCTCTCGTATGATTGCTTGTTCTGTATTGGGTTGGCATATTTTTTTTATCATGGGAAGGAGATTCTTCTTGATACTGTGGATCACGCGTAAGTGTCTTTGCCTACGGGTCCACCCTCCGTTGTTGGCCCGTCATACAATGGTAAATTGAATACAACCAGGTATTGTACTTGATCAAGTCCTGCGAGGTGGACAGTCCACTGTCTAATGGCTGTGCCCTGCAACAATGAGTGGTATCCTTTACATACATACATACATACATACATACATACATACATACATACATATGGTATATTTTAGCTTTCCGTCATACTTCCGGGTAATCCAGTGGCATTGGGATGTCACGGTTTGGATTTGCTCGTCAGTGTGCTCTGAGGATCTGGTTTTCTTTCTACATACTATTCCCTCCTTCCTTAGAGTCTTGCAGATGTGTGACTTCGAACAACGGAACTTTCTGGCCGCTTCCTGTTGCTTTACCGAATCCTTGTTGTTGAACATGTTGTACAGCGAGCGGAGCGTCTTCTTATTCATTATCTTCGTTGGACGGCCGCTACCTCTCTTCCGGGTTACTTCCATGGATGCCAGGATACGGTACTCGGTGGGTACCGGAATATTTTCCCTCTTAAAATGGTCCACCGTGTACTTTTTTACACGATCTTCGTTCGCTACTCGTACAATGCGCACGAGCAGTTTCGACGGCATGCTGTAGTGTTCATGTTTTTGTAGTGAACATGTTAGAGTGAAATAAAGTGTTTGACACTTTTTTGGACGGTGTAAGGATTGATTAACCTAAGGTTTATCTGCAAATGTTTTTGTTCTGTTAGAAAAGTATTGGAACCATTCTCATTTTTAAGTGGACACCCGTTACCTGAGTTTTGTCAAAAAAAAAAAAAAAAAAAAAAGGAAATATTTACGCTGTGTGCAGCGGATAATTCCAGAGTGTTATTAATTTATTCCTTCTAATTTTCAATTCTAGTCCACGGTGCATTGCATCCTTGAACATGGTTTGTGTGCTTTATCGAGAAATGAAGAAAAAATGGGTACGTTACCTTTTTGTGTGAATAGTTTGGTGTTTTGCGGTTTTGCACGATTCTTAATTAACTTTACTCAAATTTAGGTTACCAAAAGGATGCTCAATTCTCGGTAAACTCTACTCGGATTTTTAGCAAATTAATGGATTACGCAACACATCGTATTCACTGCGTGGTAGATGTGAATACCTGTAAATATAAAATACATCTTTTTGTTTTGCTGAGTGACATTGAGTGATTGATACACTATTGAACGTGGGTTCAAGTAATTTCTGTGTTTGTCATCTCCTGTGATCAATTTTACGAATAATAGTCAGCAAATGGTTTAAAATACCTACCATGTTAAACGGTTTGATTTTCAAAACAAACGTGAGTTATTTAAACTCACTGGTATGGTACAACATTATTGAGAAATAGAGGGAAATATGCTCGATGTAAGATTGATTGGCGTTTGAGGTTTTTGTTTTCATTATTGCGCATTTTGTACGATATTAGACTGCATGATTATTGCATTAAAACTGATTAATTTTATGGGGCATTTTACTTTGGTGTGTTTCTCAAAATATAAATCCCAGTTTTTTTCGGCACATTTTTTCAGATTGCTACGAATCGTCGTCCTCGCAAATAAAATGGCAAAAGTAGGATGATTTACCATTGCACTAAAAATTATGTGTCGATGAGGGCTGGGTTTCTATTTTTAGGAAACCTACCAAACTTATCAGCCTCTTCATTTTTTCCCCACCTATAGGGAAAAAATAAAAGGTATATTTTTAGCACATGAGTCTAATACTGAATAAAATGCGCAGTATCAAAGAGGCCAGTAGTATTAGTCGCTTGTGTTGTCTTCTCATGAAAATTCTAATGATAAAAATCAGAACGAAATCCTTCTGCAACGATAAAATATTTGGTTTTAGTGTATTTGCATGTTAAAATTATCTCCGAACTTGGATGATTCTAAAATGTGTTTCAATAAAAATGTAAATTCAATAAATTCGTTTTCCGTTGGCTGCTGTCATTTATGTCTAATACGTTTAATCAGAAGTGTAAAACAAATGAAGTGAAAGAATTGTTACTCTATATGTCTACGAGAAAAATGGAGAATTGAAACAAAGTGATGAAACCTTAAACTTTCGAATCCCGAGGCACCCCTGGTGGGTGTTGGAATTCGTGGAAATGTGTAAAGCGGTGGAAAATATTTCTCACTTTGTTACAGAAAAGAAAAAAATAAATGCAAAACTGGTGCATGAGAAAAAAAGTGGAAAGTGCTAAAGCTCGTTGCGAATGGTTGGGTACTTTACCGTCGAATACAGTGGGGTTGTTTTTATCTACATTCAAACTACAAGTGGTATATATGGATGAAATTGGCGTGAAGGAACAACACTGCAGCTAATGTGTTTATTTTCGAGGTTAAACAAATTAGCCTGAAATGAAATCAAAATCCTGCGCTATGGTTAGCTAAAATGTGCATGAAATCTGCGCGCCCCGGATGCACTTTTTATGATGAGTGGTGGAAGGGTGCTACCCGCTTCGTCCGGTGGTGAATGGTTTGTGTGAGTGTTGTGTTTGTTTTGTTGTTACTGGTTTTTGGGTGTGTTTGCTTAGTGTTTCCAGTTTGCTATGCAATGTTCAACGGTACGAGTATAAATTTTTGTACACATTTTTTGACACTTTTAATTTTTACAATTACACGGAGAGTAAAATATATTTTTTTTTGTTCTGTTCGTTTCTCTGTGAACCAAATCTCTGCAGTGTTGAAATGTCCAACTTTTTGTTGTTTTCCTATTCGTTTACTTTTTTCTGGCTTTCCGTTTTTCCCTACTGCCACATGACTGTTGCTGCTTGTTTTGAAGCTAACTATTTTTATTGTTGGCATTGCTGTTGTTATTACTGAAAGCAGTGTTATTTAATGGTGGCTGGGGCTGTAGTTGCTGCTGTTTCTGACTGTGTTTTTTAGCATGTTGCTGTTGTGGTTGTAGTGATTTATTTGCATTCGCTGTGGTTAGCATGGGTGGCAAAGGAGGTGGCAAAGGATCAACCATATCCGTTGGCATTTGGAGTGTGGAAGTTGGCGAGGAAGTGTTGGAGGGGTTGGACTCACTTAGTGGCAAGGGGGGCAGAGGAGGAGGTGGTGGTGTTTGCAGTAGCAGCATTTGTGACTGTGATTTACTTTTGCTATGCTTTTTTATCTCATAATTTTGCACATTCTGTATCTCGGCTGGCGCTAGTTCGCAACTCAATTTTCTGCCCTTGTGGTTAGATTTGGTGTTGTTGTAGTAATACTGAGCAGATTCATAATCATTTCGATTCTCGTGTTTAGCCTTAGACTTTTTCGACTGATTTGTGCTTCCGGATTTAGAATAGTGATAGGTGGCATAGTGATTGTGTTTGTGTTTGTGTTCACTATCGAGACTGTGTTGGAAGTGACGATCGTGTTGATGGTGATAGTAGTAGATATCGTGATGGTTACTATCACTGCTACTACAACCACTACTTGTGACTGGCAGGTTTCGTTCCCGCTAGGCTACATGATTGCCAAATGTCCGAAGAACGGGCATCGTCTATATTGGTGGAATAAAAAAGCATAAGAAAAGATAGTGGAATATTACATAAACTGTGACACATCAGAGTTTGTCTTTCAAAACCATATCTAATTGAAAGGAAACCAATCAAACGAATCAGAAAAAAAAAAAATCAGTTTGAAGACGCTCTTCACACGTATCGCATAAGGGTAAAGTACAGAGTGACTCCATTTATGTTTAAACCCAACCGAGAATTCACACCAAACCAAACATTAAATAATTATAGCTTCAGGGAATTCTGGAATAAATGTTCTATTAAGCAATAAACAAAAAAAAAATAAACATTCGGTGTACAAAGGCATCTTCATTCAGCCACGACTAACAAAAAAATATTCGCATCCAATTTTCATGGCAGCTTGAAAGCAAACCTGATTGAAATGGAGAAGCATTGTTTTTCGTTTCATGGATTGTTTATTTTTTAATGTAGCGACATGCAAATTCCCATTCAAAGTGGTTGCATTCGGGAGAGTATATTTCCCCCTTTGCTCCTAGTTGGATACACTGTTTGGTTAACGAGAAACGGTGAGGAACGAAAAAAAGGATATATGTTTAATTATTTGTTTAAATAAAAAAAATCAGGACATGCCCATGGGTGCCATAGCGCTGCGTATATTTTGGAATTCCCATCCCATGCGATCTGTATGGCAAACAATTTTAATACCCGCTGGCCACTAGGTTTATGTTTTTTTACAGTTCCTGATTTACTTCACAGTTCAGATGTTGCGTTATGACATTCGGTAGGTGTATATGGAGGATTTAACCTTTCGCACTTATGCGTGTAATTTCACTTGTATATTTTCTGTTTTCTCGGAAATTTGCACATGGTGTTTTTTTCTTCTACCAGAATGTTGATGAACGATTCAATTAACACATTAATACTTTAATTATTATGTTTTAAGTATGAATCGGTTGATTATTGTTTGCAATTATATTGAATTTCGTCTCTAAATTTGTTATGGGTGCTGAAATGCGCGAATATTTTTTTTTATAGCTCGTCCTCCATTAATGGTAAACAGTTTCAAGCATAGACGTAGCTAGAGGGGGGCAATGACATTCGGCCAAATTTCCACCTAGCTCGAATCCTGGCTACGCCCTTGGCTTCAAGAAGGCGTGAGATGTTGGAATTAATATTTTTCTGTACAGTTGAGTCTCTTGAAATCCAGATTCACTGGGAACAGGATCAGTTCCCGCCATTTTTTTAACATTATATGATTGGAATGAAATCTATCTGACTTACATCTGTGATCAAATGAATATTATGTGAAAATCAGATAAAAGTCAATAATCCTGCTATTGGAAAAATCTTATGTGCGTCCCCAATGGAAGCTACACTACCGATCATAAGTTTAAGGACACCCCCAAAAAACCATGCAAATATGTATTGTTCAATGATCTCTCATTTTACGTTCAATTTTTGATCTCCAAAGGTTATTTGAATGGCATGGATGGTATAGCACAAGTGTTCTACAACTACTTTTATTTCAAAATTTGGCCAACCTAATTCTGAGAAAATCAGTCACGATTCTTCAGAGTAAATTTTGAAAAATATTGTAACTTTGAGTGGGCACACAAAATTTGAAAATTATACTGAAAAATTTGTCTACGAGGAAAGTTCCATTCAATACCTTTCAAATGATCTAAAGAGAACGAAAATTGGACGTAACATGACAGAGATATGAACATAACAAATTGGTCATGTTTTTTTGAGGGTGTCCTTAAACTTATGATCGGGAGTGTATATGAAAACTTTTTTCAGTGTGTTATGGCCAAATATACTACATTTTAGCACACAACAGTAAACTAGATCCTGCAGTTTGTGTGTTTTTTTTTTTAATTTTACTGTTTTCCGGCAAATATTTGACGTTTATAGTGTGAAAATATAAGGTAAGAATAATTACTAACCACTCCAATGCATAGATACTAAAATTGGGCAAAAATTAATGAATTATAAATTAATCCATCAAGTAAAAGTTTGTCCGTCATACACAAGCTTGTTGCAGTTCTGCGACTGTCGGCAATGGAACCGAGAACGTTTCTTCTTCGCTGCGTTTAAAAGGTGTTACAATCATAATTTGGATGACTTAAACTTGACGCATTTCTTTTAATCGAGCTTTTAAAAAACCTGAACACCCCTCATTTTGTCAGTGTATGCGTGCATAATGATGCCTGTATTTTGGTTTTGACATTTGCTCTTCAGTTAACAAAATGGCGTACAAGCAAGTGGAGCAACGCATCAAAATTTTGCACGCGCATCGCGATAAGCCTAGCTACTCGCACGCCGAATTAGCGAAATCGTTAAAAGTGGCCAAATCAACTGACACCAACGTATTAAAAGTGTTCGGGGAACGTTTGTTGATAGCCAGGAAGCCTGGATCGGGGGGAAATCGATAGACGGAAGCCGCAGCAACGACCAAAAGAGTGGCCAGCGGTTTCAAGCGGAACCCCAACCTCTCCGTCCGATATGTCGCAAACAACATGGGAGTGTCGTCTACAACCGTGCATCGAGCTAAACAACAAGCCGACTGTCGACTTATAAGAGGGTGTAGTGACTCCAAATTGCGACGATAAACAAAACAAATCTGCCAAAACACGATCCCGGAAGCTGTACAAGACGATGCTGACAAAGTTCGATTGCGTGGTAATGGACGAAAAAACCTACGGCAAAGCAGGCTTCAAACAGCTTCCTGGGCAGGAGTTTTATACGGAAAATCAAAGGGGAAAGGTTCCAGACAGTTTCAAGCATATGAAACTGTTGAAATTCGCTAAAAAATATCTGGTTTGGTAGGCTATTTGTACCTGTGGCATGAAAAGCGACGTTTTCATTGAAACCAGGACTGTCAACCAGAAAATTTACGTGAACGAGTGTTTGTAAAAACGTCTGCTGCCTTTCCTAAAGCAACGCGATTGTTCCGTGTTGTTTTGGCCGGATTTGGCATCCTTCCATTACGGAAAAAAGGCCATGGAGTGGTATGCCACCAACAACGTGCAGGTGGTGCCCAAGGACAAGAACCCTCCTAACACGCTAGAGCTACGCCCAATTGCAAAATATTGGGCCATCGTCAAGTGGAACCTGAAGAAGACCCAAAAAACTGTTGAAAGCGAAAAGCAGTTTAAAGCAAACTGGCGTTCTATGGCGAACAAAGGGGACGAAGTGGTTGTACAGAATCTGATCTTCTTCTTCTTCTTCTTCGCATTTCAAGCTTATTGCATATCGCATATTAGCTTATTGCGTGCTCTCAACTTAGTGTTCTAGATGCACTTCCACAGTTATTAATTGAGAGCTTTCGATGCCTGTACCATTTTTGCATTAGAATAATTGTGTGGCAAGTCCAATCATACTTCTATGCCCAGGAAAGTCGAGAGATTTTCCAACCCGAAAAATTCCTAGACCGGACCGGGAATCGAACCCAGCCACCTCCAGCATGGTCTTGCTTTGTAGCTGCGCCTTTACCAACTGAGCTAAGGGAGGCCCCGGCAATCCGGACAGGAGTTAAAAGAAAGGCCTGGTAATCCGGATTCGGTTAACCGTAGGCTTAGCTATTTTTTTTTCTCTTTTTTTATACTAATTAAACTCAAACAAGGAAAATAATTAGTTTTTTTTTTAATAAAAAATTTAATAAATTTACACGCATTCTTGTTTGACCAAATTTTAATCGTAACACCCAAGCAAGTAACACAAGCGGTCAATCAAAACTGTACCTGTACATATGTAAGTGGCCGTATACAATCTGACAAATTTCACATCGGCTATGATATGTCAACATTTACCAGCTATGACCATTAGTAGTAGTCACTGCATACCGAGAAACAGTGTTAATCCTCCAGCAGCTGCGCTAGTGCACTGAGTTTACGCGTTTAAAAAATACACAAAAAGTTGTTAAATGTTATTTAAAGATATCCTAGATTTTTTTAAATTTCACTGGAGTTCGATGAAATTCCCTAAAACTCGAGGAGCTCCTTTAAGATTCCTGTTATTTTCCTGTAGTAAAAACGAACGTTAAGGATTTGAATTTCTTTGATATTGCTCGAAGTTCTCAGACCTTATCGGTAGATAAATAAATTACCAAAAATCTCTAAATTTTTCTGATGCCCTTTCGACTTCCCTTGATATCTTGGAACTTCTTGAAATTTCTCTGACCTACGCTGAGGTTCCCGACATTTTTTTCGAAACTGTTATGAAGTTTTTTAAGCGTTCACGAAGTTAATGCATCTGGACATCTCTAAAGTTTCTGTATAGTGACCAAGAATCCTCGGCTCTGTAAAGTTAATTCGGTTGAGCCTTATCAAATAAATTAATAAAAAAAAAATAAGTTTTTCATGGAATTTTTCCTACGTTCTCGGAATTAACCTACAGCTTCCGCATTTTTGTTGATATTCATGGAACTATACTGAAGTTCACGTAACTTCCCAAAGGATCATGAAACTTCCCTGGTTGCAGGTTTCAATGCAATTTTCCTAATGTCAATGGAAATGCCATGAGAGTATCTTATGTTCAAACAAGTTCATAAGGTCGACATTCACCGCTCAATCTCACTGCTTAGTGCATTTTTATTATCATTATTCCATTATTAATTTTTACTTTTGATTGATGTTGCAATAATTTACATTGCAACATCAACCAATAGTGTTATTCGAAATTGTATGCTTTTGTTTTTTGTTGGAATATTTTGTGAGTTTTTAGAAATTATAATGATTATAAGTATGGTGAAGGGTGAAGGGAGCATCAGCGGTGAAAAGCAACCTTAAGTTATTTTTGTACCACAAGTACCACGTGAGCATTTAAATCAAAACATGAGCATTGAGGTGGTCAAAATAAAATCAAACTGTGTGTATCTCATGGGTACAATAATGTTGCTCATTTTAGCGTAATCTGTATGGGCATCAACAATTTGTCTTATACATTTTCGTACGCAGGTTTGATCAGAGGAGGGCATGTAGAGCAAAAATTTCTACGCCCACTTAGTTTTGATAAGAAAACCTCAGTTTTCGGAGCTGATTACATATGGAGTAGCCATGAGTAAGGGTTGATGCATATATTGTGTCACGCTCTAAGGGGGGTGGGGAGATTTTGTGACAAGCAATGCATTAGGTATAGGAGAAACGTGACGATAGGGTAGAGGGGGGGGGGGGTATTTTTCCTCGATTTAGTGTGACATAATTAATGCATGGGCCCTAATCAGCATGACAGGCCTGATTTCCGGGAATCAATTTCCGGGAAACGGGAAATTAAAAAAATAATTTCCCGGATATTCCAGGGTTCCCGGGAATTGCAAAAATTATGAAAGAGTAGAAAACAAAGTATATATTGGGGAAATGGATGTAATGTCGGCCTAAATGCCCCTACTTTGGGCCCATATATAAATTCAGCAATCGACTTAATTTTCAATAGCAACCAAAAATATCCATTCGTACCATCCCAATGACGCGTTCATCGCTTTATAAAAATAGAATCCACTATGAAGGCAAAAATTCACACGTATTAATTTAGATCAATCAAACCTTGTGATCGGTGTTCAACCTTCTAACAGAGAATTCATGAAAATGAGGCAATACATTTTAGATGTTTTGCGTCTAGCATAAATAAATATCCTGCTTATGAGCCCAGTGCAGAATTAGTTGTTATTAGAGAAATTCTATTCTTATAAAAGTGCCCTTCTTGCAAGGTACGGAAGATTATTAGGTAATTGAATTGTCTTTCAATGGAAATAAAATCACAATTTACATAGTTGCAGGTTTTGAGAAAAAAATCACATATAATTTTAATAATTTTTTTCTTCTAGTATCATGAAATTTGCTGCAATTTATATGCGGGCCAAATTTTTGAAGGTCATAATTTTAATTTAATTTTAATTATGAAGATGTGAACGGGAATCAAGATATGGTATATAAAAAAAATCAAGAATAAAAATTTACCATACAAAAACAATAGAACCTATTGTTACAATAAAATAAAACCTATTGTAGCAACAATAAATGTTATAGTTAAAAACAATAAAAATACAATAGAACTTATTGTTATGTACAATATAATCTATTGTTTATGAGACATTTACAATAGAAAAGGGGGGTTGTTAGTTACCGTAACCATAAAAAAAATCAATTTTTTCTCTAACAAATTTGATCTCATAACAATAAATTTTATTGTTTTTTATTGTGCAAAATTTTGATTCCATAGAATTTGTTGTAAACCTATTGTGGTGACTATTTGATTATCTGGCCAATACAATAGAATTACAATAAGATTAATTGTCAACAATAGAATCTATTGTTTTTTATTGGTATTTTATTGTAATTTTATGGTTATTTTTATCCGGGAAGCCTTCACGCTCACAAAGTTTTTTGGAATCTTTGAGGAATGGTTCAATTCAAACATAGTTGCTAGAAAAACTATGTACCTTGCTTGCTGCTTTTCATGATGGCACTGATATGCAGTCTAGTCTTCGAAACATCACTTAAATTGTTCGGCTAAAGGGAAGACAATCACTGTACCACAAGGAGCAGTATAATTTTGTGACATTTTATGGTTATTTCTTCTGCCAGTACCCGAATTTGAAACGTAGTACGTGCCTTACAACAGAAGTCATATATGTGTGTCATAGGGATCGTGTAAATCGGAAAATAAAATGTTGGTGAATAACATGAACGCTAGATGGAAGTATATTTATATTATGTGTACATATCCACAAATGTATACGCTTTGAACGTAACCCATTCGAATATTACATCTAGGGTGGCACTGAGTGGCTGTAAAAAGATTGAAATGTTTAGTATTCTTCGTTGTCCCATTCTAGCAACTCAATGACTGTAACTGTGGCAATGTTTCTTGTAATAATCTTAATAGCACCTAAATCCTGCAGCTACCACCCTCCCAACGAGAAAAGCCAAAGGAACTCGATATCATGCAAGGAGAAATGTACTTTTTATCGAATGTGGAAAAAGTCGTTCTTTTTTTGTGCTTCACCGATTCTGCTCCCATAGCTGTTACACCTTCTGTGAGAGCATTCGACTTACTGTGAACTTCAATTGGCTTTCCCATATCGTAAACCAAACTAGACTTTTCATTGCTTCTTTAGCGTATAAAAAATATAGGTTTAAAAATGTGTCTTCACTCATGCAGAGATTGTCAATAGTAATTTACTAAGAAGTGTTTACGATTATTTTTTTATCTGTTGAGTTGGGTTATGGGATATGCATCGATTTTGTCGGACACGGCTGGTAGTGCAATGTTCGATCAATAACTATTTATGATAACTAGAGCGGAAATTATGTTTTATGTATTTCGTTGCATCTCCCTGTGCTTGGAACCCGTTTCGTTACTGGTATAAATAAGCAAGCTTTAAAATTGAACCATGAGGTTCATGGTGAGTAAAACCGGGTATAGCTAGAAATGATGATATCCCTTTCGATTAATTTATAATTGCCACATGGTGGTCTAATTATGGAAACCCACTGAACGTTAGAGTAAGTTTTATAATAAAGACCATCTATTATTCAAATTGACCAGTCAGCATACATGTGCTCTAAATAAAGTGTTTTTAATCGATTTGTAAATTCAGAATGATTCATAAATATAACAACATTTAATAATATAATGCACATTAGATACATCAAATCTATCAGGAAAGCCGAAATCCTTGATGTGATTTGATCTTGAAATAGTTATCCGTTTCCAGACCTTGTTTAATATGGTCTTAATCTATTTTTATTGATTGATTTTTATAAAATGGCACCCTGCTAAATAACTTCACCGAAACGGGTTATTTGTATCTATACAGAATCTCGAATGTACTATAACGACGCTTTGTTAGGTTGCTCTGAACTGAGCCGAAGACGGCACGCTTTTATATGTCCAGAATTTTCAGCTACGGCGTTACAGTCGTTGAAAGCAACTCAAAATAGAGTTTAATTTATCTCATTTTTGTAAAAAAAATAGATGTTCTAAAAACTGAGCTTTAATGTTGTTCAAATAACAGTTGGTGGTTTTAAAAACTGAGAAAACGTCAAAAAATGAATATCTATCGTAATTACAAATAAGTACAGCTTTTATGAAACTTAGTGAAGTTCTATTAAATTTTGAGTTGATCAAGTACCTAAAATAAAAAGTGGATTCTATATTGGCGACTTAACTGATCATCATTAAGTAGCCCTTGTTCAGTCCGCATCGTGCTCTCTTGCCTTGGGGATCTATTTGCTTTTTGCTGAAGGAAGTGTTACTACTACCTAACGCTACAACAAATTTAAACAGCACTTTTCAGTGATCAATATACCTGTAAATTTTCTACCTTGTTTGACTCTTACTCCTCTTCAATCCTTGTTTGGACCCTACCCAAGGTAATACTTCTGGATATCGATTTGGAAAATTCCTCTTCGATCCTTCAGATTCTTATAGTAATCTGCTTGGAATTCGATTTGGATAAAAAATTTACTGCCGCCTAAGCGCAAAAGAAAAGGGCAATCTCTTGATCGCCCTTCTGAGCAATCAATTTGTTTTGCTTACGGATCCATCATCTAGAAAAAAATTCTAGTAAACTTTCCCGGGTTAATGCTAAGAAGGAAAAGATTCTCCCTATTGTGATAACCACTTCCGATTTCTGTGATTCGATTATTGTGATAACCACAACGGGATTTCTAATGATTTTTATTTAGTTCACTTCAAGTCTAGTGGACTAAACATGCTTAAGGCCTTAGAAAAAGCTAGCCTTATGCTTCATGTCCGAGTGAAGTGGGAACACTTCAGGAAAACTGGAGGAAATTTCCAAAACCTCACCCAGTGCCGTAAGTGCCAGGGATCGCGTCATGGAACAAAAAAAATATACTACATACCAGCTAAATGCATGAAATTTGGTGATTTTTCTCACGCAAAGGACGATCCTAAGAAATTAAAATGTTCAAATTGTGTTGAAAACCAAAAATCCAATTTACACTGTACAAATTCCTCTGCTGTTAACAACGGTCAGTGAGGAACAAATTCTACATTCGTACCCGTAGGTACAAATATTCTCTGCTTCAAATTTTTCATCTATACCTGGTCCCCTCGCTGCTTACAATGTTCAGCTAGTAAATGGAGCTACCTATGCTGCTATTGCAATGGGTAGAAATCAATATACTAGCCAACGTAATTCTAACGGAAATTTTGAAAATTTAGACTTAGGAAGCATTATTGCTCCTAAAATTGATTTTTTTTACAGAAATCATTAATTAACATGATATGCTGAAATCTAACTCCATGTTTGATGCTATTTAAACTGGAGTTAAATTTGCGAACAATATCGGCATGACTTTGAAATTCAGGAATGGATTTTAAATCATTACATATTTTGAATTGGAATGCCCGATCTCTTAAAGATAATGAGGACGAGTTATTTAACTTTTTGAGAGTTCATAACGTGCATATTGCCGTTATAACTGAAACGTTCCATAACCTGACCATAAGGTTAAAACTTTTGATGGAGCCTGTGGTGGCCATCATTGTTGATAGACGTATCAAAAACAAAATTCTTCTTCATTTGAAACCAACGTTTTTAAAACCTTGGGAGTTTCTGTTGAAACAATTTTTTTACAACTTACTTTTATAGCTGCCTATTTTCCATTCCAATGTGTAGGCCAGAAAAAGAATTTTCTCAAGGGTGACCTTCAGAAACTTACCCGCCATAGGTCTAAATTCTTCATTATTGGTGATTTTAATGCAAAACACCGCTCATGGAATAATGCTCAAAGCAATTCCAATGGTAATATTCTGTTTGATGATTGTTCTGCAGGTTATTACACTATTCAATATCCAAACAGCCCAACATGCTTTTCTTCTGCAAGAAATCCCTTAACTATTGATTTGGTTTTTAGCTGATTCATGTCAACTTTGTAGGTTGCCCATGCTGACTTTGGTTCTCATCACCTTCCAGTAACTTTTGAAATATCCCAAGAAATAATTTCTAATCCCAACAGATCTACTTTCAATTACCATAGAGCTGATTGGGAGCAATATCGAACATTTATGGAATATAGCTCCGATCCAAACATTCCTTTGCCAACCAAAGATGAAATTAATTATGCTCTTGAATCTCTGACTAGTTCTATAGTTGAAGCAAGAGCTGCCTCAGTACCAAAATGCGAGGTTAAATTCGATTCAATTATAATAGACGACGATCTTGATCAGTCTTAAAAATGTCCTTAGGAAACAATATAAAAGAACACGCGATCCTGCCATGAAAGTTATCTGGCAGGATTTGCAAAAACAAACTTTTGAAAATAATTTTTCCAAATTAGACCCGAGTTCACAAAATTTTTTAAAAAAACCTCAAAAGCCTATTCCAGCGCTTAAAAAATGTGGTAAAATTTTGATCACAAATTCGAAAAAAGCTCAGAAACTTGTTAAGCAATTCGAGAGTTCCTATAGTTTCAGCTTGGGTCTTACAAGTCTATAACTAAAAAGTTTAATAATATGAAAGCTCCAGGTGATGATGGAATTTTCTATATCCGCATCTTAAAACTCCCAGAGAGTACCTTGTCTACCATTATTTAACAGATGTTTCCATGTAGTATACTTTCCTGATAAATGGAAAAATGCATTGTTCCAATTTTGAAGCCGGATACAAATCCTGCTGAAACTTCTAGCTACCGTCCAATAAGTTTGCTTTCTTCAATGATGCTCCATATTAATTAAAACTCAATTTTTGCAGATGAGCAGTTCAGATTTAACCATGGGCATTCAACTACTCATCAACTCTTAAGAGTTACCAATTTAATTCGTTCCAACAAATCTGAACGCTGCTCAACTGGAGTTGCTCTTCTAGACATAGAAGCATTCGACAGTGTTTGGCATGAAGGTTTGATTGCTAAATTGAAAAGTTTAATTTTCCACTCTATATTATGAAATTAGTTTAAAATTATTTAACTGACAGAACACTACAGATAAATTATCAAAATTGCAAATCTGAACGACTACCTGTTAGCGCCGTAGTTTCTCGGGGTAGCATTCTTGGGCCTATATTGTATAACATTTTCACTTCGGACCTCCCTGATTTGCCACAGGGTTTCCACAAATCTTTGTTCGCTGATGACACAGGCATTTCCGCTAAAGGAAAAAGTGTTCGTGTTATTTGCAGCAGACTGCAGAAAAGTTTAGCTATTTTCTCTTCTTATTTACAAAAATGGAATATTTCTCCCAAGGCTTCCAAAACTCAACTTATTATATTTCCACATAAGCCTAGAGCTTCCTTTTTGAAACCTAGTAGTAGTCACATAGTCACTATGAACGGAGTTCCAATTTCCTGGTCAAACCAAGTGAAATATCTTGGATTAGTACTTGACCAAAAATTAACTTTTAAAGATCACATTGAGGGCATTCAAGCAAAATGTAACAAATATATAATGTTTGTATCCTCTTTTAAACATGAAGTTCAAACTTTGCCTGACAAATAAACTTCTAATATTTTAACAAGTTTTTAGACCGGTCATGCTGTATGCTGTGCCAATATGGTTGTTGCACTACCAGGAAAAAAGCACTTCAAAGGATTCAGAACAAAGTGCTGAAGATGATTTGGAAGTTGCCTCCCTGGTACAGTACTACCGAAGTACATAAAATTTCGAATGTTGAGACTTTAGAACAAATGTTTAATAATTGATAATTTAAGGCAAACATCGTTGCCCATGGTTAAATCCTCAATTGCAGTGATTAATTCCCTATATTCTTAGATAAGATTTAGTGTTGGTTTTTAGTTTTAAGATGTAAATTGTTATACTGACATGCAGGCAGGCATGGAAAATCATTTACATTCATTTCATGCAATCATTTACATTCATTTGCCTCTAACTTTGTTCATCAACAGCAATCCGCAAAATGGTGTATATAGCTTTATTAGGTTTTGTTATTAGCCCATAACTCAAATCTGTATCTCTTATGCATCACAAATTAGAGCGGGCAGAACTTGTTGCTGTTTTTCAGTGAATGTAAATTACATTCACTGAAAAACAGTAGCGGATTCTGTTCGCTCTGGTTCGTCATACATAAGAGATACGGATTTGAGTTGTTGACAAAAGTTGTAGTTAATAACAAAACCTACAAAAGCTTCATACATCATTTTGCGGAATTCTGTTGATGAAAAAAGTTGAAGCAGATGAATGTAAATGAATGCACGAAATGAATGCAAATGATTTTCCATGCCTGCATGCAGGTAAAAAACTGTTTAAAATACTGAATTGCCAAGGCAGGAACAATGTAAAATACTTAGATATACATCATAACAATTAAGGCTGGTAAGCTACTGTAGTAACTGGAGCACCTAGGTTAAATTAAATGTAATTTATTTTGAATGTAGAACAAATAAAGAGTAAAAAAAGGCCTTGTTCTCTTGAAGATTCTTGTGGAACTTGATTTTCCATAATTTAGAAAGGATCTTCATATAGAGAGGAACCGCTGCTTGTGGATGGAGTGGTAGATGATTTTTTTTCCAATTCCTAGCTGCTTAATCTTTGGTAAGATACCACAAATGGTACCTTTATGACCAATAAACAAGTATCAAGAAATCCAGGTAAAAAGTAATATCGGCTCAAACTATATCCCCAAACAACTGTACATATTTGTAAACACATTATTTTATCAGTGTAGTATTCTGCTCTTCATGCAATCTCGAAAAAATAAAATATTAGCTTTCCAAAAGTGTGGTCCAGTTGGAATTTTTTGATTGCAGCTATTTTTGAAAGTGCTCCTTTTTCAGTGCCGAAAGTTTCCTCACGATTCGTGCATTTTTTAAATAAGTTTTGCAAAATGGAAGAAGAATGGAGAAGAAAATTGATCTTGCACACCGACGTCGAAAATCAGATGTGGACTGCTCTAAAAATCGTGATAACGTTGATATTGGCCAAACCTACAAAAAATATTTATCTATAAAAACTAGGTAGCAGCGTAGAAGAGCAGTAGGTGGCCATCAAAGACAATTGATACTGTACTTAACCAAAAGTTGCACAGACTGAACACTCAACACCCAGTAGACCAGTAGGAAAATTTTCGGGATGTGAAAAGTTCCACCGGCTGGAGCGGGAATCGAACTCTCACTTCGTGGCACTAACATTACGTCTGAACGACGGGTGTTGCCACTAACCCCACGATAACGCAGCCTACACGAATGCTTTTATCGAAGTAAGTGAGAACAACCACACAGAAGAAAGAGTGTATCACAGATGGAACCTGGCAGAAGATCGAGGAACGAAGAGAAGCCAAAGCCGTGATAGAGCTGGGGATATCCAGCGGCGCCAAGAACGAAGAGGTAAAGCACCCTTGTAAACGGGAAAAGTGAGTGCGGGTGGACTCGCTGACAGACGAAAATGGAGAAAGCCACATCAACTGGTGAAGTGGAGCAAAGATGATCAAAATGATGTCTGTGAAAAACGCGACTGGTCAGTTGCTTACCGATTCCACTGACCAGCAGAAACGTTATTTTGAGCATTTCGATCAACTTGTTCACGTTTCGAAGACCAGGCAGCTATCAAAATTTCTGCATGAGGGTAGGGCTCCATCATTGCAGGAGATAAATGCAGCTATCCGAATTATGAAACCAAACGACATAAATCAGCAGAGATGCTCACAGCAGACTGAATACTATCCCCACAAATGTGGCGTCAATTATTCAGTAATATCTGAGATACTGTAACAAATGACTTGAAGCAGGGCGTGTGGAAATCCTAATGAAGAAGAATCAGACTGTATGCAACAATCGATGAGGCAACGTGTTACTGAGCATTGTTCTCATAGTATAGTGCAAATTTAACCTGAATAAGATACAGGAGAAGATCAATATGACTCTGACGACAGCAGGCACGGTTAAGTGCCGGATCATATTGACATGCACCGTATCATTCTGGAGCAGTTAACCGAATGCCTGCATTTGGTATTCATTGACTATGACCTTTCGACTGACTCAATCTTGAGAATCTCGTGGCACCCTAAGGCACAAAGGAGTCTTGATTAAAATCATCAACCACATCGAAACGTTGTACGAAGATTTCAAGTGTAGAATTATGCATAATGGAGCCTTGTTTGTCCTATTCTGGTCGTCGCTGGTTGAGAAAAGGATTTATTCTATTACCACTACTGTTTTTCTTAGAAATTGACGAGATCAAGGTAGGTTACCGAGTTCCGTTGGTTGCTTTGTCAGCTTATGAATATGGAGCATCTCATCGACGCTTCGATATCCAGAGTAAGTTCGACGTAAGAGTAAGAAGACAAACGCTCCTCTGCGATGGGTTTTTGTGGTAGTTCCGCAAGCAGTCGAAAAAGTCTAAAACTTCCAACATTTTGGCAGCCAGGTAATTTTCAACGGCGAGATCAAAAGCAGTATATTCGGCGAACCTATTTAGATTGATAAAGCTGCCCTTGCGATCTTCCGAATTATCTGGCGAACATACCAGATCGCATCAAAACCCGGATTTTCAATTCCAACGTGTTCTGTTTTACGCCAGCGAAATATGGTGTGTATCAGTAAAGAACACTCCAAAGCTCGAAGTGTTCATAAACCGGTACCTGCGGTATTTAATTCGTCCTCACAACTGGATCTCAAATGCTTACCTCTATCGCCGCTATCATCAGAAACCAATATCAACAGAAACGGATGTGAAGTAAGGGGCCGAAACAAAATCTGCAGGCATGTGCTGGATTGGAAACTCTCAGAGCATCGAGGCAGACCCAGGGACGACAGAGCCTCAACAAAGAAAACAAGAAAGTTAATAGGAATTTGACCTGGGTCCAGGTTAAAGCAAAGTCAAGCAACCGCCTCAGGCTCAGGGTGGAAGTTTTTCACGTTGGCCTTTTGCACCACTGGACACAGGATTCGTGAGAGAGTTGAAAATCTGAAGTATGATATTTTCCAAAAACTAGGATCTATAAGAAGTCGATGGTCCTAAGCTTGTTCTGGAAAAGTGTTCAGACTGATTATATCAGGTAGGTGTGGTGATGTCGGCCTAAGTGTCCCTAATTTGGGCCCATACATAAATTCAGAAATCGACTAAATTTTCAATAGCAACCAAAAATATCCATTAGTAACATCCCAATAACGCGTTCATCTAGATAAAATTGATAAATAGCAGATTTTTAGCGATGGGCCCAATCTTAGATCCAAAGGCCAACATTAGAGACATTTCCCCTACTTAGAAATTTTGCGATCTAGTGCGCTATCATATTCAGCAAATATATGTAATAGGTATATGTGTTTGAACAACTTGTGAAAACATTTTATAGAAAATAATTATAAATTAAAAACTTTTTTTTATGGGGCTTCAATGAAAAACGATCCATATTTCAGTGAAGATGAAATTGACACCTTGTGTCTAAGGCAAAGTTTTTTGTTTTGATATTTTCTTAAACTTTGTCTAAAATACCGATCCTGAACATGAAATTTTAGAAAAAAATAAATTTTGGATCTCTCTTTTAGGGGCATCAATCATTGATCTATCAATATCAAAATAAGAAACTTTTCCCAAGACACAATTTTTTAAAAAACGCTTTTGGCCACCTTTTCACAGTTCTGGACCACTGTGCACTGTGGTAGGTTCTAGTAAAAATCGGCTAATTATTCACGGAACTTTAAAAATGGACGAATTTTTTCCGGCCCGTTTAATTTTTTATTTATTCTCTGTGTGTCATCTTCTGGCTTAAAGTTTATGCTCACTTATAAGCTTCTGGCAGGCATTGTTTTTTTTCAGTGAGTCCATTCTTTGTCATGAACAAATAGCGTTAAAATTGTTCATGGTTTTGATCAGGCTAAACATTTTCTTTGAAACTAAAACAAAAATAGATCATGATTTATAATATAAACCTTCCATAATAGTAGGAACAATGGCGTTTATATTTCATGATTTGGCAAAGTTTCATACGTAGTTTAAAGATTATTTTAGGACTTACTCAATTTGCAGTTATGGAATTTAAGTAATTCATTAACGTAAATAATATCGAAGACTGGCCACTCTTCCATTTCCTAATACAACCGCTCTGAGACAGGCACAATCGCGTCATCTGCCGCTAAATGCTTAAAAAAAATATAGCAAAGATTACAACCTAAGAAGAAAGGTTTGTGTATTTGCTCGCATTTCCATGCGCTGCTTCCACCTTCTCTCAAGTGTAGCGCTGGTATATGTCTGTTGGATACTGGCAAAGTTGCCACCCAGACAACCAGAATACACGTATATTCAAAGTTGTTTTCGTGATATACAAGCATATATACAAACAAACAAATCGTATAGAATGCAAAGAAATGGCTTTTACGTACAAAAGTGGAGGCCATATACGTGCAAATTTTAATTTAATTTTAAACGAGTTGATTTAACATCATATACGATTTAATCTGTAATAACAAATTCACTTTGAAAAGTCTTACGATGTAATCCGATTTGATTCGTGATACAGTACGACGGAAAAATGAGTCATCGCAAATAGGTCGGAAATTTGCATTCTATACGATTTAACATAAATATAATGCGATGCATGCCATTCTTATATACGATTTTGACTTAAACTGTAGCAATTTACGATACTGTCTGCACATTGTTATACGACTTCTGGTTGTCTGGGCAGTCTTCTTGATATGATGTCTTCGATAATATACTATATGGAAGTGCTATATCTGTTACTTAGATTTCCATGAGTCCATAATTTATCGGAGTGGAGTCTATAACCAGTGTTCTTCAGCATCTACAACTAATTGAAGATTAATGAAGACATAAGCTTGTTACAATGTTGGGTAATTAAAATTCTTGTCCTTTTTGGTCACAGAGTCTACCGTTAAAAATTAGCGCTTGTGTACTCAGCTAATTGTGTGCGCTTTTTATTTTCTCATATATGTCGTAGAACTTTTTGTTTCATCATATTGCCTTATATTGCCGTGAGATCCATCTGTCCGTTTCGTGTTAACATAACTCACGGTATAGCGGTACCGCGAAGCAGGTGTTAAAATATGAGTAAAGCATAAACATTGAGATTATCTGTTATGGTGCAAAATAACAAAAGAAAAATTCTCAGTTTTATGTACACGATATCCATTCAGTTTAATTTCATGAGTGAGGCAGAAAAAAAGGAACGTAGGTATATAACATCACCGCGCATCGGGCACCCTGGGCGTTTATGTTAATTGGTGTTGGGCATTTGGTTGATGAAAATGAACGAACAAAAAATTGAAGAAAAAAACAGTCCATATAATTTTATCGTTTGTGAAATTAATGTAATCTGGCGTAAAAAAGTGGAAAAGTGCACTGAAATCGACGAGATGGAAAGCGGAAAGAACCGTGAGGGTGTACCGGAGAAACAAACAGTAAGAGTGAAGAGAGTATAAGTGGTGGTAAGGAAAGAGCAGTAAAATTTTATAAAACGTAATAACAAGGGAATTGTAGAAACGATGAACAATTATGGTTATAATCATAAAAAGCATTAGCAAACTTTTTAATAATGTTATAAATAGGACCGCAAAAAGGCACATACTTCATTCCTAGTGCAGTAATTAGAAGAAACGTAAACGGAAAGAGTAGGGTGGTGAACGAAGAAAGGGGCTGGATGTTTTCAAAACAAAAAATAAGCATTATACTGTGTTGATGTGCACGACCGCTCTTTGGTACAAATGTGAACAAATGCAATCCAGTTTGGGAGAGTTAGCTTAATGTGAAAAGTGTACGAGCAAACATGAAATGATGCGGTGAACAAATTCAATGTGTAATATTTTAATATGGTGCAGAAAAAAAAAACTAGCGAGAATTAAGTTCATCAAAGTAAAAACAAAAATGAACAATGATGGACAGAAATGAGCAGAGCATTTTCGGTTTTAACCAAGTGCGTTGGGATCCTCTGTATTTTTTGCCGAGCTGAAAACATATCAATGTGTCATTCCATTTGGTGAGTGGGATGTTGCTTATGTGTATGCACGAGTGAAATGAGTCTAGGGTTGGAAGTGTAATTGTGCTATGATACAAAGATGTGACAATGCTATCTATATGCGTTTCTGTTTGAGAGATACACTCATTCCTTAAACGTAGAGTCTGCCGAACGTAATGAAATGCAGTAAATTGAAAATTAAAATAAATAACGGGTTTTGTTTTTTTTTATCTACTTGTTTCTCGTTAGCGAAATACGAACATTCGATGCACACTGCTGCCCTAAGTACATTTTGCGATTTTGATACAATTTTAGTTGCAATGAATTTTCAAAATGTAGATTAAAACGCTTTTAGTATTTGTTCGATAACTGTAAAAGGGTTTATGCAACTGAAATCATTCTCTGAACTGAAAATAAATTAAGGATCCGTTGGTTATCATTCGAAAAAAAAAAGTAAACTGAAACGAAACTAAAAGTGCAAAATAGTGCAGTCAACAACACACACAAAACATGTTCATCATATCCGTTCTTAAGTTGTTAGTAAAAGTAGTCATCATTGCTCAATCATCGAACCATAACAGCGTTCCTTAAGAAAAACCAAACAAATGGAAAATGTCATAATAGAGAACCCAGAACATAAGATTTCGGTGAAAACTCAATAAAATCACACAGCTCAAATATCCACTAATTTCAAATAGATTAATAAACATGGTGAGAATTTTCATTCTATGTAAATAACGCCCATTCAAACTCGACAATTCAGAAGAACCAACCAAAACCGAAGAGGAATCGGAACAAATGAAAACACTATCGATAAATATACTCTGCAGTTGATGCGTCATATCGACAATCAAAACAAAATTATCCATTCAACTGAATGTGTGTAACCAAGGATTATTTAAACAGGACAACAGTTCACAAATAAAAAGAGAGGCCATTCTAATGCAGTGTACTTTAATTTTTCACAGTCTTCAATGATTTAACTATATATAAATTTATATATTTATTATCATACTCAATAAAGACTACCGCTCATCCGTTTTTGTTTTGTATAAAATATCAATTTCGTTTGTAAAATCAACTTTCTGTTTTGTAGCAAAACTATTTTACAATCAATACAATGTTATATAAAAATTTATATATTTCGACTATCAATAAAATCCATTTAGTAATCTAACAGTAAGAGAGTAAGGGTAGCAGTTCAAAATCAAAAATCAAAATAATGATCCTCAATCAAAATGAGAGCAGCCTGCACATTCCACTAAACAAAAATTCTGTAATAAATAATTGAATTATCACCGTACATGTCATAATCATCGGCACTGGCATGGAACAAAATGAAATGATAATTTAATTATAACGAAGAAACTATTATATGGTAAGTTTGAATGCAACACTGAGTAAAAGTGGAAATTGTAGAAAGCAAACAACTCATACGGGACAGGAATGATGGTATATTCGAAATGTGAATGCAGCACGAAGGATGATGACGGAAGGGATACTACCAGTGGGAAATTTTGTGGGACGTGATCCATCCGCTGATGGTTTTGGGTATTGTTATGACACAGCATGCGTTTTCAAGTATTGATTAAACTACACGAAGGAGAGGTAAGTTTTGTCGCTTTGTTCATACAACGTGTTTCCATGGAATTATAGCTCAGTTTCACCGATAAGTTGAATATGGTTTATGGTAACTACAATATTAGATATTTTTTTCATGTTCAATATTCTTAGATGTGAATAGTCGTAGAGACTTTCTAAAATAAAAAAGCAATAAATTGAATAATTCACGATAGGTGATCACTAATCATCGATCAGGTCAGAATTCATTAGATAATATTAAATCAATTTCAGTGCTACCATATACTCGATTGGAACACTAAAGCTGTAACAGTTAATCAGAAAAAATACACTTGAAAGAGAATTATGTTAAGTGCTGTAGTTAGTTATCGGTCTTTGCACTTTGTGATGCCTCACAAGCTTAGGTGCTAAATATTTTTTCGTTTCTAATGTTTATTAGTTTTTAATTGGAGTTTCTAGTTTCATGTGATGATATTTATTTAACAAGATTTTTCTCATTAATTTGATATTTGAATGGAAAAATTAATGTTTAGGTCACTCCTTAATTTTAAATCCAATATGGAAACCCTGCTCATTGCATGTGGTTGTTATCAAAGTTTCAACAATATTCATTAGTGCAAAACTGATTTGCTTTTGCAGGCAGTTTATTACAAAATAAATGAAAAAAAAAATGTGCTTCCAGTTAGCCCACAATTGGCATTGATTTTCAGTCCAAAAAGGCAGATCAGATTATATCTAGGGGCAATTTATATTCATACGCTCAGTCTTATAAAGTTCAAAGCAGTTCAAAGTTCATTCCAGAAGAAATCGCGTACGTATTTGAAATTATTACTTTGATTACCTAGCTCATGCAAGTATCTTTAGGCTAGTGTGTTAAAGGGAGATGGGTAGAAATAGTAATTCATGTAATAAGTTGTTAAAAGAAGATGTTTTTCAGCATGAGTCGAAAATTTATTCAACGAGGTTTGTCGAGTGGTGAAAAAATTTAATTTTGTAACGAGATGCACGTCACTTTTCGACACAGTTTACCCTACATAACTAAAATAACATTGTTGAAAAGTACTACTTTTCAGTATCTAATGCCAAAAAGTTCTACTTTTCAACACTCTTTTGAGTGAAAAATAGCTATTTATGCAACAATTTGCAAAAAGAAGATTTTTTCAAAAAGAGTCTTAGTTTATCCAACGAGGCTTGGGACTTGATTATTGTATGCTGTAATTGTTATTTTTCATGATTGGATCCATGGAGTCAAACCTGTATGCTGAAATTGAAAAAAATGCCAAGGTTCATTCAAATCTTCACATGCAATATTGATTCAAAGTATGTTCTTTTTGTCTATATGAAGACTTCTTACAATTCATTAGGATGTCTCCTTAGATTTAACCTAAAATTCTTTTAAAAAACGCCGGAGAGTTCTCCCTCTTGATACTACTATTATAAGAGCCTTAACCATTGGTGTAACTAAGGAACAATCAAAGGGGAGTATGATGCATGATGATAGTGGTTTACCACCCATTGTTGCACGGAAACTAAGTACGATAGCAGTGGGCTCTCTTCTCTGTTTGTCTTGATCAAGCTTAATAACCTCTGAATGTCCTCAACATGTCGCTGTATAAAGGGCCAAACACGGATTGGGTGGATCGATAGGCAAAATCGCCTTTACGCATCTACGGGACAGTAAAGAACCTCCTTCCAGCCACATGATCGCACAATTGGTAAAAAAGACGAGCCCCCAAACAGGAAGATGCCCCAATGAGTGGGGAGAAGAGCCTACTCTTTATCCACGAAATGTTATCAACCGGGTGTTGGCATTCCCACTCTCCCCGTCATCGCTTCAATCGGTTGCCCTGTTGAACCCTCCCTTCCCTTTTGCACATGGATTTAAAAGTTTATGGAATGTACATGTTATATATAATGAATTATCACTTATGCAAGTCGTTTAATGAATCATCACTTATGCGAGTGAGTTAAAGTTCCTCCTAGAGTTGGTTGTATTTTATTTTTGGAAAGACTTTTCCTTGGGATCCGAACTGGAAATGAAGTCGAATTTTTATTCATCATAATGTATCTTGGATTCTAGATACCGTAAACTGGGGGCCACTGGTTAACGTGAATATAGGAATAAATTTATATAAAAATGTACATTGACCAGCTAATGGTATTAAAACCAGTAGCTATGAGATCTGTATCTGGAATTGATCAGTCCTTCAAATATCTAGCCAGTGCATTTTTAAGATGTTGGGTTTTCTGAATCCGAATCAGGCGCTAGAATCGTTGTGTGAATTATACTTTATGCAAAAAGGCCAAAATAAATTTCTTAAAATACACTGTTAAACCTAAATGCAGGTAAGTTATTGAACGCCAGTAAAACAAAATTGAAATTTATGCACTAACACTAAAATATACTTTATTGATGAGAAAAACTTATCAAAAAAATCCCTTGAGTCCTTTAATGAAATAGTACACAGTTTGAAAAAGTAGTGTTCATTTATATTCAATATGAAGCACATAAATGGCGAGTCATCTATCATACAATTTAACATTTGAGATCATGTAAATTTATGAGACATATAATGAAATATGACAAATATTGTATGCAACTATTCACTTCTGTGAGCAAAATTCCTTGCACGTTGTTAGTTTCCGTGAAACGAAATACAAGTTTATAATAGTGTATCATATTATTCAGTAATATTCAGATTGTTTTTCTGTGATCATTTCTTTTTATATCTATTACTAAGAAAAAAAAATCACCGGGACCGCTGAAAATGCATGTAATTTTGATCAATTTCAATTTTTTGCTGGCTAGTTTACGTGAAAAGGAAAAATTCAGAATTTTGTCTGTGCCGAACAGATAATTTGTACGGATTCTGTAACTCCCCGTTTATTTTAAGATAAAATCTTTCATCCATTTTAATTTTCTGTACCAAAAAGCTAGAAAATTTGCGTTGTGGCCCCATTAAGGAAAAATAATTAAACTTGGAAGGAGTAACGCTCCTGTGATGTTTGTTTCCATCACAGAAAAAAAAATCTGAATTTTAACCACCGCGTAAAATCTCCTCGCGTTTAAAATTGCTATAGTTGGCATAAACAACAAAATTGTTTACAAGCGTGTATACAACACTACTGATATGTGTGATATTGCGCTTAAATTTACATGAAATATTGTGTAAATTTGCACCAAGTTTAGCGTTAACTACGTGAGCGCTATATAGTAGAAATTTACATGATTCTTCAAACGGTTACTTGCAGCAGCAGCAGCCAGATAGCGTCTGATGGATGGTTAATCGTCATAGGCGTACACATCCAGAAGGCTAGAGAGATATATATATATATATATATATATGTATTCAACTCCAACGTGAAATCTGTTCTGTTATACGTCAGCGAAACATGGTGCGTATGATGTGCGGTAAACACTAATTAATCCAGAAGCCAATATTAATAGAAACCAATATCAACAGAAATTCGCGAACGGAAGTGGAGGTGGGCCACACATTACGAAGGTGCGAATACCCAACCTGCTTGCAAGCGTTGGATTGGAACCCAGCACGGCTTCGCAAACTCATGGTGACGGAGCCTCAACAAAGAACTCAAGAAAGTTGACAGAAATTTGACCTGAACCATTTGCACTACTAAAGGTGTGCAGAATACTTGTGGGAGTAAGTGCTCCAGACTGCTTCTGTGATGGAGTGTTGTCGTCTATAGAGATAGGAGCATTATTTTCCATTTAAAATGCATGGTTCGCTTTCTGTCAGTATAATGGATTGGAATTTTCCGAAATAACAGATGTCTGAGACATATTCCCTCCTTTGTAATATAACATTAAAATCATTTCAATCTCCACCTCAGTAAGGTGTACGTACTTATGCTATCGTTGTCTTCAGCCAACACAAAAGCATAAACTAAGCCATCGTTGAATATAAACCCTTCTAAGACCACTATTGTACCGTTCACACGGAAAATAAATAACTTAAAATTGAAAGAAACCTCTATAGAACTTTCACGAACAGTCAAGTATCTGGGAGTCATTCTTGACAGTAAACTTAACTGGAATTCACATATAGATCAGGTTGTTAATAAGGCAATAAATGCTCTTTGGATAAGTAAAAAAACATTTGGTAGGAAATGGGGCCTAAAACCAAAAATGATCCAGTGGATTTATTTGACGATTGTAAGACCCAGAATATCCTACGCATCATTAGTTTGGTGGCCGAAAACTAATGAAAAATCGGCTCAGAAGAAGCTGGGGAGACTGCAAAGACTAGCTACTCTCTCAATAACTGGTGCAATGAACAGCACACCGAGTATTTCACTAGATGCTCTACTTTATCTGATTCCGTTGCATCAATTTATCCAATTAGAAGCTGAAAGGAGCGCTTTAAGGATTCAACAAACAAAGTACTTCCTTGAAGGTGATCTTACAGGACACCTTAGCATTTAAAAAATGTTTGATATTGATTCTCTTGTATTAAAAAATGAAGACTGGATGGAGAAAAAATATAATTTCGATCGTTTATACAATGCAGCAGAATTTGATCGTAATGTTTGGGAAAGTGGGAGACCAAACATCCGTCCAGGTTCAACTGATTTTTATACAGACGGTTCAAGATTGAACAACCGTGTGGGAGCAGGGGTAACAGGTCCAGGGATTGATATCTCAATATCCATGGGTTACTGGCCAACCGTGTTCCAAGCATAAATTCAAGCAATTCTTGAATGCTCTGTAATATGCTTGCGCAGGAATTATAAACATTCGAATATCTGCATTATGTCTGATAGTCAAGCAGCATTAAATGCTTTAAAATCAGCAACATGCAATTCCAAACTCGTATGGGAATGTGCAATGTCACTTCAGAAATTGGCCTGTCAAAACCAGTAAACTTATATTGGATTCCTGGCCACTGTGGAATTGAAGGGAATGAAAAAGCCGATACGTTAGCCAGGCTAGGATCATCACAGCAATTCATAGGACCAGAACCATTCTGTGGAGTTTCTACTTGTTCTCTTAAAATGGAGATCAAGAAATGGAAAAAAATGAAAGTGGAGACCAATTGGAACAACACTTCCATTGCTAGGCAGTCGAAACGGTTCATAATTCCGAACATTTCAATGACTAGCAAAATTCTTGAATTATCAAAGAAAGATCTCAGTGTCTATACTGGTTTGATAACAGGACATTGTCCATGTAAATATCATTTGAAGCTAATAGGAAAACTTCAAGAGGATATGTGTCGATTCTGTGGTATAGAAAAGGAAGACTCTGAACACCTGCTATGCTCTTGTGCAGCAATCTTCAATAAAAGGCGTATTTTTCTGGATAAGGGGCTGGCAGAACCCTTTGATATTTGGAATGCAGGTCCCAGTAAAGTAGTACATTTCATTCGAAATGTAATACCTGGCTGGGAAAATGCTTTTGGTCAGTCTATGTCGGTCGCTTCATAAAATAGTGATACGACATAACTGATAAAGCAATATAAAAACGGGGAATATCACAATAGATCAAATTAATGGTCGCAGTGATGAATACACCCAACACGGAAAAAAAAGCCATCGTTGTCTAGGAAAGCCTAGAGAAAAACTTTCACTAAAAATGTCAACCGCAACATAGGTAATCCTGCCATACTTCATTATCTGCAAATGAACGTTGCGCTAGCAATCGTATAAAAAATAGTATTTCTTTTATTCACAAGGTACCGTTAAGACTTGAAATCCAGATCTTCTTCTTCTTCATCGCTTTTCAAGCTTATTGTTTATCGCATATTTGCTTATTGAGTGCTCTCAACTTAGTGTTCTATATATGCACTTTCACAGTTATAAATTGAGAGCTTTCGATGCCTGTACCATTTCTGCATTAGTATAATTGTGCGACAAGTAAAGCCCCAGGGAAATCGAGGAACTTTCCAACCCGAAAAACTCCAAGACCGGACCGGGAATCGAACCAGCCACCTCTAACATGGTCTTGCTTTGTAGTTGCGCCTGATATTTTATAATGAATAAAATGTCCGAATTAACGGACCGTCCGGTATTCGGTCCATTACACTCCATTGCAAATGATATGTTGAAATAAACTTGTATTGTTCTGAACCCAAATGATAAAAGAAAAAATAATCAACATCGGGCGTGTGTCTCCACTTTCCAATCAAACCATGTTCTTTTTATTTACGACATAATTCGAAACAATTTGTTTTCTAAAATCGCCTACAACTTGTCAGCTAAAAAACAATATCTGGCGATTAAAACTTAGTAATCCTATACCAATTCACACGCTTGGGTACCACTTGCTTTGCAAGAAAATCGATCCATTATCGAATGGATTCCTTCAACCCTCATCGAACAAATTTCCAAAGTGTCAAACAGTCGACTCCTTTATCAGGATCGGCTTGATATTAAATTTTAAATCCTGCTGCGAAAAGTTTGTTTGTGTACCACCGGTTCACGATTTTCTGCGTTGGGGGGAAAAGTTTTTTCCCGATAATCATTAGTATTCCGTCGTTGGAAGTAAGCTTCCTATTCTCTTTCTGTACTCACAGTTCTCTTCTGAGTAGTGATTTATTCGAGATATCTGTCCTTGATGCAGACAGTTAATTCACTTTTCGCCTCTAGGGTGCGAGCAACAGCCAAGACAATTCCATGGAGGTTTCCGTTTAAAAATGCTGGTAGGGTTCTTGCAGCCGGCTCGCATGGAATGAGCCTACCTACACATATTGAAGCGTTTCCTATGTGCCTCCGTGCCTACGACCGTATTGCATCAATGGAGACCTTCTCCCAGTGGTAAATCCAAACAGCATCTGTAGAGGGTGCTGAATGAACCGGAGTACATCTCTATGGGTCGATGATAGAGCACATTGGAAGTTACATTGGGAGAAAGGCAAACCGTTCGCGTTATAATCTTACTTTATTTATGCTGACACTCGATGTCATAAATTTAAGTCTTAGCAGAAGCTCACCGAGTGAATCCTCTGATGTTGGCTTCTCTTCCCTGAGCTGAAAAGGGCTGGTGCGCTTTTGCTCCGCTCTAGGGAAGCATGTGTCTTTCTCAGACCTCCCCAAAGCCAACACGGAAAACTGAGCAGCTGGAGAGTGGGGTGAAGTCATGTTTGCATGAGGTCTCCTCCGCGACTTAGCCGTCCACATATTGGAATGTGTGTTATTCGGTAGCGTCGCATCGTAGGTGAATGTTTCACGTCTTTCTTTGATATTACAAACCCAGTCAGTGTCGCGTGGTGAACCTAGCAAGCGCTTTTTGGTTTCGCACTCGTGACTTGGTGGCTATGTTGGAGGTCGTATTTTATATTTTCATACTTTGTGCAGTTTACAGTTAACATCTGTCATGAAAAGTAATAAAAATTTAAATCTGTCAAGGCGTTCGCCAGCATATGAAATGTTGTTGTACACAACATTTCTCATAAATATTAGCAAATGCGTTGTTACCCGTCACTAGACGGTACTAGACAATGGGCTGCGTGTCAATGTGGCAGGAGGAAGCTTTCTGTCAAGCGTTTAAATTTAGTATATTTGAAACATAAATTATATTTTTTATACTTTCAATATTCAGCACAGATCACTTGTTCTTTAAAGGTAATCTAAACAATCAAGAAGTCAACTACAAACGGTACCTTGTACAATATTTATTCATTTAAAGACAGTACGATAATTTAATTTTTTTATAACTTCATTTCTTTTCTTATTAATTTGACTTTAATTTTATGTATCTTTTATGCTACTATTTTATACCATTATTGGGGCCACACTGAGCCTGTTGATGTTGACCAAATAAATAATCATAAACAATTTATTTTTTCAGATGGTTTTACACAGTCAATATACATCATATTACATATAAATCAAATTTATATCCATTAACAAAATGTTTATACAAAAACACAGTTCAGGAAATGCACATTATTCTATTTTTTTTGTATGTGTTCAGGCAAGTGTGTACTGCGAGCAGTAATTTAATCTATTGTAGTGTGACCATAGTTTAGATTTTGTTGAAAGTTGTACAGAAGAGTAGTGCGAAAGTAAAATTGTACCAGCCTGATAATCATTTTAAAATTAATAATCATTAAAGATTAAAAAGAAAAATGCCGGTTTGTCAAAAGTCGAACTTAAAAGAGCCAAACACAATGTTGAAGGAAGTATAGTCGCTATATTTATAGTCTGGCGGAACCAATTAAGCATATTTTAGACCAACAATTGAAAATGTACTATCAACTTTTATACACCAAACTGTGATAGTTCTTTCTTCGCCAACAGAACGCAAATGAACAGTATTATCGGGAAGGTGAAACATTTCCCAATCCAATGATGCTTTTGTTTTGCGTAGGCGAACCTTGAGTTGCAAGAAAACGGTTTCCGAAGATTTGTTCGCATAAGCTGATGCGCTCTTTTCTGTTGTTCGTCGTGATATGCTCGATTGGGTCCACTCTGGAAGGGAGAAGCAGGTTGCATACACGGAATTCATTGTATACTTGTTTTTCTTGCCATAAAAAATTGTGGTATGGAAATCAAATCAAAACAGGCGTAGCAAAATAGCTTGAGCGTGTAGTGATTGTTTGAGATTGTTCAATGTGCAGTGAGAAACTGTACTTTTCTGTTTGGGAATTGAATTATGCCACTAGATGTTTTGACGAAACCTTGGTTAATGGTACCTTTCAATATTAATTAGTGTATATTTTTAATTAATTAAAAAGAAACGTTGTCCCATTGAATAAAATAGCTGGAAACGACAGTTAGTCATACATGACTTTACGCAAGATTTCAATTCCGCCTTGTGTATTCTTGTTCAACTGTAAAATGACAGTTCGTGACAGCAGCCGTCTGGCTGACATGCGGGCTAACTCGGATCGGACGATTTTGCTGCTGTGCGACAATGAAGGAAAATATTTAAATTCGAAATCTTACTTTTTAGCTTTTGCGTCGTTAATATTTGTATCAATATGATTGTGAATACTTTTTAATTATTGACAATATTTTTCCAATGTGGTGCGTGCTTAAGTGCGCGCTCTATGTCGCGCGATGGCTACACTTTGCGTTTTCATTATTTCTCGGTGTGTGTCTTGCTTCTCTGCTTTACACTTACGCAGGGGGAAAAGCTAGCAATCTTGAAGCGAATTTATTTTTTATCCAGGTTGGAAATATTCCAAACCGGTTCCAACCCAGTGTGATACAGAACTTTTTGTCATTGCAAACCTCAACCTGAGGTAGGTTTTATCCGGAAGCATTACCGCCCAAATACTTTTTTTTCTGGCACTTTTCTGGTTTTTTTCTAAAAATATTGGAAAAAGATATCCACAGTACAATCTTACCTGTATATTTTTTAAATCTCATTTTAAATAAACAAGTTATGTGCTAAGTTATTTCGTGACAATGCCAAACAATAGAAATGGATCGATGCCAATTGGAAGCTAAGAAGTTCTCTCGTAAAAGATTGAAAATCAATCAAAAGTGACCACTATATAACATCAGGGAATGCATTTTGATTGCTATTATATTATGTTCTTTGATGTTTTGTGTTCAATTCAATTGTCAGGATGAAAATAAAAATGCTTGTTTTTTTTTTTAAATTCCTAACGTCAATGGAAATATGAATACCCTTGATCCATTTTACAAAAACTCACAAAATTGTTTTGTGAGCTCACAGTTATGTGTGCATTCAGCAACGTGGTAAAAGTTTGTCTTCTAGCTGATGAAATTTAACCCTTTACAATTGGTATGTTCGACATAAAAGTTATCCGGCCGTAACAAGCGTTAATCACGTTTAACTGTATCATGTTTGATTAGGAATTTGGCGAGGAATTTTGTATTGCATAGCAACGCGGAAAGCCTGCCAGCAGGCGTAATCAATCAAATTTCGATCCCCAGCCCACTGTGTGTTGCGTTGGAAGCGTGAATCCGTGAAATATTTCGGGTTGCTTTTTATACTTCCGAATAAAAAATCATAAACTGGCACGCGGAGCGGAATGGGACGAAATGAGTTTCGACAGATTCATTGCAAACACGCGATGTGCGGCAGCATTTAATAGCCGTTCGTTCGTTTGAAATGACGCCACCCCAACGAAGGAATCGGTCATAAATACGCGTGATTGAGCTTTTTATTCCATGGAAACGCACGGTATTTTATTATGGCGACAACGATGACACTCCTCTGCATCTAATGGACCGAATGGTTGCAAAAGTAAACACATCCTTCTACAACTCTGGGAACAAGAAATGAATTAAAAGTCAAATCAACCGGAGCCTCTGGAGGCGTAACTATGAAGGCAAGTATTTAAATAATCTAGTCTGTTTTTGTTTGTGCAGTTCTATCTTAGTATGTACGTGTTACCGACTTTGAATTGCTGAAATGTGGAGCATTACTTTGAACTTTTGTAGAGTGATTTTTTCTTATGTGGTAACTGTTTACTTGGGCAAATCCTTCGATTTGGTTGGAATTTATTTTTTGTTTCTTGTTACAGCTAAAATTGTCCGTACATCACTTTCGAAAAGAATAATGAAAATCATAAATTTATTGTTTGTGTTCAGATTTCATTAAACCATAACAGCTTCGCTATACATTGATGATGATCCACCATTTATTTTTTAAATGTCTGGTATTTGAAGTTGTTGCATGTCACAGGAAAATATCCTGTTCCTTAGGCTATGAACCATATGCTGAGTTAAATTTAACTCGTAGTTAAAAGTAGGCGTGCTTCCACTCGCTTGCTGTAAAAAATGATTTCCTAGTCAAATTCGCTTTCAGATAGTCACAATTAACGATTTTACAACTCAGGAGCGCTCACACAAAACTGTCAGGTTTAATGTGTCAAACGCATACTTTACAACATTCTATTTTAACTAACGAGTACAAAATATCATAATAACATCTAATGATTTTATAATTCCTATATTTTTTTTATAGCCAGTGTGTGGGAGCAACCCTGGTTAAAAGTGACATTTCGAAAGTTATTATTTATGTTCGAAAATCTCAGTGTGATCGATTGACCGGCTTCTGAGCATAACTTAGTTATGATTGGTAAATCTAACTTCTTGTGATTACCCCGCTGAGATAGCAGGGTTAATCGAAAACTTTACATGGGTAAAATTAAACCACGAGTTAAATTTAACTCGGAAATTGGTTCAAAGTTTGTGTTTTTCTTTGGAATTATCTTTGACATTCCCTAAGTAACCTCTCGAAATTCCCTAAGAATGCTCCCCGGAGTTCCTTGATATTCTCCTTAGAATTACTTTGGAATTTTCACATCATTTCCTTGAAACTATTCTCAGAGTTCGAGATCGCTTTTGAGTTTCTTTGGAATTATTATCAAAACAATTTCGCTAAAATTTTCCTGAACATTTCTTCAAGATTCATGAACTTTTTGAAATTGTTTGTCACCTTACCCCTTTGCTTCAATCTGGAATGAATTTAGCGTCACTTTTCAATAGGTCCTATCTACATTGATAGATGTGACAATGCCGATAAAGAGAATCGATCAATCTAGATACAGTCATTGTGGCCTTACAGCGCGGCCCGAAGTCGTTTTTTCCAACCATTTAATCGTTTTGAGTTGCTTTTCTATTTGGTAGTAATACAACTAAAGAAAATCCAAAATAAAAGCTGTGGGAATTATCGTCTGTATCATGGATTTTATGTTTGGAAAATTATAAGCTTCTTTCGGTGAAAATTTCAAGATGGAATCTTATACCGTTTTTGAGATATGTCCGAAAAACTGATGACCGGTCTAGCGCTCTTCTTTAAAAAAATCAAATTGTTCTTTCTCGTCGCACATCGCACATCCATACGCGTAGCAGTTTTAAATACCTACATATCCATCTATATTATAATAAAATCAAATTAAATTATTTTAAAATCAAGAGGTCCGGCGAGTTGAAACGTCTAAGTCAAACGACCTGGTCAATATTATGAAACAGATCGTTCTGGTGATCGTCTAATAATGCCGTTAGAAACCGTTAGATAGATATGTGTTCAAGATATTATACCTGATTTGAATAAAGAGAGTTGCTAAAGCTCGTTGAAGTATTAGCCAGTAACTGTTGGTTATAAGAATTCATCAAATAGTGAATGTATTTTCCCGATGAGGCTACTGATACGAACGAAGATTTCAAATCTGTTTTGTTGAATTTAAAATCCGCTTTTCAAATAGCGGATGCAGTACAACATGGTCATTTACCAAAATACAATCACATTTTGAAGAAGCCAGTCGTAATGATAAGCATAGCCACATGATAACTGAATCAAAAACAAATGTAATAGGACTGCAGCGTTTATCAACAGCAGGATGACCTTCATATAGTGTAGACATCAGTCGACCATTTCCTGGATTGAAAGACACAATTTGTATAAAGTTGTCAAATGGAGCTCGACAGAATTATCAAAAACACCTGTTGCTCCGGCTCCGTTAAGTGAACTATATATACTGTTTTTAGATTCATTTGATAGTGAATAGCAGGTTTCGTTTACCTTCATTTGGAATCTTCGATAAAAGCAATGTGTGGTTACTAAAGATTCATCGGCATTGAATGTTTGCGTTTGCATGATTCCTGAAAACAGCAAATTTTTCTTTGATGCATTACATAAAACAGCTTGTTTTAAAAATTGTAACACGGAAAAAGATTTGAAAAACTATTTGGTGAACAAATTAGTATGTGTAAATAGTACAGACGATTGCTTTTTGCGATCTTGTGATCAGTGCAACTAAAGCAACATGATTAATTTTGTTGAACAATGTTTGGACCAGCAGAAAATTGATTAAATTAAATATAATTTCTGTACAACCTCTCCTCGATGCGAAATAATAAGCAAGGAAGATGTGAGTGAATTCTTGTAAAGCTTAGAAAACCAAATTGAAAAGTTCATTATTCATCAATATAAAGATTAAAAGCAAATCAAGTTAATAAGGATGAAAGAAGAAGCTTTGGTTGCAGGGAAAGAAATAATGTGACAAAAGGATTTCGCAAAGAACTATGCTTGTTTGATCCAAGGTACGATTGAAAGTCATTAGTTTTCAAGGCCACACGTAACTATTCACCCTAATTTACTACAGTGAAGGTTGCTCTTTAAAAGTTTTAAATTTCAAAATAAAATATGAAAAAAACGGTTTACACGTTTCAATGTAAATTACTTTCAAAATTAAAAGATAAATTTCCAGTTCTTGAAAAAGAAATATTTATCGGTCAGATGGTTGCACAGGGCAATATAAAAACAAATTTAATTTTAAAAACTTGTGTAGTCATGACAAGGATTTTAACATCAGAGCAGAAGGGAACTTTTTCCAACTTCACATGGAAATGGTCCTTGTGATGGTATTGGCGGTAACATCAAGAGGCTGGCTAGGGATGCTAGCATAACAAAGAGTGCTTAAATTAACAAATTTTTACAACGTTTGAAGAAACGAAACACCAGTTCAAGATTGGGAATTTATTTTTGCAACAAACGAAAGATGCTGAAAATGCGCTTCAGGAAAGATTTGAAGACTTAGTATCAATGCTTGAAACTAAGAAATATCACGAATTTATCCCCTTGATAATACCAAAAACGTAGACGTACAAGGCGAAGTTCTCGTGTCATGAAAACGGTTGATCATAATGAATAATTAGATTAGTAGTAGTTTGTGCAACCACTCTGAAAGAAATATAAATAAAAATGAATTGAAATAGGGTATTATTTCTTCTGCAATATATAAATCCCCGCAAAGATTATTTGAATTTTACCAAACTGTTCATAGCCAATTGTTTCTTCATTCAGGTCATTATATATTCGTTGATAGCGACGTCATTATTTTGCGCATCCTTATTTACATGTCTGGTAACAATCACCAACAGAGAACTACGAATGATACGGATGATTTTCAGTTTTAGTAAATCAAGGTTCTTTTTTGTTATACAATATAGATGGGTTGGTAGGTATTTAAGCTGCTACGCGTACGGACGGTGTGCGAGGAGAAAGAACAATTTGATTTTTTTTTAAAAGAGAAGTGGTAGACCGGACATCAGTTTTTCGGGCATATCTCAAAAACGGTATAAGATACCTACCATCTTGAAATGTTCACCGAAAAAGCTTATGAATTTCCAAGCACGAAAGAATTTTTTTTTTTTTGATAAAAATCCATGATACAGACGATAATTTCCACAGCTTTTCTTTTGGATTTTTTAATGGTGAAAACCTTCATGCGAAATTTGTTTCCAATTGTATTTTTTATGCATAGTTGATAAAATTTCAACTATTTTTTGTTAATTGTTTTTGGCTGTTCGAAAGTTATGATTTTTTTAAGTTGGTGGTGTCCGAGAAAATCGGAAAACTTTAACTAAGGTTTTCTAAAAAAATTGGCAACTCTGATTTTTTTTTTTTAATTTGTGGACTGTTTTGTATCTCTGTCGCTTCTAGCTATTTTAATTTGTTTGGCAATTTTTCATTTATATTTTAGAGTTTTTAAGTTGACTCAATGTTATCCTGTTTTTGTGTTTCAGGAAATCTTTTTTTTTTTAAATTACATTATAATTTTATGATCCTTTTCCCTTACAATATCTGTATTTAATAATGGTGGGTGGCGAGATTATATAATTTTTCAAAGTGAGTCATAATTGACAAAAAATTAAGAACCTCTACCCCAGGGAATAAACTGAGAAACAAACTCATTGAAAAGTGGTGTAGAATTTCAAATTTTTCAGTAGAACATATGTTCTGTTATTTAAAAAGTTGCAACTGCAAATTTTGTTACTGCAGTGGATATGAAATATTTTTCCAATAAAATTATCATATGTTCCATAAATAGTTGAAGAATTTCCTACTGGAAGTGAATCGTTGTAATAAACATCACTTAAATACTAATAAAGTGTCTATAAAATTCAAAAGTTTTTCTTACAAAAAGAGAAAATATATGATACAAGTAAAAAAGTAATGAGCCAATGTACGTAATCATCAACATTTTTCAATAAAAATCTCTTTGCTGTTTTGATATCCATATTTTGCCAATGGAACATTTTAGATTTTTGTTATAATTTTGAAGTTTTGCCATTTTCAACTTTTTAAATTGGATTTACATCTATTTATAAAACGATAAGGATTCGTTAATGGCAGGCAAACCATTTCAATACTACTTAATTAATTTTTTCAATATATTGTTCCTCTTTTTCAGAGGAGACAACATAATTTTTATTATTCATTCTTTCCAATGTTCAGTTGTATCTTTATAATATCCTCGGTATGCAATACTATTGATAATTTTGCATCAAATTTCAAGGAGTTTGCCCGTTATTTTTGGGAAACCTTTTCAATTATTTATATTCTATAATAACTTTTCGATTTGGAGTTTATGAAACTCATATATGTTTACTTTAAGAATACTAACCTTAGATTGTAAGTTTGATTAACCTTGTGTTTAGTTTGTGTATTGTGCGTGTAGTTTTTTTTTTAATGTTTGTCTTCAAGATGAATAGAAATAAGTTCATGTTTTAGGATTAATTAAATATTTGTATAATAAATCATATTTCAAACCTCCTTCTCCCTTTCCCCATCCAAAAAATTGTAAATCTCCACTAACCTCGAGACGACCGCGAGTAATCGGTTCAATTCCTTTAACTCTAGATTTAAGACATTAATCATGTATAATGCAAATGATAACTCGGCTCTGTAAAGTTTATTCGATTGAGCCTGTACAAATAAATTAATACAAAAAAAAATAACTTTTCGATCACCTAATTGGACATTTTGAATTCTAATGAAGGTGAGACAATGAAAAATGTCTTCGAGAAACCTTGCTATAGATTAAATGTTTCTGTTATGGTTAATTTGAGATTATTTATTCTTTTTTACCCAGTAATAAAACATAAGTTAAATTTTATAAAGCGTAATGTACGGACAATTTACTAATAGCACTGCACATGTATTTTTATAATCTAGAAGAACCTTTCATCAATTGTCATCCAACGTAGCTTGACGTGTTTTGCATGGTTATAGCTGCAGCCATTACCGAAGTTTGCCGAGTATTTGCTGTTGGCTTTTTTCTCCTTCGTTTTTTTTTGCGAAGTATAGGTTTACCTTGGACTCTGCGGGATACTGGGAAACGGGTGAACTAATAAAGTGGGTGATGCAAAGAGTTTTGGATCGAGGGCGGGGGCGGAAGAGGGTTTAGCAACATCACAAACACAAGACGATATTTCCTCGTTTTGCACAGCCAGCGCGCGATCGCAACTACGGAAACTAAGGTGAACAAACGTGAGAAAGGTGACACAACACACGGTGAAATCAGACAGAACGTAAAATGCAAAATGAAAGAAAAAAATAAACCTGAAGAATAACTAGATCAAACTCTCGAATCGGGAAAGGGGTGATTTGAGGACGGATGCTGAAAGAATCGTGTAGGGGTGGGTTGTGGTGGTCGTTCGGAGGAAAGGTGAGATTTATCGATTTCATATCAAAACGGAAACCAGAGAGGAAGGATTGAGCAGGTGTGATGCAATGATAGGTATCGGGGAAATTGGCAGTGAAGTAAAAATAAATCGGAAAAGAGTTGTTCGGAGGAAATGGTGAAAATAAAAAGAACGATGAGAAGGATAACATAAAAAGAAACGCTTGAAAGAAAATCATTTTGCTTTTCCTTTATTAGTATGATTGCATTGCATTGCACTCTCGTGGGTGTACGACATTATATTACTCGGCTGTGACAGATTGCTTAATTGGTTAGTAAACGTGAATGGATGGATTAGTAAGCTTTCCGTTCTCTCTCGTTTTGGTTTAGCGAATAACAATTCACATTCAGAGGGTGAGATGAAAATTTTGATATTTGGTTTATTTCATTCTTTAAAATGTGATGCAAGGAGGGTAAATGAAAACTAGAGAGGTTAAAACAAATCTAACTAAAGCTTAATATAAATAAAATAAATTAACAAATATCTTTAAACGTTAGTATACTCAAATAAAACCTGAATAAATCTTTGATAGGACTCGATTAAGTTATCCGATTGAAATCAATTGACAAGATATAATTTTGCTAGTTTTTTAATCGTAATCCTTGACTTGGAAATATGAAACTACTTGGTGGTGACCGTTGCAAGTAATTGACCGTAGTGCGAAGAAATGTATTCGAAACAAGTTCATAACTAATTCTTTCATATCTACACAAAATCTAAATATATAGAAATCTTTGTTCGCGCAGCTGGAAGCTCTGATTATACAAGCGCTGTTTTTATTCTTCTTATTCTTCTTGTTGTTCCACAGTAATCCGAATCTGCCAGTTGTGTAACGATATTTCCTCCATTCGCTGGATCATCCTAATAAGCTCGTGGTGTCAGGTTGGATTTTCTACCAACCAAGTAACGTTCGCGTTCCGCCAAATACAGAGGAATAATTTAATTCGAACTTGCTCAGAAGCGACTAATGATGCGGCTGCTGTTATTTGCTGTTCGTCCTTTTTTATTGCTCCAGATACGACTTTTTCCCAGAGTGCGCTTCCTCTACGAGCGATATCGCCCAGGACTGCCTCGCTTTGCGAAAGGAACTCGGCAAGTGGCGTAAAAGCTCCCGCCTGGAATAAACCACCTACACATTTTGGGTTGAGTATTCATTTGCCGGTGAAGATGAATATCGCGTGCCGCGGCCAGGACCGTTCTGCTGTTGGTGGTTGTGGTGGTGCAGTAGAGTAGTGTGCGGTCGGTTGATTAATGGCCTTTTCATCATTATTTTTTATGGTTTTCGCTGGTTTTTTTTTCTTCTTCTTCCTATCCCGTCGAAGATTGTACGCTACGATTGGAAATCTTTACCACAAATGGCTGATTGGAGCTCGTTATGTTCGGGCTGTAGGAATTAAAGTGTTCTAATTAATCGATCATTGTGTTTTGTCCCCTCTTACGGAGCACCATGGACCATCAAATGGTAGAGAAAAAAAAACGGTCATATTTTGTTCAGATTAGGTTGATTACATAATAGACCTGTTCATATTTTTGTATTATTTTCTGAAATATCATTAAATAATAATTCTATGAATTTAAAACATAAACCGAAAACCATTGCTGAATATTTAAATCTTTGAAAAGCAGTATAAGAATTGCAGATCGGACAGTTCTATTCATTGTATTTAATCAAATGCAACTGTAGAATACATGTTTCAGGAAATAGCCTTTAGATTCGTTCTACACTCAACACGGCATTACTTGTGATTCTCTCTTACATACAGGCCACTTCAAACAATTTTTCATGTACGTCAAATGTAGGAAAAATCAAATTTTTGACCGTTTTGTTCGTTTTGCAACATTTTTTTTACTGACCAGGGAAATGTGGAATACCTACACGGCCTATGAATCCGACTAAAATATAAGATCCGCTTTCTCAAATTTGCATAAACTGAGTAAATTTTCCTTCGATTTTCTTCATGTATCTGCGTGATTAAGAGGAAAATTTAGAAAAAAAACTATTTAGTTTTCGAGTAGGGACTATACTTTCCTAGTATGGTATGTTCCAATTATGGTCTATAGAATTCTCATATGCCATAACTGGAGCACACCATAATAAGAACGTATGACCATATCCTATATTCATAGACTGATTCAAATTTTCTTCGATTCGAGTAGATGTTTGAGGAAAATCCAGGAAAATATACTCAGTTTATGTGCGACCTGCGTTTTTGCGAATTTAAGTAAACGGAACTAAAAAAAATGAGTCAGATTCAATGGTAAGAAATGGAAAAGCGTACATAAGCCTGTAACTTTTCCAGGGTCAAATTTTTCTTTCAAAACTTCAATTGCATAATTTTCTGGGTTTAATGCTTGTATAGGCGGGAATGTATATACTTCATAAAAGTAGCAATTAGATTTATTTTACACCATTATTTGAAAAGTCTTCTGACGACTGCATTTCAGAATCTGTTCATTTGGTGATTCCTTACAGGTTCGGTTAATTTTTAAACAAAACTGTAAGATAGTCTTACATTCCTTGGTTGGATAATGTTGCTGGATGGTTAATATTTCAACAGAAATCTGCTTGAAAATTAATTTCCTAGTCCCATAGAATACTTCTTTAAGTAATTATTACTTTTTTATAAGGTACGGGATAGTATCACATGTAACTTTTTTCAATGTCCTAGAGTATTTATCGTTGATTATTGTTGAATCGTCCATGAATTTCTAGGTAGCGTATTAATGTCTCGTATTAATCTAGGACTACTCATACCAGAATGAGTGATAGAATTATTGAAATTTTAAAAATCTCCAGCTAGATTTCAATCTTGAAAACTTTTCATGTTCCAGAATCTAGAAAACTTATCCATATTTTGGGATGTAAGATTCAAGATATTACATTTTTAAAAGTCTAGGAAATCTTAAAGACTTTTATTAGATTGATATCGTGAAAACTTTTCTGCGTATTCAGAATTACCGTGGATTGCATCCACATATTCTATGAAATGCTCTCTGGAAACTCGTTATTGAATTACCTTGTAATTCTTCTCGGAATCGCCTACGATTTTTTCGCATAGTTCCTTTTGAATTCTCAATAGAATTATGAAATTCTCTGCTACACGACCAACTCCAACAACTCAGGGACTGAATTCAATTGACTCAAAGCATTTTCTTTCCATACGAAATTTACTCATATTTGGAAAAAAAAACTGCAGTTACTCATTAACTATGAGTTACATAAATTAACTGTGACCAGTAATTTAATCTATTGTAGTATGTCCAATGTCTATAGTTTAGTGCAGGTCGTATTACTCCATCACTATTCTGTAAAGAGGAAGTATTCGGTTTTGATACAGTTTCCATTCATGCATATAACGTAAGAAATCGATTCTAACTGTACGGTCCAGCTATTTATACCCTTCGAAAAATGAGAGCTCCCTCCAAAGTCGCACCCTTTTGTTAAACAAAATCGAATTCTTTGGCGACAATATCAAGCAAGGACACCGATATTGACTATGCACCCTACTTTAAATTAGAGAACACTGAAGGGTATCCGGTGTTGTTGGTTTGCATAGATGGGCACATCCTTCGCGACAATTCCGAGGCTCCATCCCTTCAAGAGATAATAGTAGCTATCCGAAACATGAAATCCAACAAGGCTACAGAGATCGATAGCAGAGATGCTTAAAGTTGACCCCATGCTGATCGCACAAAGTGTTTAATTAATTATTCTGTAGTATCTGGGGAACTGTATGTTTTCCTATAGACTGAATGCAGAACTTCTATGTGAAGTTCCAAAAGAAGGGGGATTTTACTGTGCGTGACGATTGGGATGCATCGTTATTGGGAGAGTTTCTGCATTTGGTATTCAAAAAACGAAAAATCATTCATACGAATCAATCACGAGAATCTCTGGGCACCCTGAGACGCAAGAGAGTGCCGGATAAAATTATAAATTTTCGAGCAGAGCCCTGCGCCTAATGAAGTCATGTCCGGGCTTATCCGATTAGTCGCTAGCATGAAGCAAGGCTGTACACTATCACTGCTACTACTCTTTATAGTAATCGATGAGGTCATGGTAGAATCATGTATTGAATCGTAAATTAGCCTATCTTTATGGAGCATCTAAGCTACTTTGAATTGACTGAGGATGTTGCATCAATAGCACACAACGGCACTGATATATAGAGTCAACAAGGCCAATTTGCTGGCGCTTTTAGTTTGAATTTTGTATAATATACATGAAGAAAGGGCACTCCTACACTCAATCGATCATAAAAAAGTTTCCTTGTTCTCGATTTGATTCAGATTTTCAAAACTTGTAGTTCAGTTAATTAGTAACAACTTAGCTGAAGATTGCAATCCAGTTAGTTTTATTGAGGTATTCGCTTTTGAATGTATATGAGCATTTTGTGTATGGAAATTTCAACCAAATCTTCTACAAGAACATTAAACCAAAAGCGTCAGCCCGTGTAAAGTTAAAAAGAGCTGAAGCATTCAGATAGTGGTTATTGCATCTAAAGACACGAGCCTGGATGTTGGCCTGTGCAAAATTTGAACTTTTATATTTAGTGGTAATCTAGTTTATATGTTGCAGATACAGGCAGCTGAAGTTTGCTGAGCCAGTTCTATACACGAAAGGGTGAAGGGATATTATTTCTTCATACATTTCAACCAATATCCTCATATAAATTTTAAATCAAAAGCGCCAGCTCGTGTTACATCGGAATGAGCTGAAATTTTCAGAGAGTTTTTTTTTCACCTAATGGCACAAATCTAGGGGTTGGCCCTTGAAAAAAAAATGATAAAATTTTCCCTCGATATACTGCAGTAATGTTTTTAAATTCTTGTGTTCAGAAACATTTCAATTGGTTATCGTACGAAGAAGATAATGATCGAAGTTCAGTGGTTTATACATAATCTCAAAGTTTCCTAATAAATAGTTTTGACGAAGCCTTCCTAGACTAAACATGGTCGTTAGTGGAATTCTTCGTTAAACAATTTGAGCACAGTGCAGCGGATGTATAGAAGCGTTGTCTTTCCCTCAACGACAGAGAAAGAGACACTGCCACTGTCTTGCTTAAGAGAAAAACTTGTTATGACTTTGTGAGGAAACATTTCTTGAATATGCTTACTGGGTGCCGCAAGCTCCTGTAACGAAGATTGAGAACGTTACATCGGATTCCTTATCCTTTGTGGGTGGGCCACGCTGGGCACAGGGAATGATGCAGTGGGTATTTTCGATTCAAAGTGAGTTATTTTGCAATTACGAAATTATTCTTTAACGAAGATAATCGACAGCTGGGCTGAGGCATTTTGTATTGAATGTATATTGTAGAAATGGAGAAGATATTTATTGATTAGCAAAGCACTTTTCGGTCGTTTAAGATTTCAAACTTGAAGGAAGTGGCCACCATTGAGAAGTTATTTATTTTTTATTATCAGGTGGAGGGTGGTTCACTGCTGGTTCGTAGATGTAATAAGCGAGGACAAAATTAAATTTCCCTGGTCAGTTTACGTTTGGGCCATTAAAGTTGAGAGTACCATTAGCACCGGCTGCTGGCAGTATGCTTTTAATGCTTACGCCAAAAAGTAATTAATTAAACTTTACAAACAAACTTCATCGTAACAGTATAAAATTCTCATCTTAAGCAACTCCAACTTTGTAGCAAACTCTGTTACGTAAAAAGGATAAATCCGAAGCGCTTATTTACAAACATGTACACTCACTTGTCGTTGATAATACTACTAACTTTCATCTTTGGGATAACTAACTTATGCACTATATATGTATAGACTGTTCGAGTGTCTCTCGTCTTACATACTAATTATTGTCGTTACCACATTATGTTCCACATGTGAAAATCGATTTCATTTTGAGTCGTAGGATTAATTGTGTGCTTTGCTCGAGCAGCTACGCCTATAAGTACATCCGATGCGATATGTTCAGAGAATATGTGATTGCAGGGCAAGGTTTAATTTCCTGCTAACACTCGTACTCCAAGACGAGCTCACCACGCTGTTTGTGCGATTTGGAGACAATTACCCGATGCGGACCGTAACTGCTTAGGAAGCTAGGATTAACAGTTCCACTGGCTTGCGAGAGCTTTACAGCAGTGCCTCTGCTAAAGGATCTGGAGCTTGTCAGAAAATCCTTCTGGCTGAAATCATTTGTGAAACTGTGCGCTCGGCTTCGCCCTGCTACACGGTCGTTATAGTCATGGCTGACGATGACATCCCGCGCAATTTTTCCGCCACTATCGCCATCGTTATCACCATTTGGGTTACCATCGTCGTCGCCGTCGTCGGCGTCCTCATCGTTGTCGTCATCATCGTCATCATCGACACCATTGTCATCCAGAGAATTGGAATCGTCATCTTCATCATCAACGTCATTGTCGGCGTTGTCGACGACGTGGCCTCGTTCGTTAACGGAAATATTGTTTCTTAGAGTCTCGTTATCGATGATTGTATTTCCGTAGTGATATGATTGATTCGGAAAGTATTCCAGCGAAGAATCACAATTGCTCTCGATGGTACCGGAACTTGCACCACTTCCTCCTTTCGATTGTACCGGTTTGAATCCAACTGCAGCCGCTGCCGCTGCTGCTCGTGTGCTTTGATAGTGCTCCAGATAATCCTCTTGATATGTTAAATCAGCCTCAAGTGGCGACTGTCGATGGTGCCATCGACGTGGATGTTGGCGCTGTTGAGTGTGATTATGGTGGTGGCGGCGATGATGAGGATTGTTATGTTGCTTCCGAAACTGTGCCGGATCACGTGTTGCTCGCTGCTGTCGATGGGTTGACGATGATGAATCTGGGTATAGGTTCTGCTGCGATAGACGTGGCAGCTGAAGGGTGGACGCATTATGAAACTCATGTGGATAGAACTCTGGGTCTTGGTTGTGGGAGCGTTCGATAGGAATTGAACAGTTGGAGGAATTGTTATGAATTTGGTGTGATTTATTGGCTCGCAGCGAATAATAGCTACCATCGTCTAGCACCAACAGGTCTAGGTTGGAGTCATTTTCTTCGGTTCTACTTTTCGAGGGACGTTTTGGAGAGTACTCGATAAAGTCACCTCGTTCGCCGCAGCAGCGCAGTGTTTCCTCGGGCGTACCAATCAGCTTCAAATTTTGAATTTTATTACCACTCGAGTTGTTGCCTCCAGCACCGGGGGAAGGTGCACTGTAAACGGAAGCGTAGTCACTGCTGCTGAGCGAACTAGAAGTGGTGTTACTCTTGCCACTTTTTTCTCCCGCCATCACCGGGCGTGCATCGTTGAACAGGTTCTGTTCGTTCGCCACCGTCGTCGTGCTAAAGTCATTTTCCATTTTAATAAGACTAGCTAATTTTGTTTTATTAGTTCTACTAGCTCTAGAACAGGAGGAAACTGTGTTGTTTTTGAGCTGTTCACTGTTGACTTTTTTATGTTCACTCCACGCGTCATCCAGTAGAATTAGGTTTTGCGTCCGTGCGTTATTAGGCTGCGGCATCAGCAGCGGTGCGGTTGTGGTCGATGCTGTCATCAGCATCTGGTCAAGAGTTTTCGAACAGGATTTTGCACGCTTGTGTACGTGGCGCGGACGCGTTGGTTTTCGCACTTTTTGTGCTTCCTGTTCCGGTTCGTTATCGAACGTTTCGTTGAGGAACGTATCCAGATAGGCCAGATTTTTCGTTAGATCCAACTCGGACTTGTAGCTTTTATATACAATTTTATTGCTAAGATTGGATTTTTCGTTTTCTTCGTACTTATGAGTGGCTTTTATCAAGTCATCCAAGTTGTATGAGCTGATGTAGTGGTTTCTTTTTTCCTTTGTGGTGCCAAGGAGCTTACATCGTTGACCGAGTTTCAAGATTTGTGTTTTAGCTTTACTAAAATATTTGTTTTCATTTTTCTGCCACTGAACAGGATGCAGTACCAGGTGAGGCTGACACGCTACTTTATTCGATGGCTGCTGGTTTTGCTCGTCAAAATGGGTGGTTTTATTGGGGAAGTTGAGATTTATATTTTTCAACTGGGGCATTTTGTCCTGCTTCTTGCGGGTGCCAAACGGCAGATGGAACAGATCGGCGTTGACTTTTGGTCCTCGCTTGCTAAATGTTGTTCCCTCGCCACCAGGTTCCGAGTAGTCCGAAGGGAAATCAAGCTCCGGCTGAGCATAGTCCTGGCGTTTGAAAAAACGTGTAGGTATGGCACTTTTATTTCTTGCATCATTGTTGCTACTGATTTCATGCTCCTCTTTCGATAGGCTCATTCGACCGTTATTGTCCTCTTGGTGGTAATTCCGGTAGGAGATATTGGATTTCCTTCGGATATGCTTTCTCGAGCAGTGGCTCAGTGTGCTGCTACTGCATGGACGTATATTCTCGTAATTGTTTTCCATTTTCCTAGCAGGAACTTGAATCCTATCTGCCGTCTTTTCTGCATCTCCGGTCAGATCATTCACAACAAAGTCTAGTTGGCTCTCGGGAACTGTCGAGTCGTTATCGAATATTTCCGACTGGCAAAATTCATCGCTATCATTGTTGTTATCTTTTCCACCTTCATTGCAGTACGACAATGACAAACTTTTGGTTTTGTAATTATTGCCAGCTTCCGCTGGCCTTTGCCTTTCGTTTACCCTTTCGATTTCCTTCTGCTTGCTCTCTGCAGTCGGATACTGTTGAATTCCGGTGTCACTGATAGAATTCAAATCATGCGTCACTGGTGGCTTCCGTTTGCTGTCCAATTGCTCTTGTGGCTGTTCAATGCTCTTTCCCAGTTGATGATAGATGCCCGTGCTGGAGTTGGCTTTAATTAAATTTCCCTTTTGCTTCTTCCCTTCTACACTATCATTACAGTTATTGTTGCTGTCATTGTTACTATCTTTGGTTGTGCACGCTACAGCGAAACTCTGCTCTGCTACATGCGACCTAGTTAGAATTAGTGAGTAAGATTTTTTAAAGTTCGTTTTAATTAAAAAGTTATTTTTATCTAGTTTATCTAGAAATCGATTGAATTTCTCCACACTATAATCACTTACTTTGAACAAGCGAATGCCACCACCATTCGTTTCATTACTGTCGTTAGATTTAGTCTGAGACTGATAGCTACTGGCACTGGCGATTGGTTCCGTTTGATCGCCTCGGCTAGGGGGACTAGTTGAGTCGGATCCGGGAACCGATCGGTCAGTGTTTGAAGCATTTTTCGGACTAGTGCTACCGTTACTGTTAGCGTCCACCAGGGATTCTTTTACCGTACAATCAGTCTCACTTGTGGGTATCTGCTAAACCCTTGTCGGTGGTTGTAATATCATAGCAGCCATTCGTACCTTCATAGCTTCCGGCGAGCCGGGCGTTCCGTTGTGATGATGATGGAAGCCGGTCGGAGTGGTATAGATGGAATCGAGCGGCGGTACGCTAGTGCTGTCGGATCGTGATTTCAGGTCCGCTTTTTCGCTGCAACGAGATGAACAGGAAAAAAGCATAAACAACGACTCTCTAATGTGTTTTCACTTGAGTTTTCCCCCCTCCGTGAACGCTTTATGAGTGTATGAGTGTGGCGATAGGCCACTAAAACTTGGCCTCTCGCGGCCATCTTGAAAAACGACTTGATGTTGCAGTTTTCAAAAAGGTATTTTTATATAAAAAAACATAATCGAATGGTAACCCAAATGGTTCAATTATTCTACAAATGGTTTGGATGATACCTGGAATACGTCGTTAAGCAAAATAACCATAACAATTTTATTAGGGATGGGAGAGAAGTTTTAAAAGTTTTTCGAATAAAGTACTTTAAATCGATTTGAGTGTTGCTGTGGGGTATAAAAAGTCGAAATCTACCTATTTGAACCAGTTTCATATATATATTTTTTTTAAATCTCTAATATTTAACATAATACGTCTACTGAGTAGCCCTGGAGTCTCTTTCCCCCGTAGAGTCATCGAAAACATAAATAAAAGCTTTATTTGATTAACAGAAGGATTTTAAAGTTTAAATCATATTCCTACTCGGGATTAATTTTCAAATCTGCATCATTAAGCTGTTTTACAAGATGGCCGCGATAGGCCAAGTTTTAATGGCCTATTGAAAAACTAGGATGTTGGAAATAAATGGAAACTGCGATCGGAGACCTAGTAGGCACCACAGTTCTTCCTGTTTGCGAGGAAGTTGCGAAATAGCACACTCGAAAGCGAAACTTGCTCTTTTCGACGACGTGAAAGTATATGAGTAAAAGGCAAAGGAAATGGATTTCCTAATGTGAGAAAAATTGTTAAATGCAAAAATGGAACACTTTCAACGGATAACTTTTACAATTCAATATATTTATGTTAATTATTCCCCGAGCGTCGAACACTTTTGAAGTGGCTATTAAAGAGAGTTTAGACTGAGCGGCATTATGCAGCTTGAAACAATAGGAGAATTTAAATTTGCATTTTTCCATCTTCTAGAAAAGAGCGGAGTAACTTTTCTGAACTGAATCGATTATTGTGACGCAAACGAGCCACTGGAATAAAGAAAAGAAAGTGGGTCTTGCAAGTAATTGTTGATAATCGATGCAAAATTTTGGTTTCATCCCTTATGGGGCCAATACAAACAGCAATCTGGTAGCACAACCGGTAAAATTTCACCATACAACGTATAGTTGAACCGTGTGGCATATGGTAAAACTATAGCGGATATACAACTAGATTGCTGTTTGTATTAACGCGATTAGTTGATTGACCCTAAAGCAGTAATAAACAATAGTAGCGTCGTAGTGGGGGTTTACTACATCTTTGACAAGAAAAAAAAATCTTACGTTTTCTTACGAGGAAGACAGGGAATCTCAGAAGAATACAGAACATGTTAATATTCGACGTTTGATCTTACTAAGCGGGAGCTGGGATAGAAAAATTCCTTGAAAAATCCCCAAGCTATGAAAATGATGCCACTTTCTCTCATTTATTGAAGTATTTGAGTGAAGAAACATATTATACAGCCAATTGAAATAATCACTTGAGGCTGATCGGTCACGCAAAAAGTTAATTTAAGTGTTAGGGGTAGACGGGTCAAGATGATCACCCTAAACTTGAAATCATAATAATTGCAACTATCCGTTTCTTTGATCTCTATGGAGCAATGTTGATGGATTATGTTTAAATATTTCTAAACTTTCAGCTACGTCTAGTTTCCAAGGCGAAGATACAGTCCGCAGGATATTAAGAGGAAGCTTACCGGCCCGAAAATAAAAAAATATTTTCGGCACATTTTTATTTCTTTAAAAATATTGGGAAAAAATAACAAAAATCAAAGCAAATCAGTTTGTTCCTTAGATTTTTGTCAAAAATTACATGTAATTTTTTTTTTCTATCTCATCATGAAAAAAAATTGGACTCTCAGCAAAACCGAAAAGTCGATGTTTTGTGGTTTTTTGAGTCCAACTTTATGCCATAATGACTTATAAAAAATGTTTTTGCACGTGAATTTTCTTTGAAAAATAAAAAAATATGTGATTTTCTTAGAATTTTGATATTTTTTTCCAATATTTTTAGAAAAATCAAAACGTAATTATTTTTTTCGGAGCGGTGAGCTTCCCCAATGTTTTCCTTAGTCAAATTGTGCCCTTTTGTGACGATATGTTCTGCAACCTTGGATTTAAATTCATAATGAAGTCCTTTATCCATCTCTTTGTTAGCCTTTTTTACCTCTGCGATGTGTTCCTTAAACCTTGTTTCCAAAGTCCTTTTCGTCTGACCAATGTAGATTTTATTGCAATCTGGACAAGAGATTTTGTAGACTCCGGCTTTCCCTAAGACATTTATTGAATCTTTAGTTGATCCTAACAGTGACTTCAGCTGATTTGTCCTACTGCTGAATACTAAATCTAGGCCAAAACTTCTAAACTTTGAAATCAATGGTTTGGTAATGTTTTTGTCGAAATTCACCGCTACCCGTTTTAAACCCTCAGTTACTGGTGTAAGAGTTGTCGAAATACGCCTTAAATGATCCCTTGTTCTTTTATCGATTACTGCTTGAATTGTTTTTTCTTGATACCCATTAAGTCTAGCGATTTCAAAAATGTGAGCTATTTCTTTTGATTTGCCTGTATCGCTAAGGGGAAGAGTTTGCATCCTGTGAACCATGTGGTGAAAAGCGGCCATTTTGTGTTGATGGGAATGGTTTGAAGTGCTTGGTATTACTCTCTTTGTGTTTGTTGGTTTCCTATAGATTTCGAAATTGAACGAAGACGTTTCCCTGATGATGAGAAGATCTAAGAAGGGGAGTTTGCCGTCTCTCTCTTCTTCGTGAGTAAATTGGTAACGAATGTTTTAAGCTCTTTGCAAACAGCAGCTTAAGCGCCACTCTCCGAATCGAGAGACTGCTGACGCTGATCAAGAGGCCCGGCTGGAGGCTCTCTTCAGGGCGGGTCAATAATGCTCAAACACCGATCCCAATTGACGTTTACGAGGGCCGATTGAATTTGCTTCAATACTACTAAAAACCACATGAAATTTGAAGATAACGAAATGAAAACTATTCAGCAAATAAAAGAAAACTAGTCTATTAAACCCTGTCACCCAAAGTGAAGGCATCAACTCTCCAAATCGAAAAATGAGCGACTAAGCTTTAGAGAAAGTTCGACGACTTTAAAGTGCACTATATTGTTGGGGATTTCAATCTTCTCTTAAAGCTAGGGTGACGTCACAACTATGTACAGGGAGTTCTTCGAGCTCATAAAAAAAACAGACGTTCTGACCTTGATTCGGTGGATCCAGAAGGGCGATGACTTACGGGGTTTCCCACGGCGGACGTCAGCAGGCAGGCCACACAAACATGCAGTGGCTCGGAAAAGCAAATCGGACGAACTGTATCCAACACGTGTTCGAGCAGTGGAAACGTAATACCCGAGGCGCACGCCGAGTCGGACGAGGTATCGCTATCCAGGACACACACCGAGTCGAACCGTTTGGCTGATGTCGACGACAGGCACTCGAACCGACCGAACGGGAAGCTTTCCGATTGTCACAGTTCCAACGACAGCTACTACTGGCGCCACAAGCTATCAAGGTGGTTGACGGATGCCTCGAACGATTAATCGTGGAGCGCTTTGATCGGGCGTCGTTGGGTGGTTGTCGGATCGGTCTCACTCCGGTGAGAAAAGCTTTCGTCCCAGGGTCGAAAGGCGGGTATGCACTACGGATGCGCAATCCTGTGCGAGGTTCGGACCAGCTCACAGGCTTCCAAGCCCCAAACACGCACCTACGTCGAACAGTGGGTTAAATCTGTTCAACATGCGTCAAAATTTAATTAGTGCGCCGTATTCACTTGATTTTTCTTACTTTTGAAATCTTACCCGATTTATGTCGTAGCGGAATTCACAATTAGATTAATCGCTAATACTGAATTAACCTATGACCCTGTTACACAAAATTAACTTTTTGGCTAACAATTCGGAAACTCATTTCACAAATTTACCTTCAGGTACAATCAATTCTCACACAGCGATTAACAATTTTGTTATCCTTTTAAAGGAATTCTACTAGCTTTAACGTTTTGAACTTGATTCACTGGCTTATTACCGTTCACAATTTAATGTTCTGCCAAATCGGGATTTTAGGCGCACTTGCTCAAGTAACGACTTATCGAGATGACGGTCTCCACTTTAATAAAATTCAAAACCCAAACCAGAAATTCTCTCCCTCAAACAAAGCCGATGGCCTTGGAGGCTGAATAATTGGCATTCCATATGCTATTGTTAAAGACCGACAATTTGGGCTACCTAAATCATCCGTGTGAGGAAATCGTGTATTTAATATTTATTTTTCTAGATTCCTCCTTTAGCCCATCTTTTGGTCAAATTCAAATAGCCCCCGAGAACGTTATGAGATCTGAGTGGAACTCACCAAATAATTCACGCGCGAGCTTTTCATCACTCTCTCAACCTGCCGAGAGATGGCGAAAGTTGCTGCAGAAAAAGGTTAAAACTTTTTTAACGAACGAGAAGCTTCATAGCTAATTAAGGGCGGTATTCACCTGTGGTTACAAATTTGATGTCCTTGTGAACGTTGCTTATGGCCTCCAAAGTTTTTGATAAATCTTCCCTTTTGACAATGCTAAAGATGTCATCCACGTACCTATACCAACATTTGGGCAACAAATTCCTATCCTCCAGAGTATTTTCTAGGTTAGCCATGAACTATTCACATAAAAATGGAGAAAGCGGATTGCCCATAGAGCGCCTTTAGTTTGTTTATAGAAATTTCCTCTGAAAATGAAATAATTTTCCTCCATACAAAGACGAGTAAGCTTGAGATATGACCGAACTTTGTTTTTCCAAGTAGAATCCTCACGTTGCTTCAGAAGCCAGTCCTCTAAAAGGCTGATGGCTTCCTTTACTGGTACACTCGGAAAAAGTGCTGTGACATCAAATGAAACCATGACTTCATCTTCCCGAATCTCTCCTGATGCCTGAAGCTGACTTGCGAATTCCTGTGTGCTGTTAACTGAGCGAGTGGAAAAGGGTTTAGGCATATTTTTAAATTCCTTTACTAGCCATTTGGCAAGCTTATGAGTGGGGGATCCTTCAGCCGAGATAATCTTCCTCATTTCGTTTCCTGGTTTGTGAATCTTTGGTAAACCTTTGATCCTAGGTAGAATAGGGTTTAAAACTTTCAATTGATTCGTAGTGTTGCCAATAAACGCCTTGCACTCTTTCAACGTTTTATCCACATGTTTAACTATAGATGGGAGTGGGTCAATCCTCAACTGTCTGTATGGGCCATTAGTAATTTTTTCCGTCATCCGATTGTCATAGTCCTCTTTGTCCAAAATCACTACTGCATTGCCTTTGTCCGCTTTTGTATAGAATACCGGTTTTGTTTTTAGTTCTTTGAGAATTTGAATTTCCTCTTTTTCGGTTTTACTAAGTGAATGTCCCTTTCCGTTTTGTATTGTCTCTGAACTTATATTCCTGGCAGTCTCGTGTAATTGAATAGGAAGTCTGTGAGTGATTGCAGTCTCCATGTCAACGATAGTCTCTTCCACGTCACGTATTTCGACAACTCTTACACCAGTAACTGAGGGTTTAAAACGGGTAGCGGTGAATTTCGACAAAAACATTACCAAACCATTGATTTCAAAGTTTAGAAGTTTTGGCCTAGATTTAGTATTCAGCAGTAGGACAAATCAGCTGAAGTCACTGTTAGGATCAACTAAAGATTCAATAAATGTCTTAGGGAAAGCCGGAGTCTACAAAATCTCTTGTCCAGATTGCAATAAAATCTACATTGGTCAGACGAAAAGGACTTTGGAAACAAGGTTTAAGGAACACATCGCAGAGGTAAAAAAGGCTAACAAAGAGATGGATAAAGGACTTCATTATTAATTTAAATCCAAGGTTGCAGAACATATCGTTACAAAGGGGCACAATTTGACTAAGGAAAACATTAATATCCTGCGGACTGTATCTTCGCCTTGGAAACTAGACGTAGCTGAAAGTTTAGAAATATTTAAACATAATCCATCAACATTGCTTAATAGAGATCAAGGAAACGGATACTCGAGACTCTTTAGCATGTTACCTAAAACAACACATCGTAGCATGCATCTACCTGATGGAGACTGAATTTAGGTACCTGGTTAGGTAAATTTTGACATGGCAGTGGATACCTGCTGATTTTTAGTACCTATTGATTAGTATATAACTCGTAGATAAAAGATGGATTCTTCAGTGGTGTTGAGTACTTGGCACTGATGAAGTCTGCAAGTAGTAGACGAAATACGCGTATCTGTCAAAAGATAGGCAATTATAACGGAATTTAAAGGAAATAAACCAACCCACTCAAAGCTCTTCATAAAGGGATTCCGTTAAGAGGTTCGAAAAATTAAAAGGAATAAATTGATAAATCATGGAGGAACACTCATATTAAATTGATTTTCACCAGAAAAACGAAAAAAAAAATTAATTGGTAGGGTGGTGGATAAACTTTTTTTGCATACTATACACCTTTAGTCTTTTCCGTTTCTAAGCGTTGATTCACTGAAGAAAAATTTTGCGTAGTTGCCATTGGGTAAATCCTGTAAATTTCATTTAATGTCCAATGAAGATATCGTTTTGAATTGTTTAAGACACATATTTCGGAGAACAGTCACCACTTGAAAAAAAACGATACACTCTTTGTAGGACGTTCCAATAGTGCGATTCTAGCTACATGAAAATCAATGGTTTTTACGTGTCATGTTCGTTTCGTAATCAACGTTTCGTAAACGAGTGGCCAAGACACGATCCCCGTAGTATCAACGTTCATTGTTAGATCCCAGTCTGCTCCATTTAACTATTTTTTTACCATCATTATTTGTCATAAGGCAAATCAATGAAATTCATATAGATTTGATTTGGCTAAAAACATAAGGCAAACATGAAGACCAGCGGTTTTCAACGGAGGGTAGGAGGATCGTACATGAGAAAATATATCACGTTACTTAAAGTTTTTAGAAGGAAATCAAGCTGAAAAATGCATTGATCTATTCTCTTCATCAACTTTCTTTTTCGTTAATAACTTGGATACAGATCCGATTCTTGTCGTATTTGTCATTTTATAACCTACATAGATAATAGCTTCTTTCATCAATCTATGTGCTGAAAATATCTGGGAATATCTAAACAGGATGCAAAAATAAAATCAACGAAGATAATCTGTCAATGTTACTTAAGACCTAATGCATTATTCAGCTTTAATTGATGACCAAACTGGCTACAAAATGGTGAGTTGACAACCTGGAAGGAGCGGAATACCTAGCCCTGGTCCTCACAAGTTCCTACTTCACGCCTCCTCGAGTCATATGATAACAAAAGACTACCAGCTGAAACATGGACACAGCTGGTTGGCGTAGCCTGGGCAATGTTGCCAGTCCGGCAATAGCAAAGTGAAGAGGTGCGACGCGAACACTGGCGCGGTAACCATAGTACGGTGATAGAGGAAATGCTTCACCAAACCTGAGCGTCTGCTCACCATGGAGGTGCGGCTCAAAACGGCGTCTGTTCTCCATGTTAGGAGCGGCTGATCACCGTCCTAGTGCCAGCGTGGGACTCTAAACAGAGCTGTGCACGATGGTCCCCCGGCGAGACAGGGGGTTGGGGCAGGCCCAACAAGCCGCCCTGGAAAAAAAAACAAAGTTGCAAATACCGATTGTTCGGATCGGAACAATCGGCACAGACCTACGCGACGAAATAAGGACTACGATTGGAAACTCGGAACATGGAACTGCAAATCGCTCGGCTTCCCGGGTTGCGATAGGTTAATCTATGACGAACTTCAACCACGCATCTTCGAAGTCGTAGCACTGCAGGAACTTTGCTGGACGGGACAAAAGGTATGGAAAAGCGGGCATCGAGCGGCTACTTTCTACCAGAGCTGTGGCACCACCAACGAGCTGGGAACCGGCTTTGTAGTGCTGGGTAAGATGCACCAACGCGTGATTGGTTGGCAGCCGATCAACGCGAGGATGTGCAAGTTGAGGATTAAGGGCCGTTTCTTCAACTACAGCATCATCAACGTGCACTGCCCACACGAAGGGAGACCCGACGACGAGGAAGAAGCGTTTTATGCGCAGCTGGAGCAGGTGTACGACGGCTGTTCGCAACGGGACGTCAAAATCGTCATCGGCGACATGAACGCTCAGGTAGGACGGGAGGCAATGTATAGACCGGCAATCGGGCCAAACAACCTGCATGCCGTATCGAACGACAACGGCCAACGATGCGTGAACTTTGCAGCCTCCCGGGGTATGGTAGTTCGAAGTACCTTTTTCCCCCGCAAGGATATCCACAAAGCCACCTGGAGATCACCTGACCAACACACAGAAAACCAAATCGATCACGTTCTAATCGACGGGAAATTCTTCTCCGACATTATCAACGTCCGCACGTACCGCAGTGCGAACATAGATTCGGACCACTACCTAGTTGCAGTATGCATGCGCTCAAAACTCTCGACGGTGCATAACACACGTCGAAGTCGAACGCCACGACCCAACATTGAGCAACTACGGGACACCGGAGTTGCCCAGGACTACGCGCAGCAGCTGGAAGTTGCACTACCCACGGAAGAGCAGCTTGGCGCAGCTTCTCTTGAAGATGGCTGGAGGGACATCCGTTCAGCCATAGGTAGTACTGCTGTAGCGGCACTAGGTACTGCAATCCCGGACCGAAGAAATGACTGGTTTGACGGCGAATGCAAACTGTTAGTAGAGGAGAAGAATGCAGCACGGGCGAGAATGCTGCAACACCGCACGAGATTGAATGTGGAGCGATACAGACAAGCGCGGAACAGACAAAACTCGGTTTTCCGAAGGAAGAAGCGTCAGCAGGAAGATCGAGATCGCGAGGCGATGGAAAATCTGTACCGCGTAAACGACACACGGAAGTTCTACGAGAAGCTAAATAGTTCGCGCAAAGGCTACGTGCCGCAAGCCGATATGTGCAAGGACTTGGACGGTAACCTTCTCACGAACGAGTGTGAGGTGATTGAGAGGTGGAAGCAGTACTATGACGAGCACCTCAACGGTGAAGCAGCAGAAAACGAAGGTGGCACGGCAACAGACCTTGGAGCACGCGCAGAAGACGACAGGCTACCGGCCCCTGATCTTCAAGAAGTTGAGGAGGAGATCGGTCGGCTGAAGAACAACAAAGCAACTGGTGTAGATCAACTACCAAGTGAGCTATTGAAATACGGTGGTGAAGCACTGGCTAGAGCGCTGCACTGGGTAATTGCCAAGATTTGGGAGGAGGAGATATTACCGGAGGAGTGGATGGAAGGTGTCGTATGCCCAATCTACAAAAAGGGCGACAAGTTGGATTGCTGCAACTACCGCGCGATCACACTGCTGAGCGCCGCCTACAAGGTACTCTCCCAAATTCTATGCCGCCGTCTGTCACCATATGCAAGAGAGTTCGTGGGGCAATACCAGGCGGGATTCATGGGTGCCCGCGCTACCACGGACCAAATTTTCGCGATTCGGCAGGTTCTGCAGAAATGCCGCGAATACAACGTGCCCACACATCATTTGTTCATCGATTTCAAATCCGCATACGACACAATCGATCGAGATCAGCTATGGCAGATTATGCACGAGTACGGATTTCTGGATAAACTGACGCGATTGGTCAAGGCGACGATGGATCGAGTGATGTGCGTTGTTCGAGTATCGGGGACACTCTCGAGTCCCTTTGAATCTCGAAGGGGGTTACGGCAGGGTGATGGACTTTCGTGTCTGCTGTTCAACATCGCGTTAGAAGGTGTGATCAGAAGAGCTGGGATAGACACGAGTGGCACGATATTCAGGAAGTCCATCCAGCTCCTTGGTTTCGCCGATGACATTAACATTATGGCACGGAACTTTGAGATGATGGCGGAAACGTACATCAGACTGAAGGCTGAAGCTAGACGGATTGGACTTGCCATCAACGCATCAAAGACAAAATATATGAAAGCAAGAGGTTCTAGGGAAGACAATGTTAGCCTCCCACCCCGAGTTCAGATTGACGGTGACGAAATCGAGGTGGTCGATGAGTTCGTGTATTTGGGCTCACTGGTGACCGCCGAAAATGATACCAGCAGAGAAATTCAAAGACGCATTATGGCAGGGAATCGTGCCTACTTTGGACTCCGGAGGACGCTCCGGTCGAATAAAATTCGCCGCCGCACGAAGTTGACTGTCTACAAGACGCTGATTAGACCGGTGGTCCTTTACGGCCACGAGACCTGGACTATGCTCGTGGAGGACCAACGCGCCCTTGGTGTTTTCGAACGGAAGGTGTTGCGTACCATCTACGGTGGAGTGCAGATGGATGACGGAACGTGGAGGAGGCGAATGAACCACGAATTGCACCAGCTGCTGGGAGAACCATCCATCGTCCACATTGCAAAAATTGGGCGACTACGGTGGGCTGGGCACGTCGTAAGAATGCCGCACGACGACCCAGTGAAAATGGTTCTAGAAAGCGACCCAACAGGAACAAGAAGAAGAGGCGCGCAGCGGGCAAGGTGGATCGACCAAGTAGAAGGTGACCTGCGGACCCTTCGCAGACTACGAGGCTGGCGAACTGTGGCCATGGATCGAGTTGAGTGGAGACGACTTCTTCGGACAGCAGAGGACAACAAAGCCTTAGCCTGATTGGTAAGGTAAGGTAAGTATGATGACCAAACTGTAGGCGGTTTATTGGATTTAGCCTAAAAGTATTCCATTCTGTGATTTTAAATATATTATATCGCTAGCGAATCAATTTTCAAAAAGTAATCTGCAATTTCTTGCTTGTAAATCCATCTAGCAGTGCGCCAAACAGTCAGGTTCATTGAGTCATTTTGTTATTAATATGAACTGCCATTTGCCTCATCATTCACTGCCATAGGCTGAATGATTGAGAGGTAAATGAATAACTGATAGCCGAGTACTCAGTCAGTAGCTCAGTCAATACGTTTATTCTGCCGTGATGGTACCCAATATTTGTTTTGAATGACTGAGCGTACATTTTCTATGGAAAAATGACTCAATTACATGCTGTGTGAGCGAAGGCAAGCGGTGTGCGTCGCCTGCTTGTGAGTGACTCAATGTTTTTGTTGGCTCTTTCATTGCCTCGTCCATTACCGTTTGGTACAAATGATCTGCACAGAGCAATGCACTATCAAATATCAGGCGGTCAAAAATCAAAAAATCGACTTTCACTAATCCTTATTTCGTTATTTTGGTCGATAGTAAACATTTCAACTAAGATAATCTGAAAGTTTCAAGCTTCTAGCAGTTTTAGTTTCTGAGATATCGGATGTCGAAGTCAAAAAAGAGTAAGAAAAGTACAAATTTTGCCGCAACAATACACTACCACTGAAATAAAATTTCATCCACTATTTATCATATAACTACAACATCATTATACATCGTTGGAAAGGTAATTTAATAAACTTTCCGAAAATAAAATCCATTTGGAAATTTGATGGAAACAAAAAAAATTTAAAAATAAAAATAGAAAAAAAAATAGTTGAAAATTAATGAAAATTTAACTTTATTGATCACAAACTTTCGAGTCTCGCACACTCCCAGGCTAATTCTCAGCTCTGGATGAAGTTTTGAGTATACTCTAACAAGTACTGAAGAGTTTTCCTGCCCCAACCTGCCCCATTGGAAATATAAGCGATTTGAAAATTTTCGGTTATTATGGGAGATTTCAAATTGTACAAGAGCCGGCTTGGTATAGTCGAAATATATTCTTAAAGAACATTTTCTAATATTTCATGACCAACTTTTAAAAAAGGGCTTAAGCTTTTGTACAAAAAGAAGTCATCATTATCATAAAGTTCACTGTTGGATGAACGTAAAACTACATTCGTTTATGCTTTATTCTAAAGTAAGTACCTGGGTTATGACGATTATAGAAGCATATGCGTAAGTATGTACCTACGCATATGCGCGGATGAGTTTAATTTATACCTAAGTCTTTACTTAACCTACTGTAGTGTCAATTTGAAGCCATAGTGTATTTTGTGTAGCTTTTATTTAAACTACTACAGTGTAATTCAAATTTACGGTTGAGCATGGATAATAGAACCATTATTAATCTATTAGACGCAACATTAAGCCATAGTGACAATGTTCACAGAGCCATTGAATTCATTTGTGAAAATTATAACATCTCGGTGGAAAAACGTAAACGTCTCGATGAAAAGATCAATAAAATCGTTACTAAATACATCAAAAAATGGCATGAAGCTAATCGCACGAAAGAGCGATTTAAGTCGTATTTTCGGAATTGGCTTGATGGAGAATTTGGCATCGAGGAATTCATCGAAAAGGAGCAATGTGAACGCCAGTGAAAATTGAACTCTCAAACGACAAGTTTATACTTGTTGATTTTGATTTTGTCCTCAGTATGATAGACGGAAAAGTCTTAACTTATATCACTGGAAAATCGTCGATGCAGAATTGTCCAATATGTAGGGCAACACCAAATGTAATGAATGATGCAGAGAAATTCGAGGAAGGATTTATATCAAACGAAGAAGCCTTACATTACGGCATATCTCCACTTCATGCTTGGATAAGATTTTTCGAATGCCTTTTGCATATTGCATACAGAATGGATATCAAAAAATGGAAGGTAACGAAACCGTTCAAAGAACTATTTGAACAAAGAAAAAAACATGTGACGACACAGCTTTACGAAAAATTATATAAATATTTTATTATATTTATATATTTTTATTATATTTTGTTAAATATAATATAAATAAAAAACATATAGGCTCTATCTTAAATTGTATGATTGGTACAAAATTCCTGCAACCGTGCATAAAGTTCTCGCTCATGCTGGAGAAATAATCATACATTCACCAGCACCACTTGATTCATTAACGGAAGAGGCAGCAGAAAGTCAACATAAACAATTGAAAAAATATCGAACCCATCATGCAAGAAAACGATCAAGAGTAGAAAATTTACATGATGTCTTTATTCGTGCCATTAATTAATCGGACCCACTGATCAGTTCCATTTGGATGGCAAAAAGACGACAAACAAAAGTATCCCTGGATTAACCCGACATCGTGAAAAGTTTCATGATATTTGAAAATTCTGCAAGTGATTCAGTAGTCGATACTAATAACTTCAATGCCTTGGAGGAACTTATGAGAGCAGTCGATGAAATTGAAGAAGAATTTGTTCATGATGATATTGTAACAGAGGAATAAAAAGAAATTCGTTGAAACATATTTGATTTTGATTATTGTATCATGGCTTTTTGTATTTTTTTTACAGAAGATTTGTTGAAAAAAATAAACATATTTCCAAAAAAAAAAGGTTTTTATTTTATTTTTTACGGTGTTCCCCCCAATAAAACCATGGTAGGTTGTCTTTGTCTTTGTGTAAAATCGTAAAAATTAAATTTTAATTGATCAAAAGTTAGGCCCTTTTCAAAAGTTGGTCGTGCAAATGTTGAAAAGTGATAATGCACACCTTATATTGATGAAACAAAGCAAGAATAATAGCAGAAATTGTGAAAAAATGATAGAAATATTTTTGACCGCCTGGTTGTATGAAAATGCCCCATAGTGCAATGGATTGAATAGTGCAGTGCTTTCACAGTCAGCCTAGGCAGTCAATAATTTTAAGCTCTGCCATTTAGTCTCATCGTGCTTCGTCCTCTTGCAGAAATCTTCTTTCTATCTTGGGTCTGGTGGACTCGTAATGGATTTCGATCCAATTTGAACTGTCAAAATCGAACAATTTTTACTGTTCTTATAAGAGCTCATATGGAAGAAACAGATAGGGAGTATTGTAATCTGAGTAAAACGTAGTTGTTATTATTTTTGGAAACATATTCATAGTTTTGATGAACTGGGGTTTCCGGATCAATCTCGCAAAAAATCAACCACGCGCGGTGCAAGAAACGATCCTTCGGAAAGCGAAATAAACTTCTCTTCACCGGTGTACTTGCAGTGTAGCTGCAAAACTTTGCGTAACATCGCATTTTAACTGCTTAGGAACTTTTATGAAAACCAAATATTATTGATACAGTAGAAAACCGGAAAATTCGACACGCGCCAATCGATTTTACTCTCAATCTGTACATAAAACATAACGTAGTGCGCTGTATTTGTACAGTGATGCGCCATAATGCACACCATGTCCGACGCTTTGTTGTTGTACAGAACGAGAGTAAAATCGAAAGTCGGGTGTGAGGTTTTCCGGTGTCAAACGCGACCGACAATAACAACGAACTACAACAGACTACAACTACCAATCGACATTTCAAGAGAGTCACTCACAATCTTGCACACATTTGCTTTGTTTATCAATTTGACAACCGTTTGAACAGAGTAAAGCTTGCTGCAATGCGTCTTGGATAGTGTCTGAAACTGGCTGCGATTCGACTTCGCCAGACCCAGTTTCTATCTACACACGCATCTCACGACAGAAAACCAAAATCTTCCTTGCGTATTACACCGTTTGAAAAATTCATGTCAATTTCTGCGATATTTAGCGCACACGTTGTTAACGCTAGATTTGGCGTAAATTTACACAATATTTCATGTAAATTTAAGCGCAATATAACATAAATCAGCCATGCTGTACACAAACTTGCAAACAATTTCAATTCTTATGACAACATTGACGAGCAAATTTTTACGCGATAGTTAAAATTCAGTCGTCTCCTTTGGATATAGTCATTTGGTAATACAGTCATCTCTAGATATCTCAATATTGAAGGGGCCATCGAGATAAAGAGAGATTGAGATATAGGGCAAGATTAGCCTACTAGATCGATTGAAGGGACCGAGATAACCATCGATATATATAACATCGATATATGGAGAGTTGGCTGTATTGTGGAATTATCTTTGCTAGTGCTACTGCCATTCGTATCAAGTTTTAGTTATAGCACTATTCCATACATGTAATGGTACCAGTTATGGCATTGTTCCATGTAAACTACATATATCAGAACTGGCACATTTTTTATGCAGTGTCATAACTGGTATGCCTCTCCTATATGGATTCATTTCATATGTTTTACTCAGAATACCTCTGTGACTTTCCTTTGGTATTTTTCAAATCAATACCGTTCAAATTATGTTGACGCTGAAGATTCTGGATTGTTGTGCAGTTGTGAGTACTGCTGAGATAGCGCAAGTCTATCTTCATAACAATGATTAATGCAAAATGGCAAAATAACATTACTTTCATAAAGAAAACTAGGAAACCTCGTGAACTCAACTTTTGCTCTTGTTTTAAAAGTGGAATGAAAAACTCACGTATGCCTAATAACACTATAGTCGCTTATCATATCTCTGAACTAACGACTCAAGATGTTTGTGTACTTACAATTGCTGCTTACTTTTTAGGAAGTAAGTTTACAATTTAGTTTATTTACCACATGATGAACCATCCCCTACGGATGACTTTAAGAATGATGTACATGCCCACCATATCATCTGGGATTGCACATATGTTAATCTGAGAGACTTCAGTTTGATGGAATAATTAATTAATACAAATATTGGATTTTTTACTAAAGGCAATCACTCAACCTCTATGGAATCTGTTATAGAAGACATGTTGGTTTAAATATCAGATGAAGGAACTTTAAGGTGAACCGCTGTGGAAACCTTATTTCTGATCAATCTCATTGTCACCTCGAATTTTCAAGCGCACAAATATCAATTCTTGCAAAATATACAACAATGAAACTGGTACTCCACGTTTGCTACAGTGTACCAACATGTCGCAACAGAGCCCGAGATTTGTGATCTAGAAAACTTGTACTGATATCAGCATATCAGACGTTATGATGGCAATTTTTGGTATCCTCATGGAATCACATGAACTGTTAACAATAAAATTTCATGGAAATTGAACAACTTTGATGATACCGTTGATATCACAACGTCTTTGAGTTTTGTAAAATTCACGTGAGAAATTCCCTGGTGGAATTCTGATCTAGCGAAGCTCAGGAAGCAGTGTAGGGCTACGTATGTGCCATGCATGGCTTACGGAAACAAAATATAAGTATATATTCAAGTTAAAGAATTTCGAAACCAAATTACTGCTACTCATCAACTGATGAAGAAGTATTGATACATTTTTTTTTGAATCACACTTCTCATGGCAGGTACAAAACATGGGCCCATGCCTACATAGCCTACGCAATGGACACTTTGCAGCTTTGCTCCCTACGAATCTACTTCTTAAATACTTTGGAATATCTTGTCATTTGATAAGTAACTAGGTAGCATCCATGCAGTACATCACGCTGTATGGGGGGAAGGGGTTACAAATGTGTGACAAGCAATGCGTTAGGTTTAGGAGAAACGTGACGAAGGGCGAAAGGAGAGGGTTGGTTATCACAAAATTTCCGGTTAGGACCTTAATGTATGCTCCCCTAGCAGCAACCAACTGCGTGTCCAAGTATTTGGGTTCATGAAGTGAAATCAATTTTAAAAATAACCTTAAGGATTTATTATTGTTTTATCCCATTACCGCAAAGAGTGTTATGGGGCCAATACACACTGCAGTATGGTTGTGCAGCTACAACGCTTTTGACATAAAACCGTACGGTGTATGACAAAACTTAGTGGTTTATTGTCATGCCTTATTGCATGTGTATTGGCCCTATTAAGCTATTGGATACTTATGCGATACGATGCTCCTTTGGGAGTTTCGATAATTCCTTTCACTTCCGATCCGATCCAGTTTCCATTGCTTTCTCCATATCTTTCCTTTTACTATGCTAGGTGATAATGAGAAAATCTCCCATTTGCAGGGGAACGTTCTGGTACCAACGTTCTACACCCTTGACAGACCATGAAAAATTGAGTCACTTTCTCTCATTCGTTGAACACACTAAGGCCACAGTTTTTGATTGAAGATACATATTATGCAACCAACTGCCGATAATTGCAACCAACTGATGATCATTCCGGTACTAACATGAATTGCATTACATTTTAGCGTTATTCATTGTTCTTGTCTAGTAAAATACAGCGAAGTTCATTTTTTTTACATAAGTTCCCAGAACTTCGGAGAAATGCCATGGACTTCGGAGAAATTCCATGATCTTATCTTCTGAGGAGACACCGCTTTGCTGACAAGCATTTATTTGCGCTGTACACGCAAACCAAAAATCTATTACAATGAATGTTAGTTCCAGTTCCTATCATCCTCTGTTCATGAACATCGCAACGAATGTTAAGAATTGACCATGCAGGCGATGTAATGGTTTTTTTCGTCTTTTTTTATTTCGTTTTCCATCTACGCTTTCGACTATACCAGTAAGCTTGTAGAACGACGCACATTGTAGAGCATTGTAGAATGACAAATCTCTCCAGCAGAAAAAGCATACGAAGTCGAGCATTTTTATTTCGTCTTCCATGTACGCTTTCGACTATACCAGTAAGCTTGTAGAACAACGACGCACATTGTAGAACATTGTAGAACGACGCACACACTTGTCTCGAATCTCTCCAGCAGAAAAAGCATACGAAGTCGAGCATGCGAGAAAATGAGCGCTTAATGTTTGCTTTTAGGCAAACCATATTTAGAAGCATGGAGAGAGCAGTGGAGAAAGCACAGGTCTGATAGTCGCAACGTCCGTGGTTCGAGTCCAGTCGGCAACCTTTTTTCTATTTTTTTCGACATAATTAATTTCACTCACTAATACACTCCACCTTTTTCGGTCTCCAATTGTCTTACATCGGACCGCAGCTAGGTATATCGCATCCTCGGTTCATGCGGTCTCCACTTACATCCTCTGATGATGAATCCCACATAATTGTAAGCGAATCTTACATCCACCGGTTGTATACATTCGGTAAATCTGAAGAAAATCACCAGAAAAAAGTTATGATAGAAAAACAGATTTTTAACGCCGCTCCACAAAACCCCACTAATGTGCACTTAAATCAATTACAATTCTTCTGATAATATTTTTTACAAAATTACTGAATACATCATATATTTAACTTAAAGGGTGTACCGTTTAAAATCCGCACACACTCAAATTGCTCTAACTTTTGATCCGTTGGGTAAAATTAATTGAAATTTGGCGTAAACATAGTTTAATGTGTATTGTTTACACTCTGTCAGTTGATTACATCAGGTGCTCAAAAGTTTTCAAAATGACGACGAAAGAACAGTGCGTGCGCGAAAATGTTTTGCAGGAGTACTGTGAGAATAAGGATCTGTCGCATCGTGCCATCGCAAAAAAAAATTGGGAATCGTGAATTCCACGGTGTCTGGTTTGTAGACTGTTGATCGGAAGCGAAGATCCGTGAAAAGCCATCAGGTCAACGAGAATGATCACAAACGCGTGGTTGGGGCCTTTAAACGGAAACCGAGCGCCTCAGTTCGAGATGTGGCTAAAAAGTTGCATGTGAGCAAGACTTTCGTGCAGAATACCAAAACTCGAGCTGGACTACGTACGTTTAAGGTTCAGAAGACCCCAAAGCGTGACGAGAAACAGATACGGTTTCAAAAAGCCGTGCCCGGAAGTTGTACGACTCTGTCAGTTGATTACATCAGGTGCTCAAAAGTTTTCAAAATGACGACGAAAGAACAGTGCGTGCACGAAAATGTTTTGCAGGAGTACTGTGAGAATAAGGATCTGTCGCATCGTGCCATCGCAAAAAAAAAATTGGGAATCGTGAATTCCACGGTGTCTGGTTTGTAGACTGTTGATCGGAAGCGAAGATCCGTGAAAAGCCATCAGGTCAACGAGAATGATCACAAACGCGTGGTTGGGGCCTTTAAACGGAAACCGAGCGCCTCAGTTCGAGATGTGGCTAAAAAGTTGCATGTGAGCAAGACTTTCGTGCAGAATACCAAAACTCGAGCTGGACTACGTACGTTTAAGGTTCAGAAGACCCCAAAGCCTGATGAGAAACAGATACGGTTTCAAAAAGCCGTGCCCGGAATTTGTACGACCAGAAGTTAACGAAATCACTCTGCTGCGTAATGGATGACGAGACATGTGTGAAGGCGGACTTCAACCAGATTTTAGGAAACCTGTATGTGACTGCCAAGCATAAGTGTGATGCTCTCGAGAACCTCCGGCACGAAGTTCGCCAAGAAGTTCTTAATTTGGCAAGCGATTTGTGATTGCGGAAAGCGGAGTACACCTTTTGTTAGCGCAAGCACCATGAATGGACAGCTTTATTTGGAAGAGTGTCTCCAAAAGCGGCAGATTTGGCATCATGCCACTACACGGAGGACGTGCTAGAGTGGTATAAGGCGAATGATGTCGATTTCGTGCCGAAAAATCTGAGCCCCCCAAAAACTCCGGATCTGCACCCAATAGAAAAATACTGGACCATTATGAAGGAGCACCTTCTAAAACGACCTAAAGTGGTGAAAAATGTAGAAGAAATGAAGAAATCATGGGTTAATATGCAAAACACTGTCGATTCTGAGGTCATGCAGAACCTTATGGCTGAGGTTAAGGCCAAGGTTCGAGTATTCGGATATAAAGGCAAAATAAATTAAATGAATGATGTCAAAACTAACTTTAATTGTTTCTTTTTACTCCCTGAAAATTTGTTGATAATCGGATAAAAACTCGAGTTTTGAGAATGAACATTGTGTGTACGGATTTTAAACGGTACACCCTTTATATGTGGTATTATGAATAGTAAATTTTACTTCTCTCTTTTAGGGCGATTAATCACAAAACCGCTTACATCATAAGATGGAAACTATTTGTCTGAGAAATTTCTTTGAAGATACTATAATCCAAAAATCAACTTCGATTATTTCGATCACGTTCTTGTATTATTAGGAACAGTGTACGTCGGACCAAATCGTCAACCTGTCGGACGCCTGCGTCCATGTACCAGACCCTGCATCAATCGTAGGACCTCTGCGTAATCTTGCCAGACCCCTGCGTCCTCCAACCGGACCACTGCATTTATTATCGGACCGAAGCATCGTCACTTTGAAGCAAATAGTAATTATTGGGCTTAGGCGTCAAGAGTTATTTCAAGTATTATTAGTATGGATCAAACGTAGGTTCCTGCTATTGAATTAATCTTTCGCTTCCATCACGAGCTGGGTTCTTTAGTTTTGAGTACGATATTTTTTCGAACCCATATACTTTCAGCTCGATTTTTAAATCAAGATCTACAGCAAATTAATAAAGCCGGTACCGATGGTGTAGTGGTAAGCGTGACTGCTTTCTCACCCCAAGATCTGGGTTCAATCCCAGCCGAGGTCGATGGGATTTTTCTGATGCATAATAATCTCTGGTCACGTCTTCCTTCGGAAGGGAAGTAAAGCCGTTGGTCCCGGCTCATGTGTGTTGAATGGGTGCGATATCCTACGCAGGAGTGGAATCTGCCTTCCTGCACATTCGATTGCCGTCAATGGATAGCAATCGATGTCCGTCGGTGATTGGCGCTCGATTGCGGAACAGAGACCGACGTTAAATAAAAAGAAGAAGAAGAGCAAAATAATAACATCACTGTTTGACACTTAACTAAAACATTGACTAGTTTATGGTTGACACTAATCGCATAAAAAAATCAGCGTAATTGGTTGAATGACAGCTGGTACCACCCAACGCATAAATGATGGGATTACGACACGCAAGATGCCTCTTGGAAGCAATAAATAGTTAATCAGTTAAAATTGTAGTTTTTACTGTGTTCCGGAAAGTTTATCGTCGAACTACTCTGCCATCATCAAACCACGACGTAGGGGCAGACATTCTGGTCAAAACAATATGTTTAGGTATAAGACAAAAGCAGACATAATGCAACATCGACACAAAATGGCATTTTTGCAACATTTCTGGGAAAAGGTCCATGCAAACTTAAAGGTGGAGCACTGAAACAGATGGATAATATTTATGTTTAATATTTCTCTAGCAAATATAAATCTAATAAAATATATGCAAACGAGTTTCACGGCTGTGCTATTCAACACCTCGAGGAAGGACTCGCAACTGTATTTGAAATTGCAAAGAATGACATGTTCCATTTTTTTTAAAACTAGCATTGAATTGTTTGTTTCAGCACTCAGATCAGCAACTGAGCTATTTTAAACATTGGAATCAAAACAAATTATAGTCTGCGAAAGGTTGAATTGGGGGTAAGCTTAAACTGTTTCACATGTCGTAATTAATTAAGCATTTAGGTATATTGCTATGCAGTGCGAATATATCGGTTCATCCCAAATTCTGATAGAATTCTTCGTTTAGAAATATATCGTTCACCTGATTTGTCTAGACGAAAAGGCACTGCAACACCCGATGTTCAATGCCACTGGTCTACTGACGAATCTTCCTTTACTTACTGTTCCCATTCAATTGCTGCTCTTCTCAGCATATGCTTTTCTATTCTAGTTTATTTATATTGGAAATGCGTATGTGTGTTCCACCCTCAACGGATTCGAGGCTACAAAAAGCGATGCGATTCAATGTTCGACTCTTTTAGTGCAAGAGTTATGGTACTTAAAAAGGACCGTAAAAAGTCCTAGGAGACTTTTTTATGTTAGTATTTAATATTTATAAGGTTCTTCTTCTTTGGGTTTTATTGCGTCCCTATTGGCACTTTACGTCGACTCTCAACTTAGTGTTCTTTGAGCACTTCCACAGTTGTGAATTGATTGGTTTTCTAAACCAGTAAAATTTTTGCATCAGTTTTTTTTATGTGTATTCATTTTAACACTATTGGGCTATTCTTGACTTGTCCGCGGATGAGATTTGAACTCGAGTCTTTGGCGTGAAAGGTATGAATGTTAACCACTACGCCGGGGTCATCTCCTTTTTTATTTAAATTTATTGTGCCTTAGTATTATTGTGTTTCAAGAACAATTATACTTTATACCCAAGTGAAGTCGAGAAATTTTTCGATCTGGAAAATTCCTAGACGGGACTGGGAATCTAACCCAGCTGCTTCCATCATGGTGTTGCTGCGCCTTTACTGGCTGAACTAAGGGATAACCTTATAGGATGTTCCCCTCAAATAATTGAATTTCAGATTTTTTTTTAAATTATGTTTTTCCTGCTTTCTTAAACATTCATGAGTATTAATATTTTTTTAAATGTATTTCTAACAGTGTAACAACTATTCTTATACAAGTGCTTAAACGCCCACGAAATTAATTCTCTTAAAATAATACAAAATATTGATTATTGAACTGTATTGAAAGTTATTTCAACTCAAACATGCTTTTCCTTTCATCACCGCAAATTCTGTGACGGAAAACATGTATTCAACAAAATAAAAATATCGTTAGGAGTGTCCCACAGGATTTTCAACCAGGACTGGATCAAAGAAGATTGATGGAGTACAACTCGGCGACTAAGGAGCGTGCTTTATATTATACGTTTTTCGTATCGTAGCAGATTCTCAATTTTACATCATTTCCCCATAAGCACCAGCAAGCCAACTTGACCGGTCATCATTACCATCGTCAAAGCAAGACTATGTTCTAATTATGACACCACTCGGTTCATGCTCATTTTATGTGAATGAGCAATAATCAGTACACACTAACATATTATCGCACCAATCAGAATGTGCCAGCTGGTGGGGTGGCCGTTCGGGTTGACATAGTAACAACGGAGAATACTGGAACTCACATCATCCATGTGTAAGCCCCGAGCGGATGATTTTCATAGGAAACCGAAAGAGTGTGTAGGAGATACCTTTACATATGGTTATGATGTTTATACGATCTTCGCTTCTTTTCTGTCTACATTTTCGTGGCTTCTGTACTCCCATGTATGATGAAGCTGTTGATGGTGATGTTGATGATACTTATGATAAAAATCCTCTCGTCTCGCTATTCATGATTTTCAGTATTGGATCCCCAAGGCAGGCGCCCATCGTAAAATCTGCAAGCTTGCTCTGCTACTTGTAGGTCACAATGAAATGTGCAGTGCATTCGCCCCCAACTCAAACCGTTTTTTGTGTATCGACATTGTGTAGCTGAAGTATTTTACTTTATAAAGCAAGGCTCAGAAAAGTAGATATCAACGCGCATCCGTTTGGTACATGCACCCTTGCTTGGTAATGATATTCATATGAAGTGAACATTCGAGGACAAAAATGACGTTGATGGATTCCATGAACCTTCTAAAGCAAGCACACAACGAACGGAAATATTGCCCACACTCAATAGTATTGTCAATAATATTGGTGGTGTCGTCAGTGTTTACTCGGCTGTTGACAGAAGCGGGCCATTCTCGATGGGTGTCACGCGATCGTCTGTTTACTCGGCAGCAACCATTGTGTGGTACTCCTCATTGTTCTTCATCACCAGTTCTTTCGGATGATGCGTCGTCGACTTTAGAAAGCAACCGTTCCGTGATGGGTGTGTGAGTGCTGACCACATTTTGCGTCCATTGCTACAATGGAAACTCTCTGCCCCCCGTTGGCGATACTTCCATACAATGAAACCGCTGGGAGCTGCTCCCGTTCTGATCGAGGAGGCTTATTGGATAGCGGAAGAAAAAGTGTTTATTGTGTTGTACCTTTTGAGTATAGTTTTAAGATGTATTTTATAGTGAACAAGAATCCTCGGCTATGTTAAGTTAATTCAATTGAGCCTGATCAAATAAATTAATAATCAACAAAACTAAATTGGTGGTGTCGTGAGCAAAACGAAAATATTGATACAAATATTGACGCACAATCAAAACTGTTTGATTTCGTGTTTCAATTATTTCTCCTCATTTCCCCATTCTCTTTGTCTTCAGTAGCAGATGGGGCCTGGCTCGGTTTCTTTCGTGCATAAGGTTGTGATTTGATTCAGAGTCATAAAAAGACAAACATTAAAATAATTAACCTTCTGCAGACCACAAGATCAACTTAATCAATATTGACTGGAGTATTTATATATTCATGTTGTATTGCATTACTCATCGAAATAAAATGAAGGTGATGAAGCTATGGAAACAACAATAATACTTAACATTATATGCGCACATTTATTTTACAGGTTGTTTCTCGTCATGCATGACATCATTTTAGATGAGATTCGATTTCATTGTTAGTCCTGTTAGTTATACATCACACTTTTTTCATTATTGTAAGTAGAGAATATCAAGTAAAAAATATTTGTTTGCATAATATAACCTTGAAAATTCAGTGTTACATCCACCTGATATTGTGAGCTAAGGAGACATAGAGATGCATCTTATTATATGTAACATATTTATTATTTTCATTGCAGATCTTGTATTTTATCCACATAAATGTACACAGCAAAAAAATAATTTTAATATCACATCAAAGTGGATGCACTTTAATCGTGTCGAAAATATGGTGCAATATTACTTGCGAAAACCCGAATTTATCCACCTATGGTGTGATCAGACCCTTCTTACTTATTCAAGTTTATTTATTTTATTGTCATTATCAGTGACCAAGCCCCCCACCACTGTGTCATCCAGTGACGCTACGTCACTGCCTGGGGGTACCCGGAATATATCCGGGTGTAGTATATTTGGTGTGGCTACCAATCACCTTATCATCGTATTTTAACGTGATTTAATGGGTTTTAATTCAATTCATATTCAAGCAACTTCCCCGGGGTACCCGGAACATGTCCAAGTGTGTCCAATGTGGTCTGGAACACTTAACACGACTTGCATTGATCTTATTTTTGAATTCTGTAGTAATTTGATGTGTCGCATGATGATTTTGATACGTTTTCCGTTAAATCCAGCGTGAAGGCCCATATTCACCGGATCTTATTCCGGCCATATCTCCGGAACCGGTTCACCGATTCCAAAACCGTTCAATAGCGTTCAATGGAACCCCAAGACCTATCATTTGGCGCCGAGTTTGTCCAAATCGGTAGAGCGGTTGCCGAGAAACGTGAGCGCATTCATCCGAGGCCTGGAGGACCGAGTTTTATAAACCTATCGACTCAGCTCGACGAGATTGGATTATATCTTTTTGATTTTTTTTGATCGATATGAATCAAATCGGAATTTTAAACAATAAAAAAATAGCGGAAATTGGATAAAATTTGCTTCTTTTTTATATCGATGTGGAATGCAATTTATTTATTTGTTGTCAATCAGTGTCGACCGTTTTATAAAAAATTGACATTTCGGTTTTGCTGAGGGCCCCATTTTTCATAGTGAGATAGAAAAAATATTTTTACATGTAAATTTTCTAAAGAACCTAAAGAAAAAACCAATTTTGTTGGATTTTTTATATTTTTTCACATTATTTTAAGAAAAATAAAAACGCGCCATTTTTTCTGAGCGGTAAAGTTTTCTTTAAGTGTGGAGTGAAAGGATAGTATGAAGTAGTAGTACGATTTTTTATTTCGATGACAACAATGGACTTCATCATTAGCATGCGGCATATCAAATTATATCAGATTAGTTTATATGAAGCGACTTTGCGATTACCCAAGTAACACATCTTCATGCAATTATGTTGAGTAAACCTCTTGATCGCGCATGGGCGGGATCCCTATGTTGTGTTGATTGTTATGATAATTACGAATTACGCCGTCCTGCCATGGCGGAAGCATACACAGAAAAAAAGTTGTTGAATATTACATCCAAACTGCTGCAACCAGGTCAATCCATCGGTTGTGTAATATAACGTTGTACAATGTACATCGATTTTGCGAACAAAACTACATCCATTGATGTTATATTGTATCTGCTTTTTGCTATTACCTCATTATTTCATACATCAGCTTGAATTACATTGATCGATATTACATTCTTTTTTGCTGTGTACAAGACACTGTTTTATTGTATTGTATAATGTTTTCTAGAATCGTACAGTGGGTAGGGTAGTAGCACAAATAATCAACGATGCACAAAAACCTCTTTACAACCAAATCAAGTTATATAAGGGTTATATTAACTGTTAAAGAACTTAGGTGTTGCATGGGTATTGTACAAATTTGTCTAAATATATGTGACCAGCAATCTATCACAGATGTTCAGGATATCACTCCTCCTGTCCACTGTTGACGTAAATGGACTAAGCACACAGACAACAGTGTCTGTGCTAAGCATGCGAAACTTGAAGTCACATCACATGCTAAGATTGCCTTAGGAACATCCGGAATAGATCGCTGGCCACATATCAGGAAATATTGTAACATATTCATTTAATTCTCATCCATCTGATATGAATTTATGTGTCGCATGCTTAGTGAAAGTTCATTGAGGCCACCGGAACTGATATCTGGAATTAATCGTAGGCCACATATTGCACATTGTGCAGTGCTGTTTCCGCATTTATACTTTGGTTCATAAAGTTTAAGTATGCAGAGGAGAACAATAATATAAATCGACGAAGCGCACTTTTATTAGCAATACCGCACTTTCGAAAATTGCAGTTTAAATTGCAAAATACGATATAATCAGGAAAATTTGTTCAAGAAATCACTTAATACACATTAATCTGATAGGATTAGATTTGTCGCATTTTTAGTATTATTAGAATGAAATTTATCACCACCGGAACCAGCATTCAGGAAGTCCAGAAACACTGGCCGCATATAATCAGAACATTTATTTTCAACATTCACAAATCCATTTAATTTACATCAATGTAATGCTTCTTTTGGTGTTGCATGTTTTTTTTTCCTTAGTTTGTTTTCCGTCGATCTGGTTTTCCGTACTGAGTACAAATGCTACCGACGCCAGGGAAGCAGTTCCCACACCTGAACCCTACATATCGACCCATCAATTCATGGGCTGGGGACCAACGGCTTCACTTCACTTTCGGAGTAAGGCGTGATTAACAGCGAAAACTGTGATATTGCATTATTAGGCTACACAGCAAAAAAATAATTTTAATAACACATCAAAGTGGATGCACTTCAATCGTGTCGAAAATATGGTGTAATTTTACTTGCGAAAAAAGGCAAAATTATCATTAATACAGTTTATGAACTGACATTACGTTGCTTTTACTGCATTTGTTTATTTGTGTTGCCATAAAAATTACATGAGATTTTCGACATGACTGAAGTGCATACTCTTGGATGTAATATTAACATTTATTTTTTGCTGTGTAGCATGTTACAAAAAGGTATGTGCTTTAATTCACGAAATTTTCAGGTTTTTTGATGACCACCGCAGTATAGATTTTTGTTAGTGAAATAATACGGCAAGATCATAGCGCCTTCTTTTTTTTTAAACTTCAGTCTTTGTTCCGCAAATACGTGTGCCAATCACCGACGGATATTGACTGCCATTAATTGACGGCAATCGAATGTGCAGGAAGGCAGCTTCCACACCTGCGTAGAATATCGCAACCCATTCAAACACATATGGGCCGGGACCAGAGATTTTTATGCCTCAGAAAAATCCCACTGACCTCTACTGGGCTTTAACCCAGACCCATTGGGATGAGAAAGCAGTCACGCTTACAACAACACCACCGGTGCCGGCTATAGCACCTAGAATTCAAAATATATGAAAATAGTCAATTCATTTACGGATTACAATTTCACAGCAGATGTGGTATTAGTTTTTCATTACTATTTGTGTGGCATATATTAGCGCTAGTGTAAGCAGGTCTTAACTTGACGCTTAACGAGTCAGCAAACCATGTGTGCAGCCCTCCGTTGTAAGCGCAGCAGTTCAATGCTGGTAAACAGAGGTATCTATGGCAACGCTTCATAAACACACACGGGCAACTCTCCACTCACTTTCGGACCAGCTCTTCACAAGGTAAGTTGCACATTGGCGATCCTGCCAGATTTAACTAAGCCATATGGAATCTTCCATAAGCTCATTTGGTTTTCTATCATAAAGAGGCCACGCTAATATCAATCGGTTTAGAATAACCGTGCGTAGCCTTCAAGCACCGCAAAAAAAAAATAATGGAAACTGCTAGATCCGGTTGATTCGTTTATTAACGACGCCAAATCTGCCTTATTCGTCTTAAGACGACGCCATTGCGAAAAAAAAAACTACCAAGCCTGCCTTAATCGTTTTAAAACGACGCCATTACAGAAAACGCAAAATCTGCCTAAATCGTTTCAAAACGATGCCAATGCCTAAAAAAAATGCTAAATATGCCTCAATCGTTTCAAAACGACGCCATTACAGAAAACACAAAATCTGCTCAAATCGTTTCAAAACGATGCCACCGCGAAAAAAACAAAAATAAATAAACTGCTAAATCTGCCTCAATCGTTTCAAAACGATGTCATAAAATAAAAAAAGCCTTAATCGTTTCAAAGCGACGGTTTTGCAAAAAAAAAATCAATTGGCCTCAATTGCTTGAAAATGACGCCACGAACCCTATTACAAAACAAAAAAATAACGTATACTTTACATTTTACCAGCATTATCTAATGCATATCAGTACGGATGCACCAACAGGACCGTTTGACACAGGAAATCGACGTCATGGACAGCAGCACTCAAAAAAAAAAAAAAAAAAACGGAAGGCAACCTCCCCCATCAAGGGTGCCTTGAAGGTCCGTTCGCTATCCAACGACAAAATGCTGGTGAACGACCATCTGGCCAACTCAATGTTCTCCACACCGGTGTCCTCGCAGAAGATCCGCCGTGAAGCTGGTCAGCTGACGAAGTTGAAAAGCAGCCGCTTTGCACTGCCTTCGTCCATCTAGCAGCTGAAGAATGCCGAAGCTTCTAATTGTATTCAACCTGCCATTGTATGAAGGGCCAAAAACGGTTTGGGTGAATCCGTGCGCAATATCGCCCACTTGCATCCATGGAATAAATGAGAATCTCCTTCCAACAACAGGATCATACAACCGGTCAAAACACAGGCCATCCAACAGGAGGATGTCCCAATGAGTGGGGGAGAAGAGCCCACCTTCTTTTCATGAAATGTAAACGACAGGGAGTTGGCATTTCGACTCTCCCCATCCATTTCGCGTCAATCGGGTGCCCTGGTGGTCCGTCCTGTCCACAACATTTAATGTTTAATATAATAATGGAATGAAAGTTAAGAAAAAATAAAGGAATTATATCATCCGGTATGTTACCAAGAAATCCATGATATCACGTTAATCACGAAGATTTCTAAGAGCTCCATAGAAATGCTGCCACTATATCTTCAACAGGTGTTAAAAACAGCACTCTCGCCTTTCGTTCCTCACAGCAGCGTAAACCCCCATCAACCACGAAACACACTCTAGCTGCTCCAACTAGAGGGATCTCAGCAGAGAAAACAAGGCCTGCGTCCACTTTTCATTTTCGTGTCACAACGGCTTCAGTTCACTAGTACACAGTCTACCAACATTTTGCTATACGGCAAACATCCCACATTGCGCCCCAGAAGTCCCAGAATCCAATCGGGTCAGTTTTTCTCCGAGCAACTATGAGATTAATTGAAAAATCATCCATTTCGATTTTTGAACGAGATTCCTAAGCTCCCTAACAGTGCTCCCATTGATCTTCATGATGATGATAATGATGTCAGAGCAATGGTGCATTCACGGCTGAAAAGGAAAACCGGGTAAAATTCTTTATTTTTTATGAGGAGAGAGGGACATGTGTGGCATATATTAGCGCTAGTGTAAGCAGGTCTTAACTTGACGCTTAACGAGTCAGCAAGTCATGTGTGCAGCCCTCCGTTGTAAGCGCAGCAGTTCAATGCTGGTAAACAGAGGTATCTATGGCAACGCTTCATAAACACACACGGGCAACTCTCCACTCACTTTCGGACCAGCTCTTCACAAGGTAAGTTGCACACTATTGTGTATTATTGCTGAATAAATGAGTTATATGCTTGATAGGCTGAAGTTAGGGACTAGGCAGACATTACATCTCATAACCCTACGATGCACCTGTACCTGTACTGTGGTCAAACATGACTGCACCTGTACTGTGGTCAAACATGACTTCTTCCGAAATCTATTCCAAGTAGCCATGTGGGTCAAAATTGGTAACATCTACTAGAAAAAGCGGGGCAACCCCGGCGTAGTGGTTAGCATCCATACCTCTCACGCCAAAGTCACGAGGTCAAATCTCACCTCCGGCCAAGTCACGAATGACCCAAGAGTGTTAAGTGACTTTAAAAAAACGGAAAGACCAATTTTAGTGTATAAACGTAAAGATTTGATGAAATAAAACATATTTATAAGTCAGTTTGAAATCCGGGTCAATATGACCCGTAAACACCTTATCTGAAACTTTTTTGCAGCTCTTCTGAAAAGTCCCGGACATTTTAATTCAATGGAAAAGCCAAAACAAAAAATGCCAACTTCTAGATGCTCTAAAGGGTGATACGGTCAAAATTTGGTCAAGGGAAAACGCGTGTAAATCGGTGAAATCGTTTATTTAAAAAATCAAATTAAATTTCTTTTTCAAGTTCAATTAGTATAAAATTCAGGAAAAATATTCAGTTAGGCTACCGCTTTTCCAAATCCGAATTGCCGGGCCTTACGCTTGACTCCTGCCATCAGATTTTGTACAGCCACCTTGTCCACCTTCTTCGCCGCAGAAAGCCAGTTTGCCTTGAACTGCTGCTCGCCCTTAGCAGTTTTTATGGCCTTCTTTAGGTTCCGCTTGACAATAGCCCAGTATTTATCAATTGGGCGGAGCTCTGGCGTGTTGGGAGGGTTCTTGTCCTTGGGAACCACCTGCACGTTGTTGGCGGCATACCACTCCATGGCCTTTTTACCGTAATGGCAAGATGCCAAATCCGGCCAAAACAGTACGGAACAACCGTGTTTCTTCAAGAAAGGCAGCAGACGTTTATTCAAACACTCTTTCACGTAAATTTCTTGGTTGACAGTTCCGGAAGCTATGAAAATGCTGCTTTTCAAGCCACAGGTACAGATGGCTTGCCAAACCAGATATTTCTTTGCGAACTTTGACAGTTTCATGTGCTTGAAAACATCTGCTACTTTTCCCCTTCCTTTTGCCGTATAAAACTCCTGTCCCGGAAGCTGCTTGTAGTCGGCTTTGACGTAGGTTTCGTCGTCCATTACCACGCAGTCAAACTTCGTCAGCATCGTCGTGTACAGCCTCCGGGATCGCGCTTTGGCCGTCGTATTTTGTTTATCATCGCGATTTGGAGTCACTACCTTCTTGTAAGTCGATAGTCCGGCTCGTTTTTTGGCTCGATGCACGGTTGTAGACGATACACTCAGCTTATTTGCGGCATCTCGGAGAGAGAGGTTAGGGTTTCGCTTGAAACTACCGGCAACTCTCTTTGTCGTCTCAGCGGCTTCCGGTTTTCGATTTCCCCCCGATCCAGACTTCCTGGCTGTCGACAAACGTTCCCCAAACACTTTAATTACATTTGTAACGGTTGATTTGGCAACTTTTAGCGATTTTGTCAACTTTGCGTGCGAGTAGCTCGGATTTTCGCGATGCGCGAGCAAAATTTTGATACGCTGCTCTTCTTGCTTGGACGGCATTTTGACAACTGAAGAGTGAATTCCAAAATCAAAATAGGAGCAACATTCTACACACACACACCTTCAAAATGAGGGGTGTTCAGGTTTTTTAAATGCAAAATTGAAAGAAATATGTCAAGTTGATATTGACCAAATTTTGACCGTATCACCCTTTATTTACAAAGTTATGGCATAGCGAAAGTTCATTTTGGCTAAGCAAGCTTAAAACTGATTTAAAATGGGCCAACATACCGCAAAAAAACCTCTGTGCAAAAGTTGATTGACAGAAAGAAGGAAATAATTCTCTAAGTTGATTAAAATGTCTTGATATGATGGTTCATAGCTGGCTTTATTTTGCAAATGTTATTCTCCAGATAGATAAGCAATTATTGCTGTGTACAGTGAATTAGCAAGTTTTCGCTGTGCAAATTCGTTAGTTGTTGAATAATGTTGTTTAATATCTCGATTGATATCCGAGAAAACCTGAAACATGTTCACCGACTGTTGCCTAAGTGGTTGCTATCATCCACGAACGCTGAGGGGTTTGAATGCGTAAATGATGAGCACTTGGAGTGGCTGAGTTTTATGAACTTATCGTTATCAGTATGTTCATAAATAACTCAGGACCAACAATTGAAATGGCCTCAACTCCATTTTGTAAACAAACCTTGTAAGGCCATTTTCTCACAAACCGAAACCTACATTCGCAAACCTAAACCACAATCGGGTAGAGGAGAAATTCCCCTACCTGTTCATTATGTTGGTTTCCTTTGGCGGAGTTCGGTTCGCGAGAAAATGGCCTTGCAAGGTTTGTTTACAAAATGCAGTTGAGGCCTTTTCAATTGTTGGTCTTGAACTCAAAGAATAACTTACAAAAAATAAATGATTTTTGTTAGAAATGTGATTTTATGTGATATAAGGATCGGCTCGATTAGAAGGTTGCATTTGGCAACGCCAATAGCTTCAAATTAATCAAACAACTAAATTTCTATTACAATCTAAAGTCCAGTATTCGTTTGATTGACGTTTTGTTACTGGATCACGCTTTGATTAACCATATTTTGTTTATACTTTGTTCGTAAGAAAGCACTACAAGAAGGTGGAACTTTTCTAGTTTACGGTAATAACCCTACCAGGGCACATCTTTGCAAATTGGTGTAATCAAAGTCATAAAACTGGCATATCGTTTGCTCTTCAGTGTTCGTCTTCCGCCACCCATCACTTAATTGAGGGCTACAACGTGCAAATGACAGCTATGTTCGCCACAATATATCCGTCAGCGGAGTTATTATAGCGAAGTGTTTTCAGTCAGGAAAAAACTTTTATACCGTTTTTTCTTTCTTTTGGTGCTCAGCATCATTCACTAGGATAGGACATGGGCAGGATTCACCAGCAGAACAATACATATACCAACATCAACTTGGTCAGCCATTGCACAGACGAGAATATCCTCCATCAACATCAGTGGCAGCATTATTTATGATGACGATTAAGGAAACATTTCATTCCACTTAAACCATATTCACACAGTGTATATGTGTGAGCTTTATTTTTCCCCTCGGACACAGAGCTGAAGCCAAAAACGGCCCTCTCGCAGACTAAACGACGGACGCACAGATGGGAACACAAAACTTTTCCAGTAAACATTCGTCCAAGGAGATCCTTTGGTCACAGCTATCTCAGCTACCATCAACAGCATAGTTTGGTAGACCAGTCTAGGGTTCGGCACATGGGACGATATGTGGGATATGCGGAAGTAAAATATGGTGGGAAATTTGTTTAGATTTTTGTTGCTATCTCTAATTCGGCACATTCATCAAAGCTAGACCATAGAAAAGGATAAAACATCCCAACGTGAAAAATGGTCCTACAATGGGGGATTGGTACCGGACAAGAGTCAAGGAGATATATTGTTCTATTTTCAGCTTCTTGATACGGATGGGTTAAAACTTAATTCCAGGCCGCTTCTGATAGGTTCCTTTGCAGTCACATATGACAGAGAAAGGGGAATTAATGCTGATGTAGGTTTACTAACGGATTCGGCATATGAATCAAGTTTGTGGGGGAATGTATATTATGGTGAATTCTGGCGTATGCCATCTGGTTTTAATGTATTTGTTTGAAGATCAAATAAGTTTTTAAAAATCGAAAAGTATTATATTATTTATTATTTATGATGGCATGCATGTTTTATTGATTTCAAACGAAATTTTCAGCTCTTTGTTAATGTTTTAATAGGTATTCGCAGTATATTATTTAAATTTATAATTTTCAAATGTATTTGAATAAGTTCCCATTTGAAACACATGTTTACACCATACAATTATAACAAATGCCTGAACCGTCAAGTATTATACTACACCCTGTCCACTGATTGCAAATTTAAGCTTGTAGAAAACAGCGCCACTCGTAAGCGATGCGTCTGAATATTTATGCATACTAAAACAAATATTACTAACTTTACTGTAAGCGATTGCATGTGTTTGTATTTCATACACAGTTTCAATGTAATAATGTGAAGTCGCTAGGTTGCGCATCGCCTGAATGTATCCACTAGATTGTTTGTTGAGACTTGAGAGTATTTGATCATAAGCCAATGGATATTAGCTCTCAATCACCCATCGTAAAAATAAAATACCCCATTTAAATTCAAACTATTTTAAGAATATTTTTTTTTCAAAATTCTTTAAAACTTATCAAAACTTGAGGAGTTTGAGATTTTGTTAATAGATAAAAAAAATCTGCTCAGAAATGGCCGGTTTATGATAGTTTTAGCATTTTTCAGACGTTAGGGGTTCAGCTAAACTACTTTACATGGAGAAAAATGATACTAGTTTGAAACAATTGAATGGTCTAAATTAACACAGACAAATTGGCTGAGTCAATGGTAGTTAATTTAAGTCTGTAATTTTGTTTGACTTATACGACTTTTTATGTACAGTTGGCCTACAAATTAATTCGGATTCAAAATGAATTTTAGTTGATTAAACCTAACATTTCAGTTGCGTCAAAACAAAAACAAATTAGTTTCAACAAATATTAAGCTTGTTAGCAACGACAACGACAAGTTCAAACAAAATGCAAACATGCTACAGAAATTCAAATTTAAACCTTACATTTAATAGCGTTGTTTGTGTGAATTCGTCGAACGCTGAAGTTTTGTTCTATCGATTTCTGATGATTTGCATTAGGGTAGTCAGCCATCGATTGAGCAGAGGTCCGCTTGGATCCGAGTTGTTTGCAGAAAATACATCGACTGGGATCTGGTAGTTGTGTGCAGTCGGCACTTTGCCTTCGGACGACCGTCACAATTTCACGAGCAAGGCGGTACGGATTGGATTCCGCAGCTGGAGCTGAACGGTGTGAGGGAATGAGGGTGGTCAAAACACAAACATTGCGGACGGACGGTGGTGACGGTGGAGGAAGAGGCCACTTCACTGGATGTCAAACAGCGCATTTTGGGATCGCTAATTTTGATTTTTGTATGTTGGTAATTTGAATATTCTAATAATTTCAACTCAATAATCAACATAGTTGATTAAACTAAAATTAATTTAAATTTATCTAAGTTTTATCAGCTGTCAAAATCAAATAACCAAAGTGGCGAGGGATGGGTGGGACAGATGGGATATGTCCTATGCACAAACTTACTAGTCAGCATACAGTCAAAGCTTTGTCCCACCCATGATTTTATAGAGAAAATAGTTACAAAGCTTAATTAATGCTAATGCTACGACGCAAAGGAGGCAGCTCCCACATCTGGATCGTTCCTATCGACCCTTCAACTCATGGACCGGGGACCAACGGATTTACTTTCCCCCGAAAAACGGCGTGACCAGAGATGTTATGCCTCAAAACATCCCGGCGGCGCCGACTGGGTTGAACCCAGGCCTTTTGGGTGGATAGGCGATCACGCTTACCACTACACCACCGGAGCCGATATCGAGACAGGTTGCGGTGTGTCTTTTAGGTACAGTTCACGCGATAGCCTGTTATTCGATAGCAACAATTGACGTGGTGTTTACACATTGTTTGAAGTCCGTTCACTTCTAGGGTTGCGCTGTTAGAAGCAAACAACTGGAGATGTCGGTGGAAACAAAGCTGACTGTTAGATTCAGCTTCGCAGCTAACTGCGAAAAACTATCAATGGATGAAATTGCGACCTTTGTGAAAGTGTTGGACGCGGATCCCACTCAGCTGATCGCCGCATACCGTACAGCGGAAGAAAAATCTATATTCTTTTTCTTCGCATTTCAAGATTATTGCTTATCGCATATTCAGCAATTGCGTGCTCTCAACTTAGTGTTCTAGATGCACTTCCATAATTATTAATTGAGAGCTTTCGATTCCTGTGCTATTTTTACATTAGTATACAGCCATTCCACAGCAAAACGATGTTATATTTTTTTTCTAAAAAGTATTTTTATTTAGGGGCTGTTCATTAACTACCTAGAAAGATTTTTTGGGATTCTCGATCCCCCCCTCCCCTGCGTAGACAATTGTCCATACATATTTTTTTTTAATTTGTATGGGCCGTGGATAACTCTCAACACCCCCCCCCCCTCTAACATGTCTACGTAGTTTATGGACTGCCCCTTACATATTATTTGATATTTTGATCTTTGAAATCATTTTTTTTAAATCGATTTTTTTGACCACCCTAACGACAAAATAAAAAAACGGGTCTCATATTTTGTGATAAGGAACAAAACTTCAAATTTTTACATTGTCCCTCAGTAATATTTATTGTTATTAAAAAAGATTACTGGTATTCGGCTCCGTGGCCTTTTGAGCCTAACAAATAAACAAATTGAAAAAAAAATTCCAGCTAAAGTTATCATGTGGCCAGTATAGTCCTGATTATTTCTACCATTGAACTGATGTTTAAATTCTCATCAAACCAGAACATGTTCCGGCCATACATCTACAAAACTAGTTCTCGATTCCAAAAATATTCAAACGTCCTATGGGACCAAAGTACCTTGTCCCCAAATCTTTGAAGATGGACATCCAGCATTATGGTGATTTTAAACAAATATTTGTTGAATTGAGGTTGAAAACAGAAACAACATCTAAAATTTTAGTAAAATTCAGAAATTACAGTTAAGCAAAGTAAAACAAGGATATGTTTGTGAAATTTCAAATCTTGAATTATGGTTGAAGTAATCTAAAATATGGATGTTTAACAATACTTTCTCTTCTAAGGCTTTTGATCTAATTTCCGTTCTTAAGCACATCACGCGCTTTGGCTCTCTTTTTGAAACGGATTCGAAAAAAAATTAATCTTTTTACTAAATATGAATTCTAAATTTTTTTTCTCTTTTGATATGTGCCGTTGCGTTGGATTTGATAAAGAATAACAAATTGTGCATATTTGATTGGAAATGTTTTCAATTTTCTTTTAACACGATTTTTTACACTTCTATTTTATATCACGCAATTTAAATTTTCAACGAAAATTAATGCTATTTGTTTCCAAAAGTCACATCGACGGAAAACAAATCAGGGGAAAAAAAACGATACGATCCAACAAATCGAATAACGCAATTCGCAATACTTATTAAGCTTCCTACAGGATGGTTTATTAAGAACCCAACAAACAATTTTAGCTGCAGCTTAGCTTATACAGGCAAAAATTAGCTGCATAAGGCAAATTTTAGCTGTATAAGCTAATCTGCAGCTAAAATTGTTTGTTGGGAAGGGCGCGTCAATCTCCCTGTTGGAGTAAAATTCAGTCAGCCAGGCTCGTTAGTAAAGATAACCTAACCCAATCATGTAGTTTCTTGACGTCCTTCGCACCATTTGGGACATTTAAAGATTTTTAGTGGTAATTATTCCCAAAAACTGCCATTAAGTTTACGAGCTTTTTGCCCTATTGCTGAATCGAGCTTTTGCTCCACCATTTAATTCAATATCTCAAAATGCCGCTGGATTTGATGATGGCCCACCACTATCCCCCGTACATGGGAATTTGTTTGGGTTTATTTATCCATTTAGATATTTGTAAAAAGGTTTTGCAATTTGAATTTAGTCATTGCATTTGCATTTTTGTTTTCCCATGTACGTTCCTCATTGTCCTTATTTTTTTTGCCAATTTTGAGAACAGATGGGATATTTGTACATGAAAAGTTAGCTTTTTTTGACTAGAAATCGAATGTCTAGGTGGTTGTTCACGGAACGAATCATTTTCGGGTAGTTTGACGCAAAAATAAGGAATTTATCCTTATTTTTTAGTGCTTAAAAATGTGTTACAGTCGATTACTAAGAAAAATGTCAATCGTTTTAAATAAAACAAGTTTCATTTCAAAGCTAAGATTGTCCTTCATAATTGTATGCATCAAATTCAAAATTGGACTTAATCTTCTTAAGGTTCAGCAGTACCACTTTCAGTAAAAAACAATTAAATTCTAATTTTTACCTCAAACTACCCGAAAATGATTCGTGCCATGCACAACCACCTAGGCATGCGATTTATTGTCAAAAAATCTAACTTTTAATACGTTAATATCCCATTATATTCAGCGGAATTTTGAGATATTGAATAAATGCCTTAAAAAAACTCATTTCCGCTGTTCGTTTTGAACACTCTTTCACTAGCTACGAATGAACTGTACATTTATTAAAACTCTGTAAGAGCTAGTTGTAAACTTTGTTTTAGGGATTCTATGTATGAAATTAGTTTGATTCCAAATGCTTAGAGTTTGAGATATTTAGATTTTTAAACTAAGGTTGAACTTTTACCCTTCTTTATTCTTACTCGTGATTCATGTGACGTCACCAGATCACGATTGATGAGATATCACCAGATTAAGAGAAATTATACTCTAAAGCTCATTAGCAGATATTTAAAGATACAAGTTGAACCTATTCACTCTTTACTTTTTACTTCCTTAGTATCAAGTTTTACTTGTTTAGTCATAATTTTTAATGTTGTAATATAAGTTCAATAGTTAAATCCCAATATAAAGTCATGAATGACCAAGGAGGGGAATGACCGAGTATATACATAATTGTTGATAAAAAATCATTTTTACTTCAACTCTGATACAACCCATCCTATAATTATCCTCATTTTTATGTGTGAGAAGGGCGTAATTTTTCCATTCTCTTTCTAAAATTGTTGTTTGATGAGTGCCATCCCCGTTACCATTAGTTTTCTATCATTGGATCGTCATTAATGCATGCGACATGTAAAAGAAAGGTAATATCTAACTGATGGTGGATTAGATCATGTTTTAATTATATTTCTTCCCGCTCTGCTTGTAATAATGTTGTTAATATTGTGTGTAACTTCAATGAGTATATATTTTTCATGTATCACGCTACGAACGAGATTCCGTATTGAAATGTACCTTGTACTTAGTTGTTGGGAGAGTGGAAGGTTTTTTCCACTCCTACAAGCGATTCAGTCAACACAACCCACGGTGACACACCGATTTGGACAGGGTCGTGCAGCGTCATGGCCAGGATGGCACAACATCACAGCAATATCATCAGCAGCAAGTACAGGATGACAGCAGGAGGGTCGACGCTTGTTTCGCTCTTGTGACATTCTGTCATGCCGCATATCGCAGGCGAGATGTAACTCTTCCGTAATAGGTAAGGGATTTTAGCCCACAACTGGCACAGAGCTCGCTGCCCTTAGGAGAAACATGATACCACAACTTGAATTTGAATATTGCTCGGCGACTCTACGGCACTTGTTCTGTCGCTTTTTTAAAAGCAAACTCGTTGCTGATGGAATTTCCACAACGAGTTCTGCTGCTTATTTTGGGAACATTTTTGCCCAAGGGTTTTGCAGATGCGAAGCCCTTCCACCCAAAATTGTCGGCCAAATGTAGGAGTTGCATTAAATTTATTTTATTGCAAGAGAGGGACCAACGTGATTGTATTACGAGCAATATTGAAATTTCATGAATTTATTCAATGTATTCAATTTCAAGGGCTTGACTTGGCCGCAGTTCAGCATGAGAAAAAACACCGTTAAATATGCACCAGCTAGCGAAAGATCTAGGAAACCTTTAAAATTGTTTGATGGGTAAAAACATTCATAACAAAATGTTTATAAATTTTACTAAAAGTCGTTGTTCCCCGAATTTTTCAGATTTAACACTGCGCAAAAGTATTTTTCGTTAGCATTTGTATTTTTTTACTGACAGGGCCACATAGATACAACTATTTTGTAATTTTCACCACGTTAATTTCAAATATCGTTTTGCCTTGATTTGTTTTCTGTCTATCTTGTTTTCTGAGAGTACCAATGGTAACGATGCCAGGGAGGCAGTTCCCACCCACACCTAGAACCTACTTATCAACCCCATCAACTCATTGACCGGGGACCTACGGATTTACCGAAGGAAAGCGTGATCATAGATGTTATGCCTCAGAAAATCCCAACGGTGCCACCACTGGGATTGAACTCAGTTCCTTTGGAGTGAGAGGCAGTCACGCTTACCACTACATCACCGGCGCCGTTATCGATGATCCTTGAAAATTCATTCAATTTCATTGAACTTTTCACTGTCATGTTTTACTATGTATTTTTTTCTTACAGCTTTAATTCAGACGTCATTTCGATTGGAGGTGAAGTTTGTGAGCTACGGTGTATTAAAACATATCGAATACACCGTTTTGAAATATTTACCTAGATTCAAAATGGCTAATCTGTGCTTATAATGATGTATATTTAAGCTGGCTACTGGATTGGGTCCTACATTCAGCATGAGCTCAGATCTGCCTACCAAAAGCTGATAAACCAGAACTAGAATCTCTACCAGGACATCTGAACATGAAGAACGAATCTGCCACCCTTGAAACATTGGATTAAGCGTTTTGATCGTTGATTTTGAATTCTGTTGCTTATACAAAATATGTTGTAGTACCTAGGGGTCATACAATAATAACGCAAGCAATTTTTATGGATTTTTCTTAGTAAGATATTATGGTGTCCAGCCGTTTGGCCGAAGTTAATTAGACCAAATGGTCATCAGGAAAAATGGTCATTAGACTGGAAGGTCACTAAAACGAATAATTATTAGGCTGAATGGTCTCCAGCTTATCCAGACTTACATCAATTTTGACCAGTTTGCAGACATAATTATGTTTCCGAGATTTTCAGCACTTATTTTTCCTTCTTTCAAACATGAGCAGTTCTTCTTGGTTTTAATTGTTTTGGGATTTTAGACATCACTTATAAAATATGCCTGGTCAGTAAAGGCACGGTATTACCAAGTCGGAGGCGGCGGGTTCGATTCCCGGTCCGGTCGAGGGAATCTTTCGGATTGGAAATTTTCTCGACTTCCCTGGGCATAGAGTATCACTGTGCTTGCCACACAATATACAAATTCATGCATTGGTATTGGCATCGAAAGCTCTCAATTAATACCTGTGGAAGTGCATTTAGAACACTAAGTTGAGAGCACGCAATAAGCTAATATGCGCTAAGCAATAAGCTTGAAATGCGAATAAGAAGAAAGAAGAAGAAAGAAGAAGAAGAATAAAATATGCCATCACATGAATTTATGTGACTTGGATTTTTTTTCGGTATATTGGTCAGCAATTAAAATTAAATTTTTCTAAGTATTTTTCGAGCATAGGGCCAACTTGAAAGACTTGTGGTTACAGCAATGCCATGTATCCTGATTTTTGTACACGAACAATTTTGTTACTTCTTTTTTTTTATTTTGATTCCGTAAGGTACTGTAACAAGTTTGTTAATTTTATGAATTATTGTTTGAGGTAATAAAGTTGGTACAGTACCTTACATCTCTGCTTGGCTGCTGCATGCTTTTGTCTGGGCCCATGTGAAATTTCATTCGACTTGCTTGTTCTTCGTTGATGTTCTTCCCAAGGGCATGCTGTGGCTGTCAAATCCAACATATAACATATCTACCTCACATTGATTTTGGTACTTTGCATCCACTTTCTTTTTGGTTTAAACCAAAGCTGATACAATGAACTAGTTTTGGAATTTCGATATAAAAATCAATATGTTTTCAAGGCAAGGGGCAGGCATGGAAAATCATTTGCATTCATTTCATGCATTCATTTACATTCATTTGTCCCTAACTTATTTCATCGACAGAACTCCGCAAAACAATGTATGGAGCTTTTGTAGGTTTTGTTATACGATACAACTTTTGCTACGAACTCAAATCCGTATCTCTTATGCATGACAAACCAGAGCAAATAGAATCCACTACTGTTTTTCAGTGAATGTATTTTACATTCACTGAAAAACAGTAATGAGTTCTGCCCGCTCTAATTTGTGATGCATAAGAGATACTGATTTGAGTAACTGGCAAAAGTTGTAGCTAATAACAAAACCTACTAAAGCTCAATACATCATTTTGCGGAATGCTGTTGATGAAAAAAGTTAGAGGCAAATGAATGTAAATGAATGCACAAAATGAATGTAAATGATTTGAAAAACAATTAACTGATTATTTCGAAGCCTAATGAATGATTGTACTGGTGTAAATCTAAGGCAAAATTTTATCCTTTGTTTTTGCCTCCTCAGATTCTTGTTCATATTGGTTTCTGGTAATACCAAAGATGGAGCTCGGCGTTTGAGATCCAATTGGAAGGCCACCAGGTCTGATTTTATGCGTTATGGTGAAATAGCAGACATATCGTTTGTCTGGTGTCAAATTGACCGTAACGTATCAAAACTGGATTCATTGCATGTGAATAATGCTAAAATGCCACGCACAATGCACCCGTATCTGAACCGTTCGGTAAATCTGATAGTTGGACAATACATCTAGCTGTCACTTTGCCGCAACGGACCACCCAACTAACATTTTCAGCTTTATAAGCCAACTTTTCCAGCGTTGTGCTGTAAAGTAGATGAAAAGAAGCTGCAGATACAGCTACAAGCAGCAGCTAACAAAATAGTTTTGGAGAGCGTTTACTCATCTTTTTCACAACCATTATTCAATTTGTCAGTCGCACTGAATAACAACAGCCAAAAAACCGTAATGTATCTTTTATACACATACTAATCAACTTTCAACTTGTTACTGCAAAACAAAGCTAATAAAGTGAATATGTTACTCATTTAATGGCTTCTACACAACCAACCACTCTTGCTGAATAACATAAACATCAAAAGTGCTTTTTCAACAACTAAACATCCTGTACTCAGCTAATAAACTGTGTTAGAGCTACTTCGGAAGCATGCTCACAGGGAACTACGTTTATTTTTAGACGTGTGAAGTTTTACAGCTTTTACTCTGCTCCTTTACAAAGCTGAAGTAACTAGTCGAGAAACGTGATTCATGTGCACTATTATAAAGTCTCTACTCAGCGATTTTGTTCTAGAAGGGCATGTTGATTTGTTTACATCAGTTCAAAGTGTTGGCGTAGCACAGTTGGTAGTGTCAAGGTTTGCCAATGCGATCGTCTCGAGTTCGATTCCAGGTTCCGGTGCAGGGTAAATAATTTGGTGATGACTTGAAACTAATTTCGATTAATTTGAATCACAGCAAAACAAACTCAATAAATTCCTCCATAAAAAAAGCATATGTAGCCGGTATTTAACACGGCTTTAAGAGAAAGCTGTGTAGTGATTATTGGATAACCGGGAAAAGATTAAATAAGCGCCATTTAAGTTGACACACAACTAAACAGCAGGATAACAGCTGTATAGAAGCGTTAATGGATATGCAATAAGAGCTTGTCCCAACCATCCCAACAACCATAATTAGCTGACTAAATTCGCCAGATTTACTAGTATAGAGGTTGAGTAAATATTTCCTCATATCGTATAACTTTTGAATACAGCTTGAGGCTGTATAAATGAAATGAGTAAAGCGTTTACATTGTGAAAATTGTTAGTTGGACAGATCCGGATAATTGTGTGCGGCTTTTAAGACTAAATCTCAACTCTAGATGCCCGGAAAATCTCACAGTAGCAAATCAATCTACGAAAAATCTTTTTTCATTTCTCGCATCTACTTGCATCGCAGCATCATCTCTTTGCAGGAAATATTTAGAATCGCCATCAAACTTCTTTCTATTTACTCACCGTGCACACCACACAAAACAAAATCTTTCCTGCATCGTAAATAGAGTCGTTCTCCATCGGAAAATCCTGATGAATTATAATAATTATTATATCATTTGAATACTATCTTATTATCGTTGAATACTAAGGAACAAATTAGCCATGTCCTGATGTAAGACGAACCTTCTCTCATTGATTCTTAGGTTATTATCGAAATTAAATCAAGGTATCCAAGCAGTACAAATCTGTAGCAGAAAGTTGCAGCATATTGAATGTGACTGCAATAAGTCACATAAACATTGCCTCAACTGTTTTGCAACATGTATGTTGCTAGGATAGATGGATCGTTTCATGATTTTCAGCAAACGAACAAAACACACTTTTTTGTGCTAAACATATTGATAATTCTGTAACTCGATGTAACATCGGTTGATGCAACTGGCACACTTGCTCTATGGTCTTTTATGTTTGCTGCAAACGGAAAGAGTATGTGCATTCAATTGTTGCAGTCTTATTTTATTACAAGTTTCAGAGCATTTAGGCAGGTTTTTCAACATATAGACACACACTGTATTTAACCTCGTCTACATCTTAAAAGTGTTATCCTTCACGGGCACAGGCACAGACCTATTGGGTCGGTTTTATAAATTGATGCTGGCCAGGTAGCGAGCATGTTTCAGACATTCTTGTTCGATCACGTGCCGATGAATAAATTTTGAAGAAAAATGAAACCTTTATTATGCGCGTCGGCTTTGCTCGTGTTGACTCAAGTTTTAGCAAGTAGGTATCGCCCTGTGAAAGGGATTCCGTATCTGTCTCTCCATCCTCAAATGCTTGCTTTGCAGAGCTAAGCGACGTGCTGTAGTACGTATGGAGGATGCTATTTTTTATTCACTGGTAACGTAATTTTGTGTAGTTATGCCTTCGGAAAATGGTTCAAAATGAAACACATGCACCGAATCTCGGTAGAAGACTACCACGAATGTGCCACTCTTTTTGCTCGTACTTCCTTTTCCTTAATTTACCCCACGTTGTGTGAGTGCTTTCTGCCATTCATGTTTCTCCAGAATATGCATACACGTTGCGGGGACTATATTAAAGCTTTCGTTAGGCTGCTTGGTATTGAATAATGTATCATCTCTAGTGCGAACATTGACAGTCTAGTGGGTGTCGTGCTTGTATGACCTAGCAGTAGACAGCGCTGCACCTCACCGGGGGAAGATTCTGAGAGAGTTTTTTTTTTGTTAAGATTACGAACTGCAACGGAGACAGAGAAAAACGAGGGAAAAACATTTCCGTATGCTGCATCAAGTGCTTAATTTTGAATTTGATGAATTTATGGATGTTTAATGTTAAATTTCCGATTCAGTCTGGAGGTGCTATTATGAATAATAATTTTACGTAAGCATTGGTAAATATTCTATCGCAGCCTTAATGGACTTCATTTCCGCAGTGAAAGCAGATACGGGAGATCTGTACAGAACACAGCCCTGTGGAAAACTCTTTTTTTTCTACCTTTGACACTTCTTATGTGAACATTTTGTCTGCTTTCATCTCAGTGTTCTTTGAAGCACTTCCACGGTTGTCAATTGAGAGCTTTCTACGCCAATTAATGCTTGAACTTGTATATTGTGTCATAAGCACAAGGCTCTATGAACATTTTCTAAACTAGACTGGGTATCGAGAACCTGCGACCTCTGGCTTGGTAATACAGCACCTTAATTGACTAGGCTACAGTGATGTTATGGTGGTTAGAACTGGTGACCCTCTATGGTAACCAGGTATAAAAACTAAACATTATTTTTCTTAAAATTCTTTTTTGACTCGACGTTCTCCAATTTGCATGCAACTTTGCATAATTGTTTGTTATGGGGTTATTTTTATTTAAATTCAACCATTTTTTAGCTTGTAATTTTTTTCAAAATGGCGTTTTTGACATTTTTTAAGAAATTTTAGCATGAAAACGTCACTTCTGATCGAAATGACGCCTGAAACAAAGTTTTAAAGAAAAAATCTAGTGCTTCTGGGAAAAATACACAAGGATTTTTTTTTAATTTTGAGTATAAGTTCCAATAAAGTGTGAAATACTCAAATATCTCAAAATATCCTTGCTCAATTTTTATGATTTTTTTTTAAAAGAAAAAGCTCATGAAAAGTGCATTTTCGTGGAATCTTGAAAACCATGGTAAGATTACCAAATAAATTTTCCGTGAATATTCTTCCAACAAACACTTTATTTTTTTTCTACAACTTTGTCCTAGACGTTATTTCGATCAGAAGTGCTGCAATTTATTAAAAAATGTTGAAAAGGCCATTTTGAAAAAAGATAACATTAAAAATGGGATTGATTGCCCATACAAACAATTATGCTAAGATTTATGAAAATCCGAGAGGTCTTGTTTGATCGATTAGTAATTTGTGTTTACTACACATGGTATTGCGATTAAAAAGATAAATTCGAATGGAGCTCCAACCACCGAGCTCTTCTTCTTCTTTTTTTCTTTATTTAACGGTTGTCTGTGTGCCGCAATCTAGTGCCAATCACCGAAGGACATCGATTGCAATCAATTGACGGCAATCGATTATGCAGGAAGGCAGCTTCTACACCTGCGTAGGATATCACACCCATTCAATTCAATACACATGGGCCGGGACCAACGGCTTTACTTCCCTTCCGAAGGAAGACGTGACCAGACATTTTTATGCCTCAAAAAATCCTACCGACCACTGCTGCAATTTAACCCAGACCTATTGGGGTGTGAAAGTAGTCACGCTTACCACTACACCACCCGCGCCGGCTGAACCACCGAGTTCAGCCGCACTGGGCTGCACTAAAAATGCTTATATTTTATTTAAGGTTTAAATTTAAAGTGATAAATTCTAGATAAATTATTATTATAGTGTTAAGTGTTACAATGTACTTTATATTACGTGGTTTCACGTTAAAATTACATTGTTGATCCCATGAATCGACAGATAGAATATCGACTCATGGAGGTTTCATTGGATATAAAAACGATGATGCTTAAATTTATAATAAGTTTCAAATGGAAAACATAAGGAAGTTTTTCCAAGCGATTGGCCCAATTTTGGAGCATAAACATATAATAGATAACGCAACCCTAGATGCATAAAATACGATGTAAGAACTCCTTAGGGGATATGTCTTTTGTTCAACAATGCCATTCGTTTAGTAACGGGTGTGTAATATAATTTGAAAATCCGACTCGACATGGCTCTACAAACTGTTATCATTTGGTCGGATTTACAGAGGAAATAGTTCGCACATGTGATGGAAGAGAAAAATTGCCCTTTCCCGGTAACCATTTGTCATGTGTTATTTTCAATTTTCAATGTCGTTCAGATGATTTATGATGGCTCGGTTGGCATTGGCAAGCGGGCACACGCGTTTGGAATCATAAATTATTGTCCACAGTTGCCTACCATTCCTCTTATCAGTAGCGATTCCGTACGAGCTTACTCGTTTATCTTGCATCTTCTTCATCTTGGCAATTATGTAGTGAGTTCTTCGGAAACTACATTGCTTGAAATATGATTAGGGTTTTTTTTTCTTTGATTTGTTTTCCGTCGATCTTGTTTTCCGTCGATCTTGTTTTCCGTACCAATGCTACCGACGCCAGGGAGGCAGCTCCCATACCTAGACCCTACCTATTGACCCATCAACTCATGAACCGGGGACTAACGGCTTTACTTACCTCCCAAAGGAAGCCGTGATCAGAGCTTTTATGCCTCAGAAAATCCCGGCGGTGCCGACTGGGATTGAACCTAGGACTGCTGGGGCGAGAGGCAATCACGCTTACCACTACACCACCGCTGTGATTAGGGTTGGATATTTTGCATATTGGATATTGACTTGCAGAGTATAAATCACACAGAACGTCAGTAGTTTTTATTTCATTTGGAAGATGTGATTCTAAACAAATTCACTTTTTATAAATTGTAAACGTTTCGCAAAATATCAACAAGCATAATTTATGACAAGTTAAAATAAAAGCATGTCTTTTAATCGAAAACCTTCGGTTAAAGTCGTGAACCAGAATCCGGATGGGCCATATCGAAAGATGGAAAGTATTTTAATATTTCTCTACCATCTGAATATTTTATCAACTTTTATCGTCGTTCGCTACGTTTAACAAGAAGACACAAGAGGCAGCTTGATTTGGTAAGCGAAAGGCAGATAGATATTTTCCGATCTACGAGTAGCAAGACATATACGGTTGAGGGTTTATTCAGAGAAAATTCACAACTGCCACCATACGGATTGTGGGTTTTACCAAGCAGGTGCAAACGGTAGCCATATTTTTCTGCATGCATAGAATCGAGCATTGCCGTTACTTGTCGGATGGAAATATGCGTGTTTGACACTGGAAATGGATCATTGGAATACCGAAATACCATGTCTTGTTATATGTAAAGTATAATTGACTCTGAGCCGTCCCTCGAGAACAGTGTGGAATGTTTCAACTCACCTGTCCTTTTCTGATGTTTTGTAGTTGTTTCGATCTGTAGTGAAGAGGGATGGAAACGATAGCTATAAACAAATGCTTGGCAAATCTGGTGGAAAGTGCCTCGTTGAGTGGCATTATAATATGGATGAGGTTTGTAAAGTGATACTTACTTCTAAAACAACACTTCCTCGTCCGTATCGCGTAGATACACAGGCAGACGAGGATTAGGAAAGCCGCCAGGCATCCCCCGGCGATTCCGAGCAGGTAACTCAATTCTAGTGGTTCCACTGTTTGTTTTTGTGATCCGTTTTTCCATCCGGTTTGGTTGTTTTGTGAGGTCGCAGCAGTGCGTCAAAAGCGTTGAAGAATGATGGTTCGGGTCGTGGGATTTAAATATGCAAAGAAAAACATTTCTTCGTAAGTGATAGCGGTACAAGGGTTGGGTTGAGCGAATTTGTAACATTCTATCGAATCAGCTTAAATCCCTTTTCACCAGAGGGTCATTTGTGTTTGTGATGTTTACCTCATTTTAAACGATAACCTGGCAACCTATCACCCGCTGTTTACTTTAACATGGTTGAAATTGTGTTGCTTTTAGTGATGTGAATTGGTGGTCGATTTGATCTTCTGTACATTTTTTTTGGCACCTTTTGATGTATCGGAAGGCTATTATATTATATAAAATTGGGTTTCAATCGAAAAACTTGTTCGATTTAAGACCTTAGGGTCACCCATATATTATTTTATTTATATTGGAATATGGAAACTTGCCAACAGTCACCCCCAATGTATTGATTGAAATGTTTTTTTTTATATCTGAAGCTTATAAGAAACATAATCGGAACGAAACGTCAACATTAGAACGAATTATTATCTTGCAGTGTTATTCTAAACGACCGGTAAAAGTCATCTTATATCAATATGTGCAGAACAATATTGCGACTGTTTTCATGTCGTATTATATGGTTATTGTATATTTTATGTGTTTTGTTGCAATACTATTAGCTCGTCGAGCCCCAAACCTAAATCATAATTTTAAAATTTAAATTCATAGTTCAGCAATATAAATCGGATTTTTGATGTTTTTTTTCCTTGTTTAAATGGATATTATTACGTATCTTATGGTTTGATTAGTCATGTCTTGTCTTTATAGGTTGAATGGTTAAATAATTTACAGGATTTTCTTTTTTGTCGAATCAGTAGACAAGCCAATTAAGCAAGTTGAGTCTGATTGATTTCTCCTATAATATTTTCCCTGAAATATTATACAAATATCTGATAGAATGCTCCAGGGTCAAATTTGTAGTTGAACTAGTGACAGAATATGTACTGGCCTCCAGAAGATTTTATTTGATTAAACATTGATAATCTGGATTTTATGGTTTCAAAACCAGTCTTTTAAGCGGTCACGGTAGTCGACACATTTTCTGTGACAATCGACTGCCTTTGCTTCCGACACTTGCAAAACAAGGTATCATAGTACAGTACCAAACTAAAATGTCCACCTTTGCATTTCTTTCGTCCAAAGATGGATAAAATAAAACCCAACAACTTTTTCCACGCTTCTCGAAATTGATCGGCTATAAGTTAAACTTTATCAAACAAGTTCAAACTCGATCGTGATGTTGGGTTCGAAACTCTTACACTCGTAAAACGTCCTGGATTCGCTCCACTCCACTCAAAATATTCAGCCCAAAAAGCTCTTTCAACACGTTTTTCCTTTTCAATTAGTTGAGTGATAAGCTCTAACAGTGCACTATCAATCGCGATCACAGCATTTTTTTTCAAAAACACACCACTCCTGTGTGAACAAAAGCTTGGCTCATCACACAAACCGAACAATAGTTCACGCGCAATCAAGGTTATACAGGTAACAATAAAAAATGCTAAAGTACTCATTTATTTTGTTATCAAGTATCATTGTACCAGCAACTCGAAAAACTTTTCCAGCTGCAGCGACGTTAATGTACTGAGTACATGTTGTTTTAAAAATAAGCGTAAATATAATTTAAACTTGGACATTCAAGTCCCGGGTGTTGCTGTTGGTTGTATTTCAAGTTGACCTTTGATTAAAAAAAAAGTAAAAAAATATGTTTAAATAGTACGATGTTTGAATGTACAGTAGCTGCTGCTGTATAGGTTAGGCCATTGCAAAATATGAAAAATTAACTGAAACCTTTTATTGTATTTTCATTTAATTTTTAACTTAATTTTATAAATTGTAAAAAACTTAGCCCGAACGAATTTTAAGTAAAAATTTGCATTATACCCTAAATTCTGTTTATCACCTCTTATTTTGATCGTGCTATCTCAAATTGCAATAAAATTAATTGCAACTTGTTAAAAAAAAATCTAGATAAAAATGATTTTAACAATGCTGTACTTATTATGTTTGAGGTGAACAACGAAAAAAAAATCGATGAATTTAGTGTATTTGTAAGTTTAAAAACAAATCTATCCCAGAAATCATATGATATTATATATGTCCGAGGTCTCGAAAGTTTTCACAGTCCCCCATTTTTTTTTTAATTTTTGCTACTCTATCGCGCTTGGTACGTAATGCCAACAGTTAGATGCCCAGACAACCAGAAGTTGTATAGCAATGTTCAGACAGTATCATAAATTACTACAGTTTAAGTCAACATCGCATATAAGAATGACATACATCGCATTATGTTTTAGTTAAATCGTATAAAATTCAAATTTCCGTTTTATTTGCAGTGAATCATTTTTCATTTTTCTCACCCCCGGACAAGTCACGAATGACCCAAGAGTGTTAAAGTGACTATAATAATAAAAAAAAAAAAAAAAAATTTCTATCGTTATGTATCAAAAATTAAATCAGACATCGTAAGACTTTTCAAATTGTATTTGTTTTTGCATATTAAATCTTATATAATGTCAAATCAACTCATTTAAAAAAGAATTAACATATGCACGTACATGGCCTCCACTTTTATATAAGCCATTTTTCTTTAATTTTTTTACGATTTGTTTGTTTGTATATAGGGTAAATTATGGCTTCGGCACCCATTGACTATTTTCGCCAACCGAAATTGAAACGTTAATTTCACTGTATTTTCCCATCAAAACTCTTCGCTGAATGTATTAAGCCAATTCCTTACCTTTTCAGCTTCAATCTGATTACATTTTTACGACTGTGCAATCCTGTTATGTCATATTTTTCTTTAAATTAAACATACACACTACAAAATACGGCTGATTTCGAGTTGCCGATAATAGAACAGCTGGTTAACACGCAGTTCAAATGGAAAGGGTGCCGAAGAAAAAGAGACTGCCGACAATAGTCACACTCACCTGAGAAGTTTGGATCGTTGTAAAAACATGTTCAACCCGTTTTGATCAATTCTGTCGATTGGAATTGGTAGAACAGCAAGCAGCAGATAAATGTCAACAAACAAACCTGTCATGTATGTGTGTGACGCTGAGAAATCGCTAATAGAAGTTCGGACGCTGCTTAGATTGACGAGAATACGTAAATTCCCCTATGTGTTTAAATCACAAAAAAAAAACTATGAATATACGTGCATTCTGGCTGTCTGGGTTGTCTTCAACGTATTCACCTTTAGTCCAACCTTTTCTTGTAATCTTCCATTAACGATCTTGAACTCGATGAATAGATGTTACGTAGGGACTCGATATTCGCGATACTTTTGGAGGAAATGCTGCAACGTATTTGGTCTGTTGTCTATCCCCGACTCCAAAACCGGCTTGATAACTTTTAACACATCTGGTTGCAAGTGGCGATAATAATAATAAAGATAACTAACTAACTTCTTCTTCTGCCTTTTTCTTCTTCCCATTTCAAGCTTATTGCTTATCGCATATTAGCTTATTGCGTGCTCTTAACTTAGTGAATTGATGCAAGATTTCGATCAAGTGACGATAATCACTGTTAATCACAGAGCAGATGACTTCTTAATTTATTTTCCTTGTCATACGTACCGTAAGATTTGATAAAGAGCAACACATTGTTGAGATATTGTAAAAAATCTAGCATTGCTTCTTGACACCAAACTCGGCCTACGGATTCTAAATTCGGCCTAACACAATGAAACGGTTCTGAATTTACTTGGGCCTATCGGATGAAGATAATAATTGATTCGATTAGAGCGATTCTTTTGTTTTTGAGAATAATGGGTGCAAACATTCATATCAGGCGTTCTTATTGACTACGTTCTGTAGCTTTTAAAATAAAGTATCGCACTAGTAATCAGTACCCAGTAACGCTTGGTAGATTACCTTTTCATGGTACGTTACAGGCATTAAGATAAACCACCGAAGCCTTGTGCGAACTACTTGAAACTAGGTGACCATTATTGTTTTGTATTAAAAGGAACACATATTAGTTATTTTTGCTTTTCATGCCTTGTTGATAGTGACAAGACTCGGCTTTGTTCACCGTGGATGATCTTGAAACAAGAAAAAAATATTTAAGTAGTTATTTTTCATCTACTTGATTCCTAATCGTTTATTCGTTGTTCTGTAGTTTGAAATAGTTAAGGCTAGGATTCTGATGCATGGTCATAATCGGTATTATTGCTTGTTTTTGTTGCGACGGAATTCGCTTTTGAATGACAAAGCGGCGTGCCTTTTGAGGGTGTTCCAACACTCCAAAGGACATAAATACAGAGACCTTTCAATTAGAGCCGGATCCTTGCGATAAGAAAAGAATGACAACTGTATCAAAACCGCATACTTCATCATTTCAATAGTAATGGAGTGATTGAGTAATACGACATGCACTAAACTAAGGACACGGAGTCTACCACATTATATCAAATAACTGGTTGCAGTGGATTTATGTCCCGAATAGAGGAAAAACAAACGTACCAAACGCATAATTGACTTTTTAAAGCCGAAATCATGAATTTGGGATTGATGTTTTGATATGCCCAAAATGGGCCATTAGGCTGAATTAGTTCTCTACCCTATAATTGTATGGAAAGTATAATCATATTCTATGTTCAGGGAAGTCGAGCCAAAAAATTCGTAGACCGGATCGGGAATCGAACCCAGCCAACTCCAGCATGGTGTTGCTTTGTAGATGTGCCTTACCTACTGAGCTAAGGGAGACCTCCACTCCTGCGGTAGTATTTATGTATCCCAGATCCTAATTGCTAGTCGGTGCAGACAAGTAGCTAGCTTTTCCAGGTCCATTTTAACAAGTTCCGTTCATCATCCTGGTATATCCTAAACTTGGACTTCTGACTATGTAGTATAGATTTTTTGAAAAAATGTTTCAAATAGATTGTACATTTCTTTCGAGTTCTCCCCATTTTTTACGAAAAGACTGATGGTCAATTATCTGATTTGAATTTCTATATTATTTAAAGTTAATTTTGTTATTAAAGACAAGATTTAATTTCATGTTTGGTTCTTGAATAGTACTCCTCGAATGCAATATCTAGATTTAATTGGTCGCAAATTTTTCAAATAATTTGTCAAAATGTCGTTGTTTTTATGACTTTCATACATTTTGTGTGCTGATTGCAAAGAATGTGCTACCAAAGAAGAAGTTAATGAGGAATTTCAACACTATTAGAGGAAAACGGGATAGAAGATGTTTCAACAGTGGCTGACGGATGATCTATGTAACTTGGAGATCATTTGAAGTCGGCAGATGAGTTTGAATCTTACTTCGTCGATAAAATTAATACTGATGGTTTTATTTGCAATGAACAGTCTTCCTTTTAAAGATACAAAAAAGAGTCTTCAAGGCAATCTGAATTACTTGCGATGACTGATATATCTGAAAATTATTCATTTATGATTCTTTATGCTGCTTAGGGTTATACACTGGAACAACTCTCAAAGAGTAATTCACCCATTTGAAGTATACTATTTGAAAGATAAAAAAAAACTCCAGCCCTATTCAAATAGAAGTCTAGATTTTTTCTCAGATTATAAGTATGCAGAGTTGCTTCAATAACCGATGTTTTTACATCCATAAAGTTTCATTGGAAGCCAACGCCATATAATATGCTTTGGAATGAAATTCATCCTATGCACTTGAGCCACTCACCTGAAAACATCCCCTCAACTCGCAGATTTACTGCATGTCGGTCGGTGCCTCGGTCGTTCTCGACCACCAGATAATACGGACGCTGGTCCTGCAAGTCAGCATCGTCGATGTGCAACGTTGCTAGGTAACAATCTTCCCGGCTGTCCTGTGTAACGTCATCGACCCGAAAGCGGCCTTTACGAGCAGAATATCAATTAGGCCCAAATTGTGATTAAAAGTGCGAACGAAAATATTTACCTATACCAGATCCAGCTTCTAACCGCAACGAGCCCCATTCCCAGGAAACGTGGCGAGGCCGTGGGTCGGCACACACTATTAACGAAAGTGTGGCAGAGTCTCCCTTCCGGACTGAAACTGAATGTCCAGAAGCAGTTGATGACGTTCGCAGAACCTGTGGTGCACCGACTACTTGAAGTGCAATCGGATCGGATGTGGCCGTCCTTTCCTGACCATTGATGAAGTTAGTCGCTCGGCACTCATACTCGCCTTGATAGTCGTACGTTACGTTATCTATTACCAGTCTTGACTCTCGTCCTCTGTCGAGGAATGGTTTACTCTGTGTGGAGATCCTGTGTTGACAGCGGGAGAAAATGGGTAAAAGGTTGAATGAAAACATTGCGAAACATGGAAAGGCGTAATGAAAAATCTGTCACAGACGAGTACAAAACGGTGCATAGATCGCTAACAAACAAAAGCCGGTCGCCTCTGGCGTCTTGAAAAGCGTTAATGAATTTTAATTAAAAAAAAGTATGCTGCATCCGCTCTCCTAAATAAATAATAAAAAAGAAACCTTTCAAGCCAGAGGGTCTTCGTTAATTTAACAAGCGATTGAGAATGTGCATGTGAATACAAAGAAGTTGTTGAGTGGTATGGTTTAAATTATATAAACCTATTCAAGTACATAATCTTCTACAGCTCCGGACTTGAATAAATCTCAGTGTTGTTCATAGCCTGATAGAAACATTGAGTGGAAGTCTTCCGATTGAGATGAAATTTTTTGTGTCTATAATATAACATACACATCTTTCACACATTGTCTATAAAATCTGTTGCAGCACTATGGTCCTTCATAGTGGAGTAAAAATTCTCGCCCTTATAGCACGCTTGATGCCAATCGGTTGTAGAAACTTCTATACGACTTTTTTAAGTCTTAAACAGGTTGCTGCTACTTTTCGGAACGGAACGGTGCTACTCGGGAGCCAGGCGTAGTGGTTAGCATCCATGCCTTTCACGCTGAAGGCCATGAGTTCAAATCTAAATACACCCTTTACTCGATGTGCTTCGATTATTTTTTTCATGTATTTTCTCCTACCTAAGTCGATTTAACATGTATTTTTCCCCGGTAATTGTATATAAAGCCGTTGCTGTAAAATTGATCATTGAGATTTAAAGTTAAGCTTAATGGAGATCTAATACAAATATGTTTGGATATGATATGTAATAGATATGACAATTTAATTTTGTCAAGACATCTGTAAAAAATATACATCTTATTCTAAATTTTTATTTAAATATTAAATATTACTTTCAATTTCATATCAAAATCAAATAATACTTTACCAAAATTAATCTTTTGGGAGATGTAAAGAAATTTAAGAATTGTGTTTTTTATGCTGATGGGTAGCTCGATACCCCTTAGCCGATAATCCCTTGAATATGACTGAATTTTTACCTCCAAATCACACTTATAAAATGATCAAAAGAAACAGCACGAACTTAATGGTTTAAATAGATCCTGCTTATTAATTAAGAAAATATTTTAATTTTATAGATATGCTGGCAAAAAAAAAGTCTTAGGGATAAACAAAAGAAAAAAATAATAATTATAAAAAAAAAAAACATTCATCAAACTGAATGCAAATGTCATCATAGCATTATGTCTTCTGCGTAGACAAAATTGTGCAGAAACATCAAAAAAAAAATCCTTTCTGGATTTTGAATTAACAGGGGAGTTTCAAGTTTCCCATGGATTAAGTGTGTCCAATTACCGTTTTATATTAGTAAATAAAATACTCTTTGGAACCCTTATTGATATTATTAATGTTACAAATTATCTGAAGTTTTGCTCATTTTTAGACATCTTTTAATCCACTCATTTGCTTCAAAAATTTGCTGTAATTATTCTCTACGAAAATAATTACAACAGTATTATTTTCAAAATGATTCAATATTTTTTTTAATTAAAAATTATGAAAACGCAATTATAGAAATCTCAGAAAAAGATGAAATATATCCTAGAAACGTCGGATAGGAGATGCAAAACCTTGATGCATCCCGGCTTATGATACTCCATGCTAAGAGAAGTCAAGATATTTTCAAAATCTTCAAAGGCAAGGGTAGTTTCTATAATATTCGAATGCAGCTTTCTGTTATTGTTCAAGATTACTCCTATTGAGGTTTCTCTTTGAATCAAGAGGCAAGCAAAATACTGTGATTACATTTTCATTTATAGAAATTTGGCTTCTGATTTGTTGCACCTTCATCAACACATATAAGAGGGCTGCAATGAAAATAATATTTAAAGAGAAGTGGAACAACACTTGGCAGATCAAAAGAGTTCTACATACACTGGGTTTTTATGTGTTGGGAAAATTATTGATTTCCTTAGGAATAAGATAGGAGAATTTGATCTATTATATACACAATCTTTAAAATCATGCAATGACAGTGTTGAATTGTTTTGCATTAACAACCAATTAAATATAAAGAAAGAGAGCAGGATTATTAAATTCCATTTAATTTCACTACCTTATTTGCTTATCCTTGACAGATACGCGTATTTCGTCTACAATGTGCATACTTCTTCAGTGTCTTGTACTAATACTTAACTAGTGGGTAGTGGGATTAAATGGTAAATACTAATCCTCCTCTCTTTATTTTTAAAGATATTACTTCTTTGAAATGCAGTTCCAATAACCCTATCAACTAATAAAAAAATGAATAGCACTACTCGATTATCCATAAGATAAGAGAGACCAAATAATTAAGTCATTCTTTTGGTGAATTCCAAGAAAGTGCTTTACTCTGTTTTAAAATAAGATGAAGGGGAATACGGGGTAAGACCGCCACCCCAAGCAATAAATTTAGTAACTAAAATGAGCAGGAAATTCACAGTTTGCTTTGCTACATATGAATAAGCGTTGAATGGACAAAAGTTATAAAATTTTCAAATTCATCACATTATTTATGCTTTTTCATCAATTTTTGGAACGATCAAAAACTACTCGTTCTATTAAAAGCGGCGTAAGAAGGACAAGGAGGGATAAGATTTTTCAACAACCATTGCACAAACTTGGACGCAATAAGCGCCGCATGAATGATACTATGGTCACATAGATCATAACCGTATATCTTTGGAATCGGTCAACTTGTTCCACAGATATGGCCGGAACAGGTTCCAGTGACCATAAGTCCTGTGAGCACAGGTCTAGAAGTCACCAAAAGCGGTTAAAACCTATATTGTGACACAGAGCATTAGAAAATATGGTCAATAGGAGTCATATTATGTGCCCAGGGCCTCATTTTCTACACCCTGACATGTTCCGGGTACCCCCGGGAAAGTGGTCAAAATCATATTAACTCGAAATCCATCATGCGACATGTAAAATCACATGAGAACTCTACAAAATTGTTATTGGTAGTTAAATTGAGTATGGTGGACCACATTGGCCACTCACGGGCATGTTACGGATACCACTTGGGAGCAAAACAAAATTTATTTTATGTTTGGGATGTAAATTAGTAAGAATGGTCACATCTCACCATAGATGGATGAAACCAGTTTTTTTTTCTTGGATATAGCTAAGAGAAATCAATGTCGCTTAATACTTGATCTGGAACGAGAAGTTTGATTTTATTTATTGTTTTAAAGCTCCATAAGTTAACATGTTGTTAATATTTTTGTATTGAGTATTGGTAAGAATCTTGAGGATTTCATATAGAACTGGCTGTGGCCCCTCTTACCCCACCGGGCGTTCTTACCCCGTTTTCCCCTAATGCAAAATAAATTCATTTCAATACTTGGCTTGGTTCTGCAATTGAGCGAACCAATTTTAAATCTTAATGAGTTTGAGCATCTGCGTAAATGAACAATCGACTTCCGAAAAACTTACCTTTGCACCCATTTGTATGTGGGTTGCGGATTTCCTTCCGCTACACATTCGAAGGCAGCGGGACTAAACAGCGGTGCCGTTGTTAATCGATCGGGACCGGCTGATAAAATCTTTGGGGCATCTGGAAAACGGTTCCGAGAAAGCCGGTGAGAGAAATTAATTATTTAGTTATCAATTTTAATACCATCCGCTTACGTACATTTTACATCTAATTGAACTGAAAGTGTTTCCGAGGTGCCCACAGAGTTTTGCGCTTGGCACGTGTAGAGACCGGCATCACGCCTGCCAACGGGTCTCAGTTGGAGTGATTCTTGTAAACTAGCTATTTCCGAGCGGCCCGCCCGTCGCCATACAATGCTTGCTGTAGGATTGGCATCGGCCTGGCAGCGTAGGATGAGTGAATCTTTTCCTTCCTCCAGGTCGATTTGTGGCGCGCCTAAAAGTCTTACCGTAGGCGCATCTGAAATGAGAAGGTTGTTTGTTGTTAAAATATAATCTCATCGTGGGTCTAGATTCGTATAGAACAATAAGGTTGTGTTTAAAGCTCCCACAGTCAACTAATTTACATTGATTCATAATGATTTAAATTTGTCGTTATTCTGTAAAAGAGGTTGTTTTAAATCTCTTTCCTTGTACATACACAGTTCGAAAAAGTAGTGTAAATTTTTGTAACTATGTGTGCATAAATGGAGCGTCATAAGTCATAAGTTTACATAATAGATCGTGTAAATTTATGAGACATGTCATGAAATATTCCATATATCTTGTAAACATTTTTGTCCATTTTTGTAAGCATCATTTCTTGCAAGTTACTAGTCTACGTGAAAAGGAAGTTTAAATTTATGAATGAGTGCAAGTATGGATGTTTACATCACCAGTTAAATTCAGATTTTTCTTTTCTACCTCAAATGTAACTGATTTCATGTGTTCATAACTGACTACACCCTTAGAAAAAAAATCATGTTAATTTAGGTGCTCTGAGACTAACATACAAGCGTCAATTTTGACATAAAATTGAGTCATAGCAGACGCGAAATTCAACTCAATCAAACGTACTTTACGTGAGTCTGATCCTTTATGCCAAAAATGGATTCCGTCACGTGTAAATTAGTTATTTCTAAGTGTGTATATAATCATAGCATAGGGAAATGCACGATATTTGAATATCACTTTTTACCCTTCTTACAAAGAAGGGTATTGATATCACTTGAAAAACCGACTATCGATCCGAGGCCCGGAGGGCCGAGTGTCATATACCATTCGACTCAGCTCGACGAGATCGGAACATCTCTGTGTGTGTATGTATGTGTGTGTGTGTGTGTGTGTGTGTGTGTGTGTGTGTGTGTGTGTGTGTGTGTGTGTGTGTGTGTGTGTGTGTGTGTGTGTGTGTGTGTGTGTGTGTGTGTGTGTGTGTGTGTGTGTGTGTATGTGTGTATGTGTGTATGTGTGTATGTGTGTGTGTATGTAACGAAATGAATGCGCTCACGTTTCTCAGCAACCGCTCAACCGATTTGGACAAACTCGGCGCCAAATGATAGGGGTCCCATTGAACGTTATTGAACGGTTTTGGAATCGGTGAACCGGTTCCGGAGATATGGCCGGAATAAGATCCGGTGAATATGGGCCTTCACGCTGGATTTAACGGAAAACGTATCAAAACCATCATGCGACACATCAAATTACTACAGTATTCAAAAATAAGATCAATGCAAGTCGTGTTAAGTGTTCCAGACCACATTGGACACACTTGGACATGTTCCGGGTACCCCGGGGAAGTTGATATGAATTGAATTAAAACCCATTAAATCACATTAAAATACGATGATAAGGTGATTGGTAGCCTCACCAAATAGACTACACCCGGATATATTCCGGGTACCCCCAGGCAGTGGCGTAGCGTCACTGGATGACACGGGGGTTGGGGGCTTGGTCACTGATAATGACAATAAAATAAATAAACTTGAATAAGTAAGAAGGGTCTGATCACACCATAGGTGGATAAATTCGGGTTTTCCATAGGAATTTGGTTTGTTTACACTTTTCTCGTAATCACACCATTCTATTGCTATGGAAATAATGTGGTATTAAAATATCGTGCTCTTCCCTATATAACTAGAATGTAACACAATTGAGGAAAATCAGGCCACACAAAAAAACAATTTCTGAAGTCATCTTCTTCGATTTCCATGAAAATTTGTATGATTTGAGCTGGAATTCGGCTATTTTGACTCGAGTCTCATTTTTCAATTGGCGTATTCAATATTTTCCAATAAATTATAGCACGAAAACAACTCGTCTAATCAAAATTACGTTAGAATTAACTTTCTAGGCAAAAAATTGGTCTTTTTTTATAAAAAATACAATAACATAATCTCAAATTTTAGTCAACATTGTTTTAATTTCAAATTTTAATATTGTTTTTGTATCAAATTTTGATTTTAGGTTGGATTTATCTCTTTACCTTGAAAATTCAATTTTGACAAATGAGCCGTGAGTCAAAATGGCAGAATTCCAGCTCAAATTTAAATGATTTCCCTGAGCACCAATGCTACCGACGCCAGGGAGGCAGCTCCCACACCTGGACCCTACCTATCGTCCCATCAACTCATGAATCGGGGGCCAACGGCTTTACTTCCCTTCCAAAGGAAATTCTGATCAGAGATGTTATGCCTCAGAACATCCCGGCGGCGCCGACTGGGATTGAACCCAGGCCTGCTGCACAGTCGTCTATTCATTTTTTTTTAAGTATGCCATTCGATTACCTATAGCTTGAAACGAATAATGTGATTGGAATAAAGTCGATAGGTTGTATCGTTGTCGAGAAATCGTTGAAAACGTACCGTGTTAATCGTGGAAAACTGTAAAAAAAACCGTGTTAAAAAAGACTTCAGTGTACTTGAGTGCTTTAGGTTAGCCTCATCAAATTTAATTCCATTTGCTGATTGTAGGGGATTTGTTTAAATTATTGGAAGGGCTCAGAATTTTATGAAATTTTGCCCACAACCAAAGTCTGCTTCATAATGTTGCAATAATATAAACTTCAACTCTAAATCATATTTCAACACCAAAATGTCCTTAAAAACGGAAAATGACTTTAAATCACGAAAAAGGTCTCAAATTGCTATGTATAACCTTTATAAATCAAAAATTGTTACTTGAGAGGCCTCAAAATCTTTTAACATGTTAACAATTACCAAAATTCCTTTAAAACACTAAAACGGCCTAGAAATTTATTTTATATTTATTTTAAAAGGCCTGAAAATGACAACTCTCATAATAATCATGAAAGCCGGCGCCGGTGGTGTAGTGGCAAGCGTGACTGCTTTCTCACACAAATCTCTGGTCACGTCTTCCTTCGAAAAGGAAGTAAAGCCGTTGGTCTCGGCCCATGTGTGTTGAATGGGTGCGATATCCTACGCAGGTGTGGAAGCTGCCTTTCTGCACATTCGATTGCCGTCAATGGATGGCAATCGATGTCCGTCGGTGATTGGCGGAACAGAGACCGACGTTAAGTAAAGGAAAGAAGATAATAATCCTGAAAAGTTATCAACTGTTAAAATCAGTCGAAATGACCTACACACTAATCCAGTATTTAGTTGTTCGGTATTTTTTTGTACTGGGCTTACACGGTAAAACGAAAGATTTACTGAAAATTCAGTTTAAATCAGGTGAATAACCGACGTTCTGTAAAACACAAACTGAACTTCGGTATCGTTTGATGCAAAATACTGTACACAGAACATTCATTTACTGAGAAAGTCGTTAATTTCCAAATTTTCGTGATTTCACGAAAAGTCAGTAAAAACAATTACTGTGCACAAAGTAGTCTTTATTTTTTTACCGACTGGTCAGCAAAATAGCCACCTTGTTTTACCGACCACGGATTGTAAAACTCTAACCTGTCAATTTTATTCCCGCCGCCATTTTAGCTTCAGTAAAATCCGGGAGCAAGTGTTTAATCGCGCAGTTTTGTTAAAATTTGAATTATATCATGAATTATATCATGACGGAACTGGGAAAGCTCGACAGCGAAATTGAAGAACTATTTCGTTGGTACCAACATTTATTATTTACTCTTTTTGCAATTCCTTGATCTCCAACAAATTTTGATTAACAAAATGGATGTTTGCATTGTTTGCTTTCACTGTCGACGCGCTCAAGGGATTAAGTCGTCATATTAATTGGCATATTATAAACGGTGGATTGCACCAGGATTCATGCTTTTATTGCTGCACATTCACTACTTTTAATATAACTGGGTAACACGGTATAATAATGAACCAAATAACTGTCTTCTCAGTTAAATTGCAGCGAAATAAACAAAAAGAAATTACTGGGTTTTCCAGTATACGCAACTAGAACCAATTACTGAATGAACAGCTATTTTTGACAGATTGACTACGGACAGTTCGGTAATGCAAATTATTTCTGTGATGATTACTGGGTGATCCGCAATTCAAAAACCCAGTAAAATTTTACTGACTATAGTAATCTAAAGTTAGTGTGTAGACTTTCCAAACTGACTATATAATGCCAAACGCCAAAAAAAAAAAAAACAATTAGTTGCTTTTACAGCATAATTTTTAAATTAATTAGATTCTGCAAGAAACATAAAAAAACCTTTGATAAAGTGTTCTAAATTTCTGCGACCCACCGGTTTCTCGTTAACCATTGAGGAATGCTGAATTAATTTATATTTGGTCCCTACTTTTTCTGTATTTTCGTTTGACTTTGTTCTAGAAAGGCACGTCTTCCCGTTAGGGGAATTACTTGTTATGCAACAGTAAGGGGGTTAAAATTGCTATACATCATAGTTTCTATAATCTAAGTGATTGAAACTTTTCTGGCGGTGAGCATCACTTCTATCGTCGCTGATCTAGTTGTGCGGATGCCATAATCAAAGTCTTTCAATTTTAATCTTAACAATTAAATGGTATAGCTTAATAGTATATGCCGGTTTGTCCACCAGTTTGAAATTTGTGGATTTGCCCAATTATTAGTATTCTAGGCATACGTACACTTCACATCCAATCGTGCTTCGACAGCTACCGAGCGGGCCGCGTACGATTCATGTATCGCTAGACATTTAAGAATAGCACCATGTCGATCCTTGTTAGCTGGAATTTGAACCACGGACGCTGCAGACCATGTCCTAGGGTTGTCTGGTTCTGTCGAGTTCATTTGCGGATGCAATGGCGTTATCTCCTGGTCACCTATAAAAAACAGAAGAAATAGTAGTTAACAATTAAACGATGCTAATGAATGTTAATTTTTAAATTTGCATGACTGTCGAAGCTTTTATCGTCATCGTCTGGGATATTTAAATCTCCATTTGTAGGGCTGTAATCTTCAGGAGTAGTCAATTCATCTGAAAGCATTGTTTTTTCCATGGAGATTGTTTTTTTGTTCAATGCTCATCATTGACTCGCGCTGCTCTTCTTACCTTGCTTATCTGTCTACGATTTGCACAGGGGAAACTTTTCCACCTCAACAATAGGAAGTTCGTAAAGCTGAAAATTTATAATTAACTCAGTACACTCGGCATCCAACTGAAATCGTCTGGTATCGAGTCTATGAGGAAATAAGGATCTTTTTCCGTGAGCAAGAAAAGAGAAAACTGAAAGAACGTTCAGTTTTCTGTGGAAAGTTTCCTTCAATACAAGACAATAGGAGAAAAATCCGAAGCAAGCTGTGAATGTGAATTAGTATATTAAAAGTTGCCGGAAAATTGAATTTGTTTAATTATCTGGCACTTTCCTCCACCCTAATCGGCGCGAATACAAATCGAACAGCCATAAGGTGCAATTTATAAGCATTCATTAAAAGAGGAAAGAAGTGTAAGCAGTAATAAAATTCCAATTTGTTTGTAATGCAAGTGCGCTTCTGAACTTAATGTTATTATGTATTGTTTGTTATTTGATGCTGAGAAGAAGTGAATAAAGTCTATGAATTGATTGCATGACGTTAGAGTCATCGAGCTTCGTTCTTATATTTTAATTCACTGTACGATGTGTAGCTCATTTCTACCGTCATTACATATACTTTCTCCCCTCAAAGCGCCAACATAGTTTCACTAGCGTGCGCAGAAGGGGAGCCCTTATTAAAAATTACCATAAACGAACGATAGCTGAAATAATAGAACTAATCCACAAATTGTTTGGATGATACCCCGAACACGTCGTTAAGCAAAATAATCATAACAATTTTATTAGGGTGGCGAGTAGCGGTCAAACTGGCACCGTCAGTTATTTATTTCATTTGAGATCTGATTTTTGCCTTAAGGCCTGATCAAAGCGAAGCGAAAATCTCATACAAAATACTACATTTTTCACCTGCGTGAAAAACGCAATTGGCAAATATTTCACTTCGCTTTGAACTGTAAACAAATACGATCTAGCAAAATCGAATTTTGTGAATCGCATCTTTTTCGCTTACGTTTACTTTTTTCACGTATGCAGCGCTCGCGAAAATATCAGTAGCTAAGCGAAAGTCCGCATCGTGCTCTCTTGCCGTGCGGATCTATTTGCTTTTTGCTTAAGGAAGTGTTACTACTACCTAAAGCTACAACAAATTTAAACAGCACTTTTCAGTGCTCAACCTGTAAAAATTTTCTACCTTGTTCAACTCTTATTCCTCTTCGATCCTTGTTTGGACCCTACCCGAGGTAATCCTTCTTGGATATCGATTTGGAAAATTCCTCTTCGATCCTTCAGATTCTTATAGTAATCAGCTTGGAAGTCGATTTGGATAAAAAATTTACTGCCGCCATGGCGCCTAAACGCAAAAGAAAGGGGCAAACTCTTGATCCCCCTTCTGATGAAATAAATTTGAGTAATCAATTTGATTTGCTCACGGATGATGAGAATGATCTATCATCCAAGAAAAATTCCAGTAAACTTTCCCGGCTTAATGCCAAGAAGGAAAAGATTACCCCTATTGTGATCCACTTTTGAATTTCGTGAAAGTTAAGTTTTCACTACAAATTGGACGTCGAGGTGAATGCCGTGTATTGGCTGAAGCCTTGGATGGATTTAAATGTCTTCTCAAGTATCTTACTGAGAAGAAGCACAATTTTTTACTTACGACACCAAAACTGAACGTGTGTTCAAGGTTGTCATGAAAGGACTGCCCAGTGGTGAATCTCTGGATCAGATCGAAGATGAACTGGCAAAATTACTTGGAATTTAATTACTAAAATGGAACTTTCACAGAATTCATTAATTGACATGATTTCTGATATGCTTAAATCTAATTCCATGTTTGATGTTATTCAAACTGGAGTAAAATTTGCTAATAATATTGTCATGACTTTAAAATTCAGCAATGGATTTTAAAGCTTTAAATATTTTAAATTGGAATGCTCGATCTCTTAAAGATAATGAAGACGAGCTATTTAACTTTTTGAGAGTTCATAACGTGCATATTGCCGTTATAACTGAAACTTTCCTTAAACCTGACCATAAGGTTAAGAAGGACTCAAATTATTTGATTTATAGAAATGATCGTCTTGATGGACCCTGTGGTGGCGTTGCCATCATTGTTCATAGACTAATCAAACATAAAATTCTTTCTTCATTTGAAACCAAAGTTTTGGAAACTTTGGGTGTTTCTGTTGAAACAAAATTTGGACAACTTACGTTTATAGCTGCCTATTTGCCATTCCAATGCGTAGGCCAGAAAAAGAATTTTCTCAAGGGTGACCTCCAGAAACTTACCCGTCATAGGTCTAAATTCTTCATTATTGGTGATTTTAATTCAAAACACCGCTCATGGAATAATGCTCAAAGCAATTCCAATGGTAATATTCTGTTTGATGATTGTTCTGCAGGTTATTACACTATTCAATATCCAAACAGTCCAACATGCTTTTCTTCTGCAAGAAATCCCTCAACTATTGATTTGGTCTTAACTGATTCATGTCAACTTTGTAGCCAATTGGTTACCCATGCTGACTTCGGTTCTGATCACCTTCCAGTAACTTTTGAAATATCCCAAGAAATAATTTGCAATCCCAACAGCTCTATTTTCAATTACCATAGAGCTGATTGGGAGCAATATCGAACATTTATGGAATATAATTTCGATCCAAACCAAAGATGGAATTAATTATGCTCTTGAATCTCTGACTACTTCTATAGTTTAAGCAAGAGCTGCCTCAGTACCAAAAAGCGAGGTTAAATTCGATTTAATTATAATAGACGACGATCTTCAGCTCTTGATCCGTCTTAAAAATGTCCGTAGGAGACAATATCAAAGAACATGCGATCCTGCCATGAAAGTTATCTGACGGGATTTGCAAAAACAAATTAAAAAGCGATTCTCTGCCCTGAGGAACAAAACTTTTGAAAATAATGTTTCTAAATTAGACCCGAGTTCCAAACCCCTTTGGAAAACTCACAAAAAATTTGAAAAAACCTCAAAAGCCTATTCCAGCGCTTAAAGAAGGTGGTAAAATTTTGATCACAAATTTGGAAAAAGCTCAGAAACTTGCTAAGCAATTCGAGAGTTCCCATAATTTCAGTTTGGATCTTACTAGGCCTATTGAGAATCAGGTTGCTCGGGATTTTCTGAATATTTTCTCTCGGGAAAATATTTTTGATGATTCCTGGGGGACTGATTTGGACGAAGTAAGGTCTATAACTAAAAAGTTTCAAAATAAGAAAACTCCAGGTGATGATGGAATTTTCTATATCCTCATCAAAAAACTCACAGAGAGTACCTTGTCTTGCTTGGTAAAATTATTTAACAGATGTTTCCATTTGGCATACTTTCCTGGTAAATGGAAAAATGCAAAAGTTGTTCCAATTTTGAAGCCGGATAAAAATCCAGCTGAAGCTTCTAGCTACCGTCCAATAAGTTTGATTTCTGCAATAAGTAAACTTTTTGAAAAGATAATTTTGAATAGAATGATGCTTCACATCAATACGAACTCAATTTTTGCAGATGAGCAGTTTGGATTTCGCCATGGGCATTCAACTACTCATCAACTCTTGAGAGTTACCAATTTAATTCGTTCAAACAAATCTGAAGGCCACTCAACTGGAGTTGCTCTTCTAGACATAGAAAAAGCATTCGACAGTGTTTGGCATGAAGGTTTGATTGCTAAATTGAAAAAGTTTAATTTTCCACTTTACATTATGAACTTAGTTCAGAATTATTTAAATGACAGAACTCTGCAGGTAAATTACCAAAATTCCAAATCCAATCGACTACCTGTTAGTGCAGGAGTTCCTCAGGGTAGCATTCTTGGACAAATAAAATTCTAATATTTAAACAAGTTTTTAGACCGGCCATGCTTTACGCTGTGCCAATATGGGCTTGTTGTTGCACTACCAGGAAAAAAGCACTTCAAAGGATTCAGAACAAAGTTCTGAAGATGATTTGGAAGTTGCCTCCCTGGTACAGTACTACTGAGGTACATAGAATTTCGAATGTTGAGACCTTAGAACAAATCTCCCACAAAATAATTAATAATTTCAGGCAAAAATCGTTGCAATCCTCAATTGCAACGATTAATTCTCTTTATACTTAGATAAGATTTAGTTTTAGTTTTTAGTTTTAAGATATCAATTGTTATACTGACGTGCAGGTTTAAAAAACCTGTTTAAAATACTGAATTGCCAAGACATGAACAATGTAAAAACACTTAGATATATATCATAACAATTAAGGCTGGTACGTTACTGAAGTAACTGGAGCACCTAGGTTAAAATGAAATGTAATTTATTTTGAATTTGAAACAAATAAAGAGCTATAAAAAAGTAGCTTAGCGAAAAGTTGACGTTTCGAGAAAGAGCGTATCTGTCAGATTTTCACTTCACCGGAGGTGTAAACTGATCGATTTCGTTTCACATGAACTGTAAACTGCAGAAAAAGGAAACTGGAAAATGTTCCACAACCTTTTTCGCTAGCGAAATTTCATGATTTTTCGCGTTTTTGGGTTCTTTAAGGGTATTGAGGTAAATGCATATTCGTAATCTGCATTAAAAATGTAACCTAAGCCCAAAATGTTATCAATTTTGGTACACTGGAACTATTTTAAATAAGAACGATTACATTTGCAAAAATCACCTTATTAGCGCTCCTCGGTGTCACTTTGTATGGGAGCGAGCTGTCATTTTGTCAGTTTAGTGTCAAACAGTGGAGTTATTATTTTGCTTTAAATCTTGATTTAAAAATCGAGATGAAAGTGTGTAGGTTCCCGCGATCGCTGTGCTCAGAAAACGAAGCTCTTTCAGATGATATATAAAAATCGATATATTTTTCTAAATTAAAGAACCCAATTTCGTTTCGCTTCGATCTGTATACAAGGCTTTAAATGAAAAGTTCTTTAGAAAATGATTATTGACGTGTTTGGGGTATCATCCAAATTATTTGTGGAATAGTTTTAAGTTATGTTTGTTTATGAAACCCGATTAAACTGATAATCCTAGAGTCAACTCGTTAGTAAATTATTGAATTTGCACTATTTTTTATGTCTTGTGACCGAACATCAGTATTTTTATATTGGACTAGCTGAGTGTATCCGGCCTTGCTCGCGATTCAATATTAGCTTGAACTTTATCTGATTTAAAGACCACAGATGTATCATTTAAATTAGAAAAGTTTGAAAATTGATGTATATTTGTTAATGAAAACTTGTTTGTTTATTTCACCGAATCTGATGACATCACACACAAAATGACAGCAGCGGAGTAGCTAGCCTGGTATATGTAAGTCGTGGTCGTAATATTTCTATCAACGAACACAAATTTTCTTGCATTGTAATGGTAATCTAGGAGGAGGTTCGCGTCTAGTGCTTTCCCTAGGAACCGTTTGCAGCCACCAGCTACCACCCGTCCAGTGTTTAGCGTATCCAGCGGGCATCTTTCAGATTGCTCGCAATGTCCAACACCGACGAGAGACAAGCAGCCGAGCACTTTTGCATGCGGAAAACTTGCTGATTCACGGCACCAAAACTCGCGACGGATACATTATCAGCACGTTCTCGAGCTAATTCACCAGCCGGACCTGGTTCAAACTCGCCCACGGTGACGAATCTCTCAATAGAACACACGCCGAAAGGGTGGCATCCGAATTCGGAGAACCGGGCTCCCGGGAGGCAATGAAAACCGACATCGATCAGTGAAACTGATGCTGTGTCGTAGATTTTGAAGGTAACATTCAAGGTCAAACGAGTCACTCAAGGCAAACACAGGCAAAACACGATATATGACTAAATGATAATTTTATGAACACCTGAAACTAAATTTCAGCAAACAAATATTTTCCTCGGATATTCACTAACACGCTCTCATATATCGTAACAATACAACTGGACGTGAAAATTTCTATACACCCTTTTAGAAAACTAGTTCGCTATTTTGTTTTGACGGTAATATTAGCTTGTTTTGACGGAAGATTCTTCGACATATTACAGACAATTCTATAACATTATACTCAGTTTTCCAAATAGGGTGGCGATCTTACCCCACTCAACAAGTTACTGACTAACCCCTGTAGAGCATAATTTTTCAAAAATATGATTATTGAACAAAATTATTTATAATCGCATAAAGAATTAAGATGAGATAGTGTATGCAAAAACAAGAGGATTTCAGTATTTTAATTGTGTCAAAACTTTGAAATCTGCTGGATTAAAATAACATTCCACTGCACTCGAACGATGCTTGGGTATGTTTTTATTTGCAAGACAGTTGATTGTGGGCCCAATCGGTCTCGAAATGTTCTAAATAATGAAAAGTGAAATACCTGTGTTTATTCAAATGTACAAAATTTGTTTTCCTACAAAACTGATGGTGTACCAGGATTATCTACAATGCCGGGCCAACAGACAGTTCTGCTAGGAGCTTTTCAATTATTTATCAAGGAGGTTGCCGGATTCCAGCGACATATTAAAAAAGCCTAAACAATGGAGCTGTAAGTTCCAGTGCTAAATTCTTCATATAGCTGGGATCCCGTCAGGTCCAGAACTTTTAGGGGCATCTAATTTATTTAAAGCTTCCATAGTGTCCTGCACTTGAACCTGATTGACACTAATGTCTCTAGTAAATTCTGAGAAGAAATCAAAATAATCGCGAACTCGATGATCTTCAGAATTTTTTTTTATAGATTTCTTGAAAGAAAGTTGCAAATAGATTACAGATTTCTTTCGAGTTTTTATCAACAATTTTGTTAAGATTAATTCTAGATAGAAATTTTGTCTGATTTAAGTTCAAGTTTTAAAGTTATTGGGCAAAATTTTATTTCTATTTTTCCTAAAATGCAATATAAATGACTAGATTTAGTTCAGGAGGCGAACCAGCCACAGGCTGAAAGCCTCCTTAATAAAGAAATTCCAACCTAACCCAGATTTAGTTGGTGGTAAATGTCCAAATACTTTGCCAAATTACCGTTGTTATTATCCCTTTCATTCATTTTGTGTGCATTTAGCTGTCAATTTTGAAATTAATTTGTTTGTTATACCAAATTGAATGTATAAGGTCATTCATTACCTTATTGCCTGATTTTTTTTAATGGTGCTCAAGTATTATTTCAAATAATAAATTGTAATCGTCTTGTTTTGTCAGAATTTATCGTATTTGCCGTATGATAATGACCTCTTCATTCTCATTGATTTTTTTTGTTTTCATGTGCAAATAAAGAAAACTAAATTGTTGTGTAAAACCGAAGACAACAATTCAAGAAGACTTGCAACTTTGCCAGAATCCAAGCGACATATACAATGGCACTGCGCTTGAAGCAACGCATAGACAAATGAGCAAATACACATACCCTTCTTCTGAGGATGTAATATTTGCTATCAAATTCGTTCGAAGCATTTACCTTTGAGAGGCAGATGACGCGATTTTACCTATTTCATAGCGTTTGTATGAGAAAAGTTGCCAGTCTTCTTTATTTGTTGTCTTCGGTAAAACCCTTTTTTTCCTTAAAGGGGTTAATGTTTCGGTAACATAGCATCCTGATTTTTTTAAATGATTGATTGAATTGAGCTCTAAACTTACAGCTAAAAAATATGCGAGAAGAAAAGATTTTCGACAGGGCTTGGATACAAACCCTATGTTCACAAATTGGTATGCTTTATTCTTGCATGTCACCACAACTATGTATGTAGTATGAAGTAACACTTAACAAAATTGGTAAAATATGCTCGTATGCGAAACTTCAGTCAGCGAATTGGTTCTAAGTAGGTTCTCATATATGTAATGCCGAGCACATTTACATCAATAACGTTCTTCCATCTTGTCAAAAGCATCATCCGTGAATTTCATACACCATAAATCCCAGTTCTATTCTGTGTAATATTGTGCAGATTTTTTCACACCAGCAATTTTCTCTTCCTTTTGAAGATGGTCTTTTAAACTAAACGAATGGCTTGTTGTTCATATCCCCAACGTTACTGCAATTTTATTAATATGCATTTTAATTTTCTTTGAGTGGCCTCTGTTGGAGGGTAAACACTTTAGTGCAGCGCTTTGCTTCCGAGATTTCCATGCGGCCATAGTTTTTCACTTTCTCAGTATTACATCGACTGAAGTGCTTTTTTTTAGAAAGGCAAATAGACGTGCTGGCCCACGCTCGCTGATGGGATGGCTTTTCCCAATTCCCATATCCTGTTGAGGTATTTTTTTTCTGTTTTGTTTTCCAATGCACCCGATTCTTGCTGAATGCTGATGGTGTCGGTTTGAGGATGATTTTTTGGCAGCTGTTGAAAATTTAATTTTGTTTTTTCTTTTCCATGTGAGCTCAGCTAGTGAGAGGATGCTTTCGGTGCTGGTTGCTAAACATGGCACATGCAGCAGCAAGGGCAAAAATCCGTGAAACAGAAGGCTTCCGGATTGTGATGCAAGGAGTAGCCGTGGGTATGGTGTAGGTTGGGAATGGCTGGTTCAAGCCTGAAGAGAATGTGGGAAAATATGTTGGGTTAAATTAAATCCAGCTACGTTTTTGCATCTTTTCCTCCGGAACAGCGAGTGTCGAGTGGGTGTGTGCTAGTGAGAGTACAAGTGAGATAGAGTGCGCGAATGTTTTTGTTTGCTATTTCATCCTGAAACCGTGCGCGAGCTTTTGTGAATTATTTCATAAGTGTAATTTGCATATTGCTAAAACGAGATCAGGCTCTCGTTAAATACAGTTGAAGTGAAGCTTGGGGGGAGCGATTTAAATTTTAAGCTTATTTACGAATATACGTTGCACGTGATGCGGCAAATTTGGAAAACTCTTGAGCTTTGGAAAATCTCAGTGGAACGTGAATTTGGCAGAGGAGTGGAATGAGAGCAACGGTGCAACCGAATATACGACAACTGACTCTGTCTGTGAGTGGATGCATTGAATGGCTTGCAGCGAGAAGTGAAATAAAAAAAAAATAGCAGAAAATTTCGGATACGGATGTACAGAGTGCTAGATTTAATCGGATAAAATGCTTACCTAGAAACCACTTCAACTGCGCTGGAGGGTTTCCGTAGTGCGAGACACATTTCACGGTGGCCATCGCACCGGAATCTACGGTAACGTTGTGCCCGGGAGGAACATGAACGCCTTCATGTTCGAGTCTGGGTCGTTGTGGTGGAACTGCAAATAAAAACAGCAAACGATAAAAGTTAGATTGGTCCATTTTCCTATGTGAGTTTATGGGGACAGGAACAGTAGATTTGCGAAATTAGTTTAGCGTCCCAGGTACAATTTATCGATTTGAATTCAAACGAGCTTTATGAAAATTGAGTTCCAGTCGACTGGAAAGCAACGCTTTGGCAGAGGATTTGGAAAATATGCATTTGATCAAAAACCACTACTGTATGACTTTTTACAGGTTTGAGCCCAAGACATAATTGAAGTGCTTAGCTTTAAACCCGATATTATGCATTGGTCTACTGAGAATAGTAGTAAATAAATTATGGTTTGATAAAAATAATATTCTTTATACGAAAAATTCATTTTCTTTTCGAAGCTTGGAATGCCTGGGGATAACATTGCAAATCATGTTTCTAATTTCATCATCTCCTGTTCCCGTTACAGAAACTTGATCAAATTAGTCCTTACAATTTAAACATATCAGGAATTGAATGGGATTGGTTTCAATATGGGAATTTAGCAGGACAGTAGGTATTGATAAATTGGTGTAATATTTAGACGTTTGGTTGTTAGATGATTTAGTGCTTTAAAAGTATCTTCTTTTGGTGGCTGCTGGCCTTCAAATTGGTTTATATTCAAATACTAACTTTCATATCTTTAATAATAAAGACATATATTCTTCAGCAAAGTTGTAAGTTTATGTCAAGCAACTTTGCAATATATTTTTTTCTATCCCTTAAAGATCTCGTCTTCCTGAAAAATGTAACAGCAATTAAAAAAAAAAACAGTATTGAAAAAGGTAAGCGGTAGCACATTTTATTAAAATTTGCCGTTAGGGTGGCCCTCGCAAATCTGTCGTTTCCCTGTACATTTTTAATTTAAAATTTTTCATGAAAGACATCTCCGAGATACTTTTCAGGCTTCTTAACAAGCAAGTTTTATGAGAAAACATGCTTAAAAAATATTAACGTCAAATTGATTTCAAAAACCATATCTCTTTTTTTGTCTAATGTACTTTTAGTTGTGGCCTTTCTTGAACTAAACATAAAATTCATTTGAATTTGCCCAATGCTGAGTAATTAAAATTTGAAAAGAGCGTATCTTATAAATAAATCTTATAATTGATCATATTAACAGGTTTTCAGGTACATCCTAGTTCTATACCGAAAAACAACTATAAAATTAGAAAGTTAAAAGATAGAAAAACATGTTTTTTTTTAACAAAATAGCTTGCTTTTCAATTCAGTTGCAATTTCGCTTAAGAACATATGTCTTTTTATTAAAAAATAAGAAAATTATATAATGTTTATAGCGCCCAAAAAGAAATGACATTTTAAGCACAAAAATTTCACCGAAGATTTAAACGTCTAAATATTAAAGAAAAAGTTTTAGACCTAATTTCCGGCTGAATTCCCATCCTGGACCACTGTGCAGGTGGTGTTCTCAAAACTTGTATAACTGTCAAAACTTTTAATCGTGTTGATAAATATAAACTTTATTTTGATTTTGTTTCAAAAGAAAATAATTGTTTCAACTTGCACATATCACTGTCTGTAACTTGTTTTGCCCAAATTTCCGAATTATTAACATTTATACTTCAATAAATCTTGGTTTAAATGTGACAATCTTATAAAATACATTTCGTTCATTATGGGGGTAGATCTCTGAAATTCATTGGGACGATCCAAATTACATTAATTTCGTCATCGGGATCAGGGCTCTACATTTTCGAAGCTCTTAAATGAACTCGAGTTTTGTTTTTTCATACACCTAGCTAGACCATCAACACGAATCCTAAATTAAAAAGAAGCATGCTTAGAACGAAAGCCAGGCTATTGATTTTCTCGTCGTTGCGTTCCTAACCATGTATCAACGAAAGTAACATCGATTTTCAAGTTGAAACCGAAACCACATTATGACTTTCAATCCCTTCACTGACACTGTCTCCGCTCTGTCAATGTATTTAATATGCATTATGTCCCATTTTCGTTACTTTTTTTAGATAAATATGTGGATGGAAGATGGGACCTCCCTTAGCTTAGTCGGTAAAGGCGTAGCAATAAAGCAAGACCATGTGAGGTGACTGGGTTCGATTACCGGTCCGGTCGAGGAACTTTTCGGGTTGGAAAATTTCTGGACTTTCCTGGACATAGAGTATGATTGTAATTGCCACACAATAACAAGCATCGTAAGCTCTCAATTAATAATTGTAGAAGAGGATCTAGATCATTAAGTTGAGATCCCGCAATAAGCTAATGTGCGATAAGCAATAAGCTTGAAATGCGAAGAAGAAGAAGGAAATGAAAGATAAATTAAACATATTAAATGTAACTTTCTTGAATGAATGACGAATGAAGCGACGGGAGAAAGAGAGGCAAACTATTGAACAGTTGTTTGTAGGCACTATGGTGCTAGAATGCTGCGGAGCTGCTCGATTTCAACAGAAATGAAAGCTAGCAAAGGAATTTCATCCAGAATTACCTCAAAAATCCAGAAATAGTGCTCAACCATCTTCGATTTGCATAATACTTGGCACATATTTTCAGAATTATAGACTCAGTATTTTCCGCAGGATAATACACATCAGACTGATGCAAAATTTGACTTTACATGTAAATTACTATGGGAAATCTGAACTTTTTGTTCATCGCCTTCTAGTCTTTTCCATATTGAGCTGAGAAACAGTTCGATAGCCATTCTTATAGAAAATTTTCTCAGCTACAACTTTGCTGAAGATTATTTCTATGTAAAACGAGACAGGAAAAAGTTATTGATTATTTAAAAGATTGGTAAACTTATGACATGATCAAGCAGCTGCTCTGTAGGCAACACTGTATTTTGCAGTGTGACATAGTAGCCATGATTTGTGTGTCTTATTCAACGCCCCAGAAACACCAATGTTGCCTGCTGAGCAGTTGATTGAGCATGATCATAAGACATCAGCGCATTGAACCATTGATAACTTTCGATCCTTGCATTTAATCAAAAAGTGGTCTTGAGCAAGGTTGTAGAAAACTTTTGAAGCAAACCAATATGGTGAATTATTAGATAGACATGAACAAAAATCTTGGTTTTACCATAGTAATTCCCATACAAACTTCAAATGGTTTGTGTCATCTCAGTTTCTCACCAAATGGGTTCAAATTTTGAGAGGTTAGTCAGGATCCGATTTGGAATCGTTTAAGTATTGTGGAGCGAAAATTTCAAATTTTGCATCACTCTAATACACATATTATTTAGAAAAATGTAAAGGCTGACTAAAAGTAAACTAGTATTCCCTCACACGCTACAAGCACGCCTCTAGTGTTGGGAATTGAAAATCTTTGACAGTAGTTTGTTTGCACTTCTATAGAGAACAACTGGTGCAGAAGAAAAAAATATTTTGTACAATCGTATATGCTTTCCATCAACCAAAATATGGCCAGGATCTCAAGATATATCATATTCAGGAAATTCACTTGTACACTAGCGTTTTAAAAATCTCCTAAATAAAGTTTAAAACAAAAACTACACTAACGCGTACTGAGAAAATTCTAAGATACTGTGCACCAGCCAAATGCTCTCCACCCACAGAAGAATTGTGCCCAAAACAGAAAATTTATATTTGGTCAGGATCTCTAGAAATTCCAAGTTGGATTATGCCAAACTCCACATGCTACGTGTTGCATTTACGTGATCTAAATTTACAATTTAAAATTACAATTTAGAGTATTTCTGATGTAAAAAATTATATGTTTTTTTTTTCTTCAATTAGGTTGGTTTGACATCTGCAATAAAATTATAACGGAAATCTCACAAGTGTTGCAAAAAGAACGACAGCGTGAGTTTAAAAGTTTTTCCAAATCGCTTATAATAGCTTGCAATTTATGAGTTGTTTACTGGTGTACAGGATTTCACCTGCTGGACAATGTTACACGCCTACTAACTCGGTTCATCACTGCTTGTTTCCGGTTTTTCGGGCGTCCCACTTTTCCTTCCGCTGAAGATGGTCCTAAGCAGGGTTTCCTCCACCGACTTTAATATTATATAGCAAGTAAGTTGGAGCAACCCTGTTATCTACGTGACCGTAGATAACTACCGCACCGGTCTTATCAGTGTCTTGTACATGGTACACTTTGTATTATATGTATATGGGTGCAGTTTATCAGAGCTCTGAGTTTTGTGGAGCAGACTGGCCCTTAAAAATTAAAGTTCAAATTTTCCACGGGCTAACTCCCACATTTAGTTTAGAAGAATCACTCTCTTAAAGTTTAAGCTCATTTGGTTGTAATTCTGGCACTTTTGGTCGGAATTTTACATGGGGTTTACGGTTAAAATTCATGAAAAAATTACACCCCTTCATTGTTTCGAATATAAAGAAGGTTCTTTATTCTCAATTCATCTCAGATTTTCAGAACTTTTAGTTCAAATAATAATGAGTTTATTATGAGTTAATAATTAGTTAAACTAGTTAATTAACTTCGTTCCACCCACACTGCACAAATGAAAATTATTGGTGGAATTGTAATCTACTACTAATTTCATAATGGTGAAATGAAACCTTTTTCCTACGGCGTTAAGTGCTGCATTTTTACTAGAAGGCGCACACTATACCATTCGTTACATACCACATTGTGTGCTAACTACAATTAAATACCTATCATATGGTAAATCAACAAATAAATAAGAATTCACTTACCTCTGACTACCAATCTGACAGGTTGACTAGTGAGGGCATCCTGTGTTGTGAAATCGCTCGCAGTCACCTGACACTCCCAAAGACCGTCATCAAATTCTAGCTGAGCTGCTCGAACCCACAGCGAACAATCGCCTCCTATATGCGTCGTTTGGCCGATTCCGTACTGACTGGCCCATTCATACTTTTTGAGATATATCCCAACTGGCTTATTGTCCTTTTGCCACGAGCAAACGCCTCGTTTGTCGATCACTTTGCATACTAGCAAAGCGTCCTGGCCAGGATTGACCTCTGTGTACTTTGGTTGCTCGGCGAATCGCTGAAGACCAACGGAGTCTGAAGAGAAAAGGAAAAGCAAAACTTGTTAGGTCGACTGACAGAACACAATTAGCAGTATAATTATTTAATGCATGTCTGAGGTACATATGTTTTGCGATACTCTTGGCACTTGCCCGCAATATCCAACGGAGTGACTAAAAGTATGGTTGATATGCTGGCACGGATTCAAAACTACCCACCGAGATAACGAAGACAATTTAAAATTTATGAGCTTTCCCATCTCGTGGATATGGCATTTGTTAGTGGTAGAAGAAGCATATTGTGTTGAAGAACATGAATGTGAGGAAACAAAATAAGGTTTTTTTTTTCTATAATGGCAATATTTTGTCGTTGTATTTTGCTTTAGTTGACCTCGTCCTATCATCATGAAACATTTTCACCAAGGAACAACAATGCTTTTCTGTTCAAGTTTAGTGAGTTTACTGTTTTATCTAAGTATAAGTTGGCTATCAATAAAAAAAGATACAGAGACAAGAGTTAGCGGCGCCAGTGGTGTAGTGGTAAGCGTGATAACCTCTCACATCAGCAGGGCTGGGTTCAATTCCAGTCGGTGCCGCCGGGATATTCCGGCATAATATTTCAGATCCCGCCTTCCTTCGGAAGGGAAGTAAAGCCGTTGGTCCTCGGTTCATGAGTTGATGAGTCGATAGGTAGGGTCCAGGTGAGGGAGCTGCCTCCCTGGCGTCGGTAGCATTGGCAGCACGGAAAACAAGATCGACGGAAAACAAATCAAGGGAAAAAAAGAGTTATGGAACCATCAAGAATGATGCAAGCCTTGATATCCTTTACAAGTTACTGTAGTGATCGATATATGGATGTATAAACATAAATTTAAATAAAAATCAATTTTTAAGTAATTTTGATCCAGGAAGCGATTGTGACTAATGAATTTTAATATTACCATTACTAATATATTTGTGAAAAAGTGATTTTTTTTAATATGTTTTCTTAAACCAAACGCATAGCATAGAAATCCACTTTATCGAGGATCAATCATTTATGTGCATGTATCAAGTTAACCTTATTGATTATTGAATTCAATAAAATAAAATAACGGTTTATGAAGAAATTAAAATTTTACTGTAAACTGTTAAAACCATTTATAATCTTTTGCTTCAAACATAGTTTTATAGATGTGGTCACGTCACGAAAATGCAGCCGTTGTGAAAATTGCAATCACAAATAATCAAAAATGTGAATTACACCCGATTCCTTTTTCTGTGCTAGGGTACGACCCCGGCGTAGTGGTTAACATCCATTCCTCTCACGCCAAAGTCACGAGTTCAAATCTCACCCCCGGACAAGTCACGAATGACCCAAGAGTGTTAAAGTGACCAAATAAAAAAAAATCAGTGCTAAACCTATACACTTTTTTTACCAGGCGATGATAATAGTGTAATCAGCGCTTTACATTTTAAAATGCTAAGCCGATTCAAAACTACCAATCAATCGACTCAGCTTGACGAGATTGGAAAATGTCTGTGTGTCTGCGTTTGTGACGAAATAAAGTAAGTCGTGTTTCTCAGCAACCAGTACATCAATTCAGCGTTAAATGAATAGTACTATGCTTCCATATAATGCTTTTGGATATTTTTGAAATCGGTCAACCGGTTTCGGATATATAACCAACTGATTACGGGGATGTATATGAGCCATAAGTAGTCAATGGTAGTCATATTGAGCGCTCAGGATCACGTTTGTCACGTTGAGTTGGGAAAAACCCATCATGCGACATCGCAAATCACATGAGAATTAAAAAAAATCAAGTGTCCATATCAAGTGAATATCCTTTGCGAGCCTAATGTCTAAATTTGCATAGATTTCAGCTCTAAAAACATAATTTCTGAATCTTTTTCTTCACAACAAGTTGCATTTTTTCGGGAATCTATTGAAATATTTGAATTCATGTGAAAACATTTGGATAAATACATGGTTCCGGAGTTATAACGGTTCCCGTTGGAGTCACTTTTGGTCGGCATTCGACTTTACTGTTCTGTAATAATTATACACATGATGAAGATTATGTTTTTTTTTTCTCTCAAATTATGTAATTGGACCAATAGCATCTATACCGACGGTCCACAATTACATTGGGCATCCTGGAAATGTTCTGGTGCCCCCGGGGAAGTGGCCAATTCTCAACAAGAACCAAAACCCATCGTGTGACATATCAAACTTCATGATTTTTCAAATCTTGGCCGGTAATGGTCTTATTGCGAGTCCATGGACACACTAACCCTCGCAGGCATGTTTTGGTGCCCCCGGGAAAGTGGCCAATTCTCAACAAGAACCAAAACCCATCGTGCGACATATTTAACTTCATGATTTTTCTTAACTCGGTGGGTAATGGATTTATTGAGATGACATGTTCACATTGGCTACCCCCGGTACCATCGGGGAAGTGGTCAATTTTCAACAAGAATTAAAACTGGTCGTGCGACACAGCATAGTTCATCAATAAAAAAAACTCGGATAGTAATGGCCTTATTGACAGTCATCGGTCACACAAGCTCCCTTGGGCATGTTCTGGTGCCCCGAAGAAGTAGCCAATTTTCGACAAAAACCAAAGCCCGTCGTGCGACACATCAAACTTCATGGTTTTTCAGAACTCGGCCAGTAATGGCCTAATTAAGAGTTCACGGTCATATTCGCCATCCCAGGCATGTCTCAGTGACCCCGGCAATGTACCAGTACTCCAAGGAAATTATTAATTCTCGACCTGAACCAAAACCCGCCATACATCAAACTTCAAGATTTAACGTAGCTCTGTCAGTTTTGGCTTTATTGAGAGTCCACGATCACATTGTGGCTTTCGCGCACATTCAGGCGCCCCGAGGAACTGGATAATTCCCGATTAGAACCACAATCCGTCGTGCGACATATAACATTAATGGTCTGCCCCGTAACGTGGGTAGATCACCTTTTCGTGGTACGCTACGGGATGTAAGATCTACCACCGATTCCTAGTCCTAACTACTTCAAACTAGGGGAACAGGATTTTTCAGTAATCAAAGGAACACATCTTAGTCCTTGTTACTTTTTATGCCTTGTTGATAGTGACAAAAATCGGCTTTGTCCACCGAAGATGATCTTGAAACAAGGAAAAAATGAGTTAGTTAGTATTCAGTTATGTGATTCCTAATCTTCTATTCGTTGTTCTCTAGTTTCGGTGTCATCCCTTAATTTTGTTGCTAAGGAATACAATTTTGACTGACAAAGGGGCGCGCCTTTGGAGGGTGTTTCAACACTCCGAAGGGTATAAATAGCGGGACCTTTCAATTAGAGTCGGATCCTTGCGATAAATGCAAGAAAGACAACTGTAAAAAATCGAATACTTCATCATTTCTCAATAGTTATGGAGGAATACGACATGCACTAAACTAAGGACACGGGATATACTACAATAGATCAAATTACTGGTAGCAGTGGTGTTAGGTCCTGAAAAGAGGAAAAAAAAATGGTAATGGTCTTACAGAGCGTTCACGATCCCATTGGCCCTCGCGGGCATATTCCGGTGTTCCCGGGTATATTTTCAATTCTCGATAAGAACCAAAATCTGTCGTGCTGACAGTGAGATGATTCAGCGCACACCAACTGACAAATAAATCTAGCTGTTGTTGCAATTGACGACAGTCATCACTGCTCCTTAGAACTAAGTAGATGTTCAAATCAACTGCGTAGAACAAGCAGCAGTTTTCAAGGACGTGGGACACATCATTGAAGAATAACACGAACATGAACTTGGACGTCAACCATGCAACATTTAGCTCTGAATTTTGGTTTATAAAAGACTTTTTGATCAGAAGAAAAGCAGCTTGCGCTTCAATAAATAGCAACCAACTGCCAGGGGAATGTGAATCAATTTCGATTTTTATATTAGACTATTGAGGTGTTGTCCCAAACTACGTAGCATTACGTCAGATTGATGAGGAAAAACATCCACTTTTAGTTTTAGAGAACTGACTCGAGACAATTCTTGATTCTAGTAAATTAAATATACTCACTGGTTAATATGAATTGTCTTGAAAATTATAATTCGAATAATTTGAAACGTTTAGCTGATTTTTCAATTTTAAACAAATGGTTGATGAGAATAGGGTGGGTGAGCCAGTAGGGGAGGAACTAACACAAATTATTTATTAAAAATTGAATAAACGATGTACGTACAATTTTTATACTTCAAACTATGGGTTTCAATCTGTATTTTGCTAGAAAAATATTACATCGTAATCCATTAATAACACTGTTCCAGTAAAAGTGGTATTTGCTAACTTTGGTTCGTATAATAGTGGAACGCATTGGTTTCTTATGGGTTCCACTATTATAGGAATACTACCGCAACTATAGGTGCAAGGGAGTAAAAATTTTAGGGAAACTAAATTGTTTTCCGTCATTTTTGGGCTAATTTTAAGTAAATCTACTTTATTTTAGGATAGCCATCGATGAAAAATAATCTTATCCAGTTTTCCATCATTACTCTGACAAAACCACCATACCGCAACTTTTGGTACACACTTCGAAATACCTAATCTTACACGTGACGGAATCCACACAGTTTGAAAAACTAATGTAAATTTCTGTTACTATGATGCACATAAATGGAGCGTCATATATCGTACAAGTTTACATTATAAATGGCGTAAATTTATGACACAAGTCGTGAGATATTCCATAAATTGTATGCTACCGTCCACCTTTGTAAGCAACATTTCTTGCAAGTTGCAGGCTTACGTGAAAAGGAAGTTTACATGCATGAATGTTTGCATGCATGCATATTTACATCATCAGTAAAATTCAGATTTTTTTATGTGCATCTTTGACATAAAGGATGAGAAGTAAACAAAAATTAAGTGCTCCGAGATTTAAAATTTTAAGGTTACGTTTGATTGAGCTGAATTTCGCGTCTATTATGACTCAATTTTATGTCAAAATTGACGCTCGTATAAGTCAGTATCAGAGCACCTAAATTTAAATTAATTTTTCAAAGTGTGTACACCACTTTTACTGGAACACCTACCCTACGCGTATTTCCAATCACAGAACAACTTAAATTGATCATGTTTACGCCTATTTTTATTCTATTTGTTGAGTTACGAATAGTGATTTGAAAATCCCATAGAAATTTAAGCCTACGATAAGGAAAACTTATAAATACGGGATTTTTTTTTTCAAATTCCCAAATAATCTACTTGGAATATCTTTTATTGTTAATGAATGCCATCAACGTTCAGTTTGTTAAGCATGGAAGTCTTTTGGGATTATCTTTAGTTATATCTGAAACTGTAGTCATCTTAAGTCTTGCAATGAGTGAACAATCTTCAGCAGGGTTACTTCCACTCACTTGCTATAAAAAAAAATTTCTTCGGAATTATGAAATCATTAGATGTTATAATGATAATTAGTACTTGTTAGTTACAAGAAGAGATAAATGAAACCAAAAAGTAAAGCAACCGTCGCTGACTGGAAGTTGAAGTCAGATAAGTTAAATAGATATCAATTGTAGTTCTGAAGATCAGGGTTGCTTCCACTCACTTGCTATAAAAATTGTTTTTCGGAATTATAAAATCATTAGATGATGTAACGATATGTTGTACTTGTAAGCAGGGTTACTTCCACTCACTTGCTATAAAAAAATGTTTTTCGGTATGATGAAATCATGATATAGTATTATGCTTATTAGTACTTGTAAGTTACAAGAAGAGGCCATGAAGTATATGTTTGACACATAAAATCTGTCAATATTGCTTTCAGTGCGTCACAATCAGAGATTTTACGACTCGTGAGCGCTCACTCTGAGTGAACGCTCATGAATCATAAGATCGCTGATTGTGACGCTCTCAAAGCGAAATTGACAGGTTTTATGAGTCAAACACATACTTTACTTCTTCGTCTTGTTACTAACAAGTAAAACATATCATTATTGCATCTAATGATTGCATAATTCCGAATAATATTTTTTATAGCAAGTGAGTGGAAGCAACCCTGCTTGTAAGTAACAAGAAGAGGGTGTAAAGTATGTGTTTGACTCATAAAACCTGTCAATATTGCTTTCAGTGCTACTCACTCTGAGTGAACGCTCACGAATCATAAGATCGCTGATTGTGACGCTTTGTAAGTGAAATTGACAGGTTTTATGAGTCAAACACATACTTTACACCCTCTTCTTGTTACTTACAAGTACAACATATCGTTACATCATCTAATGATTTTATAATTCCGAAAAACAATTTTTTATAGCAAGTGAGTGGAAGCAACCCTGATCTTCAGAACTACAATTGATATCTATTTAACTTATCTGACTTCAACTTCCAGTCAGCGACGGTTGCTTTACTTTTTGGTTTCATTTATTACCGGAATAATAAGTGCGAATTAAGAAACCTATGGTGGTCATTTAGTTCATCCTTTGCCATAAACTTGTAGACGGTACCTTTTCTCAAATGTTATCATTTTTAAAGTACCTACTGATAATACAGTAAGTGAAATCCTGAAGGATGGCGGATCGAAAAAGTGAAGTAAGTAGGTTAACAAAATATAGATGAAAACCAAACTTATCCACGAAGGGGGAGGGGGGAGTCAAAATCTTGCTTTTTATGTTCACGTTGTATATGGAAAGCTCCAGAGATTTCATTCAAGAATGTGGGGGGAAATGGTGTAACTTGCACCAAAATCTAATGATTATTCATCCAGAACTGCTAAGTGGGCTGCTGATCTATCATTTAGTGAATTTTTAATATACATTTCCAGCAATATTTTGTGCCATCTGGTAAACGATTTCGCTATTTATGCCAAGTATAGCTCAAAATAGTGATGCGATAGTTAATATTCAGAATTTTTTTGTGTGTTCGCGTATTACCGACATTCTTACACGCAAAAAAAAAAATGATACGTTAATCGAATGTATGGGTGGATATATATTTTTTGTGTGGATATATATTTTTCTTAAAACAAATACAATGGCAGTTCTTACAAGGGACTGTAATGAAAAGGGCTCAATTGTCTTAATAAAACATTACAGATTCGAAAGTCTTTAAACACTTTTCAAATTATAAAACATAAAACACTATTTCGTTGCAAAGTCTAAGAGGATCGTAATATGATCTTTTCTGGGTGGTGGTTTACCGTGTTTTTTTTCTCTGTACCTGCATCTCTGTGCTCACTTTTTTCTACACAATCTGGATCAATTTTTAGGCATTTCTGTTCAAAACCTTTTTAAAAAAATAACATCATTTAAATCCAATCATCCACCCTTGGCGCCAAATTAATGATTAGTAAAGGAATAAAAGCCATCCAAGACCACAACGAAAATCATTGAACGTTAAAATTAAAATGCGTCCTTCCGAAAGCTCAACATTATGACTGCATACTCTACTAGATGACTCATCTTCTGAAAATGGTTTCTCGAGCTCGACTTCTCGTTTGACGTTCGTCTCGCCCCCTTCAGTGTTTTAGCTGGCAAGCAAATTCTCTCTCTTATATGCATCACTGAACCGAAAAAAATCAAACCCCTCCCCTACCAGGCCACGAAGTGCGGGCGGCATGGAAAGTCATCTTCTGCCTTAGTACGGGGCCTCTAGTGATGATTTCTTGCCTTCTTATCAAAGCATCGCCTAACGAGTGGAAATATTTGCGCAACTTTAATTCAATCTCATTTTTCATTATTCGGCGAAAGCAGCGCGTTTAATATTCTTTCACATCAAGAAGCACCAAAAGGAGAAAGGATGGCGGTGATGCCGAGAGTGAAAAAATCGCAATCAAGCCAACTGACTAGCCATCAAATTGTGGAAAATAATATCAGCGTGAATTTTCAATTATCGCCAATCCCACTGTGACACTTTGTGAAATCCTGTTCAATTATTAAAAAATTGAACCGGCCATCTTTGAGGGGGGGCAGCTCGAATGGGATTTCATATAATTTAGGTTTTGATAGTGACGGACGGAGTTGAGGAGTTTTATTTTTATACTGTTGAATGGTAATTGGATATGGTGATTGATTGGCAATTCATGCACAGTAGAGCGATGTGTGCGTGACGCTGAGAAAATATAATAGAAGCACGGAGGCTGCTTAGACTGACGAGAATACGTAAATTTCCCTATCAAAATTTTAAATTTCGCCTTGAACGCCGCACTGAATTGAGCGATGTTTGCACCTAATGTCGCGCAGTTTTATTCATTTGGAATTTAAACCCATTACTGATTTTCAAATCACTTGAATGCCTTGTAACACTATCACGACTAATATTTTTTTTATTTTAAGGTTCAGATAATGACTGATGCCTTAGTGTAAATCGTCAATTATTTAATATTTTTATTGAATCAGTCAATACCAGATTGTAGAAATAAGCGTGATATATTTTTAATGTTTATATCATATAGGTCACCTACCGTATTTCAAATTATAAAGTGTCCGAAACATGAAAGTGTCTGATATATTAATCAGAACGGTATTTAACGTGTCCACGTACCCCCACCTTCACGAATAGGGACAAGCATTGACTCTCCACGTGCTATATATATATATGGTCCCTTAAACATTAGAAGCGTATGATTTGCGTAGTGGGTTATTCGTTCTATGAAATATCAACAGAACTGTTATTATTTTTTTTTTGGAATTGTTACATATTACAATTACACATTAAACGAGCAGATCTTACTAAAACTATTTGTCTCCATCCATACCCACCCTCAAAATAAAGCAATTTATCTGATTCTAGCTGAGTGTGCCCGACCTTGCTCGGGATTCAGTATTAGCTTGAGTTTATGCGCCGATTAAAAAAAGCATGCTATACAGATGGGGAGGGGTCTCGAACTATCATAAGAACCTTAACCGGTCCCAAAAACCCCTGCATACAAATGTTCACGTCGATCGGTTCAGTAGTTTCCAAGTCTTTAAGGGTTAGAAATTCATTTTTATTTATCGGAAATGGTTCTAATGTTGGTCCATGGATCTAAGATTGGGCCCATTGCTAAAAATCTCCTATTTATCAATTTTATCTTGATGAACGCATCATCGTGGCGGTTCCAATGCAATTTTTTGATTGCTAATGAAAATTTGACATACTACTGCATGTATGTATCGGCCCAAATTAGAGACATTTAGGCCAACACTAGATCCATTTCCCCTATATAGATCCTTCCTGGAATCCCGTTTTGAGCGTACACAACCAACATGATGGGGAACAAAATTCCTTCAGATCAGCCCAGGAACGCTGCTTGCTCAATGTATTCGTTAGACCCTACCTTGAAAAGGATCTGTTGCGTTTACACTCAAGCAAACACGCACTTCGTGTAAAAGTATCTAATTTCATTTATCATATCTGATTGCTATCAATTTTCACACTTCGTTGGGGTCGCATTTTTGCTTGGACAGCATTCTTTTAGAAGAGAGAATCATGCTACCGGAAAATGTGACCTTTGGCCATCCGCGTCCGTCCCAGGAGAAAAATGTCAAGTATTTGAAAGGTGTACCGGCATCATCATCTATCCGCGCGTATTGGCCTTTTTTCCTGCCCCAGAAGACACGCACGCTTTCGCCGACATTATTTTTTACGACCCCAAGAAAGTGTGTTCGGTGGGGAAATAGAGTCGCTACTATCCAAGTACGCATCCAGCATTACCCCTGTGAGCTGGGTTTGAGCATCAGAAAAGTGCTTCGGCAACATTTTTCCTGCTCGTCGTGAAAGTAGAATAGGCATCACAGTGAGAGTATCTGACAGATTTAATTTTCTTGATGAAGATCTCGGTAAACAGAGAAATGTGCGTTAATAGAATGATGACTCAGGCAGGATAAACGTAGCGATAATGGTAATAAGTGTTTTTCGTCTTCTGATGACGGTGAGTTTGTTGGGGATGGAAATAGGACTCATCAGCAAAAAGTAATCGAATATGATCGTAAATGCTCGAGGCTACAAATAGAGGTCATAACAACTTATTCTGAGTAATAATATTTGCCAACGATTCTATAGTGCTGGATATTCTAATTGTCATTCTAACCAGATCATTTTATTTCTATATTAAATATAAGGGAAAACTGTGTTACATCGTTCGTTGTCCTAGTATTTATTTACAATAAAGTTTTTTTTACAAAATTTTCTATTTTGCACTGTAGTCCGAACTTTATAAACAACTTCTACGAAGACACCAAGCCCCTTAAATGAGCAGAAACGGAATAAATAATTATTTACCATCATACATATGCCCAGGAAAGTCAAGTAATTTCAAGATCTGACCAGAAATCAAACCCAACTGGCTCCAGCATGGTCTTGCTTTATAGCTGCACCTTTACCGACTGAGCTATGGGAGGTTTGCTAACATAGTTTATGATTTACAAGGATATCTAAAACCAGGGAATCGAACCCTTTTAATTTCAGTCATGTCGGAATCAACGAGATCTAAAACGGAAATAACGATTATAATTTAAGTGTTTTCATTTGTAAGATCGAAGCACTCCCCAACAAACTGCTTATACATACAAAAAATAGCTGTATAAGGAAATTTTCGACTGTAAGCTGCTGTATAGCTAAAATTGTTGTCTTGCAATTATCTCTAAAGACAGAAATTGAAATGCTTATACAACACCGGTTGATACATAAATAATATTTCGGATGGCTCATAATGGTTTTTTCCCGGATATGATTTTTTCAACATTTCCAATGCTTGTTCTGCGTCTTATGTTTGGAATATTTTCATACTAATCCAATTTATTTAAAATGTACAGAAAATGTGCTGAAATAAATGCGAATAAACAAAACATGCTTCTTTTATTACTGACAGCAGCCATTGACTAAGTTCCTATGATTAACTACCGAGGTGCATATGAACTGTACGTTGAAAGTAAACTTCCAAAAGAGCATTTCTGTGCTATTGTTGGCAGTGCGGAACAGTGGGAGATAGTACATTTGCGTATCCTCACATGGCATGTTCAATCCACCGCAGTATGAACGATTTGGTAGCAGAACCGAGATGAAAGGATTTTATGTTTATGCCAAACAGCATTGCTTCGGGGAAGACAGCTCTCGTATCAAACCGTGCAACAGAAAGCAACACATTCAAATAGTCATCTCGTAGAGATGGTCAAACAGGGTAACACATTATTAAGAATGTGTCCGGAGATGAACTAGTCCTTCATAAAGAACTAAAAAAAAACATTTTTAAGAAAAACCCTGACCGTAGGTTTTATTCTACATATCTCAGCATGAATATAAAATTTCAAAACGACGAAACATTTCCGAATAACGTTTGTACGATTTTAGGATAAATTTTTCCCATAGTGATGGGGCGAGCATTTTCATATATGTAGTGTGCAATGGATCAAATAGTAGCAAACAGTTCAAGTGAGAATGTCGCTTCTGTAGAGCAAAAACGAATGGGATGATTCACACAACGCCCCATCGACACCAATCGGAGCCATTTGTAGAATCATGATGCCAAAAAAAGAGCACAATTTGAAAGTCGGTTCAACATTTTGAAGCATAAACTTTACTGGTGGGCTATGTTGGTGTACCCTAGATTCAGACCGATTGTGTGATTTGTGAACTGTTCAGAAATTTAGATTTTTTTAATTCCTGTTTGTTCTAAGTTTCTAATCATGACATGTTGATGTTAAATCATTTTAACCACATACTCAAAAAGCTCCGATTTTAATTTTTCTTAAAGCATTCTACTGCAAAACTAATTTAGTTTTATGGTGCAGTCAACAAAATAACCATAGTGAAACATTCCGAGTTTCCGAAGGCATGCCTAAAGTTAGCTAAATCTGCGATGATAATTTTTTAGAATGCCGTTTCAATATCTATATTTTTAGGAAAGACACGATACAATTCAAAATTTATGCTGTAGTTCAAGTTAAATTGACATGAGAATAAACATTTAATTTTATAGCATGTGATTTAAAAGTACATACTGCTTCAAATATACTAATTATAATTTTTCTATGTTGCTTATAAGCAGAGCTTAAACTAGCAGAATAAAGCATTAAGGACTTGGGACTAAAAGTTTGTTTCCTTTTTATAACTTGGACAGTCCTTATACTATACAAAATGACGAAAACACTTCTTTTACGGTAAGTTTTTTTTTAGTAAGCTGATGTCTCACTTTAAGGGAGTCACAGGCAGGCTTCCAAAAAGTACAGCCTCCTCGCGACAGTTGGTTTATACCTGAATTGACTGTTACTTTGTGTGCTTTACTACTGCTTGCTACCGTACGTTCAGATCTGAATTCGAAGTGTATTGGCAACAGCGCACGCACCAACGAATGAAAGCTGTATTAGAACAGTCGTGCTATACCCGTTTGCTAAAATCATCGTGCTTGGAACGTAGTGAACCGAATGGGCTGTATTTATACATTTCTTTATGACCAGCTTCTCAATGTTTCTGTCGTCATAACAGCCTTCACAAACCGACGACATCCCTCAGCTTACCCAAGTCACGAAAAGGCTGTCACGAGACATTATATACAATTGATATACGGCAGTCAATTTACGGTCATGTCGGGTCGATGTCAGGTCAATTATGTGTTAATGTCGGGTCAATGTCGGGCCAACATCGGGTTGGGGTTTGGTAGAAGTCAGGTTGGAGTCGGGTAGGCTTATATTTTTCGCCGGAGACCGTGCGTTTAAAAAAAAAATATATCGGATGAAAATTTTGCAATGGGCAGCACGAACGTGATAGCAACCGAACGAGCTCCGGCGCCACACTGGTAGTGTAGTAGCAGTCTTACGACATACAAACAAAATTTCAAAGCCAGCAGCAACGAATCGGCAGTTTGACGGACTGCTTGTTTTATGTACGAGGAACGTTACGAATGACCATCCGAGGCTGTCATAGCCGAACGAACAAAATACATTACTTAGAACGAGCTGTCGTGTACTGCACAAGACGGCAACGTTGCATGTCGTATAACAGCCTCACTGTGGGCTGTCGCTTATAGCTCAATCTCAAGGCTGTCGTAGGAAAAAGAAAGCGACAGCCGTTGGAATACTGTCATGAGGCGGTACTTTTGGTATGCCTGGTCACAGGTCTTTGATATCTTCGATAAAATTTCTGAAAACTATAAAATGCACAACTTTGCCGAAGAAACCATCCATCTAGGATCCTCCGGTAAAATTATAGATTTGAGCACCACCTATGCGGAAGGAATACGAATCAATCAGAAAACACCAAAAGTTAACACTTAATGAACTGAGCAGCTTTGTTCAAGACTACAAATCTGTAGAATGTATTCCCACGGCGCTAGAGGATTTTACCGCGCTACCGGGTTCAAAGCCCCACTGTGCCCCGGGGGAACCTAAAGCAGGGGATAATTGCATTTTACTCCAAAAAATGTCGTGCGACAGCTTTTTCTTCATGGTTTTTCATCAATCGGCTTTCGATAAACTTTAAATGGACCATTTACCACATTAGCCGCTCTCGAAACCACGGGGGAATCTTTAGCGGGGGACAATTGTATTTTACACGTGCGACACGTTCATCAATATGCTTTCGATAGACTTGAAGTGGATAATTGGCCTCATTGGCTACTGGAACCGCCAGGATTGCCCTGGGGGAACTTGTTGCAGGGAACAATTAGGTTTTAACACCAAAACATGCCGTGCGATATCATTCCAATCGCAATTTATTTTTTCATTAGAAGAAGATGTATGAAGATCTTTAAGGTTTCCTGCAAAAAGGTGGAGCACTATACGTGGTAGGTCTAGATGCGATAAATGGTAGATGATTTGTTGTAGATTGTTTGAGGATCTTCTGATTGAAATTTAGATGTGATAACCCCTCCTCACTTTTCCTACAACTGCGGAATGATCCAGGTTTTTTTTTGTTCATTAATTTTTTTGATAAGGCTCAACCTAATTAACTTTACAGAGCCGAGGATTCTTTTTCACTATACAAAACATCGTAAAACTATAGTCAAAAGGTACAACACAATAAACACTTTTTCTTCCGCTATCCAAAAAGCCTCCTCCATCAGAACGGAAGCCGCTTCCAGCGGTTTCATTGCATGGCAGTATCGCCAACGGGAGGCAGAGACTTTCCATTGCAGCAATGGACGCAAAACGTGGTCAGCATTCACACACTCATCACTAAACGGTTGGTTTCCAAAGTCGACGACGCATCGACCGAAAGAACTGCTGATGAAGAACAATGAGGAGGACCTCACAATGGTTGCTGCCGAGTAAACAGACGATCGCGCAACACACATCAAGAGTGGCCTGCTTTTGTCGACAGCCGAGTGAACACTGAATGATGCAGTTAACATCCGTAGATTTTACGGTCTACAGTAAATTTTTGAATGAAGCATGTGAGAAGCCATTCATTCTTTATTTACGTGTTGGTAGTAAGTCCAAATCAGAAATTACCGAATGTTCGAAATCAAATACTCTGCTTTTATATCAAATCAATCTATCATCCACATTCACAAGGGTCAGACAGATATTTTCAGGATTTTACATTTCCTATGCCTCATCAGTTTTTTGTCTCTGAGAAAATTAAAATTTATTAAAAATTCATTGTTACGCGTAACTCTGACAAGCACTCCCTCCCACACCCCATCCAAAATAAATCGTAACACTTTTCTACATTCCCCCTTCAAATATTGCTTAAGGAATTTGTGGACAGACCCTTAAGATACGCTAGCCGTTTAAACTTCCCCGCTCATTACAACTTACCCAAGGATCGTGTTAGCCAACCTTGGAGACTCTGGTCTATTTTTAAGTACGAGACCCTATATGATTTGATATCAATTTTCAAATTCTAGCACACATGCAATAACAATAGGTACTTGCGACAATACAATTCTGTTTAAATTTCTGCTGAATAAACTAAATCTGTTAACCACTCCTTATACTTGCAAATTTGATAATAGAAGTGTTGATATCAATTTTCATCAATATTGTGGTCACCGTTGAAACAAATATCTTGTGAATTATTTCCAAATTTGGGAAAACCACTTTTCTATATAGCAATTTTGGTTTTATCACAGTCTTGTTGCCCATGATCTGGACTTACAATACTATTTGGGTTCAGTCCATACATCATTAATTAGTTTGTACAACTCATCATATTCTGGTTTACAATTCTGTATTACTACTACTGGCTTTGGAAAAAAAAACACACACTTAGTTCAAAAATGCAGATCACAATCTTCACCAACGTGAGTGGTTTGCGATTCAGGAACTGAAAGAAATGGATTGACATTATATTATTACGAAATGCTCCGTTGGTTTACTCCGACCCATCATTTCATGATCCGAAGACCAACGGCTTTACTTCCCTTCCGAAGGAAGGCGTGATCAGAGCAAAATGTTCGCCCGTTTCCTAAGACGTTTCCTCCGACATGGCTGGCATTTTTCTAATTCCAGGATTTTGCTGACTGAGTGGGTTTTACTCAGTTTGAAATTTCTCGTTTACTCAGTTTTTGACAACTCGATACATCGGACGAAAGTGAGTACGATCGACTCACTCGGGGCGAGTGTAGGCGAATCTCGCAGGGCAAGAGTATTTTAAAGGTGGATTCCTTCCTGAGCGAAGGAAGGACCTGTTTTCTCATTCTCACATGATGGTCGTGATATTTGTCAGCTCTGGACACAAGGCAGTATGTCCTGATAGATCTAATGATACTAATGTTGCATCTCTCCGCGGGTTTATAATTGCCTCCTGTCAAAGTTTATTTATGAGTTGAAAAATCAGCAGATCAGTCTCGTATAATGATCTATACAATCAACGGTTTTCGAGGTAAGATTTGTAGAAACATATATATAACTTTTCGAAAGATAAGTTTCGATCCAGAATAGTATCTTGATCTGCAGGAAATACATGATTTCCCAACACAAAATGATAAAAAATTGTCAATCTAGCCAGAGAGGGACGAGCTGGGTCGTTCACTCATTTGTTACAGAATTACATGTATATAGTTCATTCCCATATAGAATGTCAAATTATACTTACGTTTTGGAATTACAAATTATTTCTATTTCATAAGATCGTCATGTATGAAGGTTAAAAAACTTGATTGCATAACATCATTGTCAGATACAACACATTATTTCGCATTAGAAACGATGTGCACTATAAGTTTGAGTTGAAAGTCCATTAATAACATACTCACGAAATTTGGACTCCCTGAAGAGTTCAATTTAAAAAATAAAGAAAAAACAACAACGGTCCCATTCACATCGATTTTATGACCAGATTTTCCGCCACCAGCAGGACAAACTTTTCCCATAAACGTTGTCATTAATATCACTCTCCATTCGGTTCCAATTTGAAAATTTTTCCCCGTGGAGATTATTTTCACAGTATGTACCACACATATGTATCGGAAGGCTCAAGTATTCGAAGCCAACCAACTTCCATCGGAGGGAAAACATCGGTGAAAATCTTTCGGAGCGGAAAAATAAAACATATTTCCCAAATGGCCACAGGGATGGTAGCGAGAAATGGCAAACAGTCAACGATCGTATGTATAGCCCCGTCGAAAGCTGGTGTATTATGAGAATCGGTTGATTTATGATTGAAATGGCATTTCCCCCTTTGCCGCGAGTGGCTTCTGTGAAATGATTTCCTCGAGCTTTTCACGTCGATTTCTCTCCGCTGTAGTAGGTTTGATTGCGTGGCAGCATTCGCTTGACCTGATGGCCTACGGGCGTATGGGGCCGGATGATAAAAATTTTTTTTAACGATGTTTTACTCTGTCTTAAAAAAAAATAGTGAGATACTTAATATGTGTCAAAAGAAATTGCACAGTCTTTTATCTTCATTTGTTAAACAGTACTAAAATGGTTAATCATTATAATGTAATAAGGAGAACGGTTGTTGAAATGTCTTAGGATATGTTTGTTATTTTGGAATCGTTGGTAGGAACTTCAAGAACCAAACATTTCCAGTCTCTCCTATAGCATTTGTTGGCAGTATAAGTCACACGTACGTATCGTCTGTTGAGTATTGATAGGTTTGATTTACATATTTCATATTTGGTTCAACCGAATCACGGACGAAATTTATTTATATCTCTAGCATTTGAATGATACTTAGTCAATTTGAACTTTTTCTAACTCAAGCCTGTAAGTTGGAAACCATTTCAAAACAAGTAGCGATGACGACAATCAGAGGCTCAACGACACCCTCCGAAATGTTCCCAGTTTAATTGAAAGTCATCATTAGGGGACTCTTTCCAAAATATAAACCAACTACCTGGCCACCTACACCATACCACCACCAAGTGAAAATTTACTTCGGCCTAATCGCCTATTTAGCGGCGGCGGTGATATAGTGGTAAGCGTGATTATCTCTCAGCCCAGCAGGCCTGGGTTCAATCCTAGACGGCGCCGCCGGGATGTTCTGAGGCATAACATCTCTGATCACGCCTTTCTTCAGAAGGAAAGTAAAGCCGTTGGTCCCCGGTTCATGAGTTGATGGGTCGATAGGTAGGGTCCAGGTGTGGGAGCTGCCTTCCTGGCGTGGCAACGAAGATACATAGACAATCAGCTATCTAGCAACGCATAAGCAAAGCCTCCTCTTGAAGTAATAGGGTAAGGTGGCGCCACAGGGTAATATACCCAATCATGTTTGTTTATGTGTTTATCAAAACTATTTCAAAGGTTTTTCACCCAGAATTACTAGATGAACTGCTTGGAAAACTGTGCATATAAATTGGGCTTTGAATAGTACGAGAACAAATTCCGTTGGACGTATTACCTCATGACACGTATTACACCCAGTTCCCCAACTCTAGAGTGGTTCCAGTGAGCACACAGGCTAGACGAGTATTTGCTAATTTGCCATAGAGCTAGGCTTTTTAAAACTTTCCCCTCAATATACAAATACCTGCCATTACATATTGAATGTAAACTACACTTGATTCAAGATTCAATCCAATAAAAGAATCACATCCGTCATTGATACAGACGTCTTCTAAAACATATCTTTCTGCACTACTAACAGTCTTCTCTCTAGGGAATGGATAGGGATTATATATTCAATCAACCATGATAGTGAGCCCAAGAATCACCATTCCTTTCAACTGGGCGGTGCATTACGAATGTGACTCACGTGCAGAAGCTGAAGTGCAGAATGGAGAATGCAAATATAATGCGATAACTATACCATGGACGATATCAGCTGTACGGTGATCATTAGGGTGATATAGTCTGTGCTTTTGTAGAGCTTGAAAGAGGGTTTATTGTATTGCAGTTGTCCTGAATCTATAACATAAAACAAATCATCGAAAGAAATCGTGAATTTTTAAGCGATAAAAGATCTAATAAATATTAAAGGGGCAAACAATCAAAACGAACAAAAGGTCGAATGGAAAAAAAATGTCTAAAAAGTACGTTAAAATCGATGAAACGTTGCAAAAAACTGCTAATGCTCCAAAGATAGAGTATATTCTAGATAAAAAACGATCAAACAGTGAATACAAAAAAAAAAAAGAAGATGCAAGCTCAAACATTTAAACTGGTATCTCCCCCCGTCACCACTGGCAAAAGAGATGATCGCCGATTTACTCACGTATTGTAAAACGGGGTATCTTTGATAATGCGGGTAACTTTAAAGAATAAATTTACTCGCGTGTTTTTTCTAAATAAGAAACATTGGTTCCATATTGTAGCTTAGGGTATTTCCGTTGATATCGTATATAGTTTTTCTACAGTATGTGTTACATATTTTACATAAATATTAAAAAACCATTTTCGTGTTTTTCGCTGTTTTGAAAAAGCACTCAAACCATCTCTTATGAAAAGTATTTCCGATACAACCATCACAAAAATCATCCCACTGCGACCTAGCAAGAAGTACAGTCGACTTGTTTCGCGCTCCGGTATTTCGGAAGTTTTCTCGGTATTCGGTTGGTTTAAATTATCAGTTTTTTCTCGCTTAGTGATAACTGGCATAGTACCCGGCTAAACAATTATCTGAAAGTGAGTTTTTTCTGAGAAGAAAGTGTGTTTTCGGCATCATCGGAAGGAAAATTGTTTTTGCGATTGCCAATTCGCCAACCATTTTGCGCACCATCGGTGCGTGGTAACGCATACCTGCACACGGATCATCGTCATCGAGTGTCAGCATCTGCCTCCGCATTTATACCGGTCATCCATCATCGTGTGTGAAGCTGAGTGCCGAGCCTCATACAAGCACACCACTACAAAGATCGCCCGCACACGCGCATCGAAGGTCACCCACGCTGCGCGTCGCTCCGCTGCTGCTGTGTAATCACTTGGTGGTAGTAGTATAGCAGATAAGTTTTTTTTTCCTGTTTCTTTCTCTCGCCCATCAGTTAAATTTAATTTTGTGTTTCTGTGTTTGTAGTTTTTTCTGTTTATTGTGTCTGTGTGGTTTTAAGCATCGTTTCAGTGGTAGAGCGTTTACCGCTCCCACTAGTACGGCAAAATGGACGTCTCGTCAGAAGACGATATGGACATTTTGTCGGAAGATGACACCAGTTTGCCACTCGATGGCAAGAAAAGACGAAAACGTCCTGTCATTCATGGTTCGTCTCAGAAAAGCCCCCGATCGCGAGCCTATCCAGATGACTCGACTGGGCCATGGGTTGTCTATTTTCAGCCCAAAAACAAACCTTTGAACTTGATGCAAATTTCCACTGATCTGACGAAGCGATACTCGGCCGTGACCGAAATCACGAAGGTTAGGCATAATAAACTTCGTGTTGTCGTTCTAACCTGAAGCAGGCTAACGAGATTGCTGCCTCCCAGCTCTTTACGATTGAGTACAGGGTTTACATACCAGCTCGTGATGTGGAGATCGAAGGTGTGGTCACCGAAGCGAGTCTGACCCCCGAGATCTTGGAGAAGCAGGCGGTTGGCTGTTTCAAGAACCCCTTGCTCCCCCCGGTGAAGATACTGGATGTCCAAAAACTGGGCTCAGTATCTGTCAGCGAGGGTAAAAAGAGTTTTACCCCCACAGACTCGTTTCGCGTGACCTTTTCTGGTTCAGCCCTTCCTCAGTACATCGAGTTGGGAAAACTTCGGCTACCTGTGCGCTTGTTTGTTCCTCGGGTCATGATCTGCCAAAACTGCAAACAGTTGGGACATACGGCCTCTCACTGTGGCAGCAAGGCACGCTGTTCCAAATGCGGGGAGAAGCACGAGGATGGCGCCTGCACAGTCACGGCACCAAAATGCGTGTACTGCAAAGGATCTCCTCCTCATGGTCTCTCGTCGTGTCCGGTGTACAAACAACGCGGGGAAAAACTAGAGCGCTCTCTTAAAGAACGTTCCAGGCGGTCTTTTGCAGAAATGCTTAAGACAGCCAAGCCATCGACCAACGAAACAAATCCCTTCGCTCTTTTGTCAGATGACGAGTCTGGCTCTGACTTGGCTGAGGAGGGAGTTTCTTTCAGTTTTCCGGAAGGTTCTGCCCGGAAACGAAAACGCATCCGTTCGCGGAAAGTTGCAGATCAAGAACCCCAAATCAGCTTGCCCAAATCAAGGAGTGGTGGAAAAAAGGAGACTTCTACTCCTCCTGGATTCCGCAGAGCTGATTATACCCAGGATTTTCCACCTCTCCCGGGGACATCCAAAACCCCCGATGCCCCAATTTTCAGAACACAAGCCCCTTCTTCATCTGGGTTGTTCTCATTTGATTACATTGTGGACAGTATCCTCAATTACCTCGATATTTCTGATCCTCTGAAAAGCATTGTTCTGGCAATGCTTCCTACTGTGAAAACCCTCTTGAAGAAGTTGACATTGAAGTGGCCTCTCCTTGCAGCAATCATCTCCTTCGATGGATAATTTTCCAAACGAGGTCGGGGATTTGATCACTGTTCTACAGTGGAATTGTCGAAGTCTTATTCCTAAGATAGAATCGTTTAAGTTTTTGGTTCACAATAATGATTGTGATGCATTTGCTCTGTGTGAAACTTGGCTCTCTTCAGATATCGATCTTCCTTTTCATGATTTTAACATTATTCGACTGGATCGTGAGGATTCGCGTGGAGGAGGAGTACTTTTGGGGATCAAAAAGTGCCATTCCTTCTATAGAGTGAATCTTCCACAATTTCCAGGTATTGAAGTTGTCGCATGTCAGGCTTTTGTTAAAGGCAAGAGCCTTTGTATTGCTTCTGTGTATATTCCTCCCCGAGTTTCGATTAGTCAAAAACAACTTTCAGATATCTGTTCAGTTCTTCCTACTCCACGGTTGATTATGGGAGATTTTAATTCCCACGGTACAGGCTGGGGGGAACTGTATGATGACAACCGTTCTACTTTGATATATGACCTCTGTGATAACTTCAATATGACAATTCTTAACAATGGAGAAGTAACACGTCTGGCTGGTCCATCCTCAAATGGAAGTAGATTAGACCTCACACTTTGCTCTAATTCATTATCGTTGGATTGCACGTGGAATGTTATCCAGGATCCCCACGGTAGTGATCACTTGCCGATCGGCATTTCGATTGCCAGTGGGTTCAATTCGTCGGAATCCGTTAACGTCGCGTACGACCTCACCCGTAATATCGATTGGACAACGTTCAAGACCGCGATAGATGAAGCCGTGTCGTCGGTAGAAGAGCTTCCACCGTTGGAGGAATATAACTTCCTCTCCAATCTGATCTTGGACAGCGCGCTTCGAGCTCAAACTCGGCCGGTTCCAGGAACGTCTTTTCGTAGGAAACCTCCTTCCCCTTGGTGGGACCAGCAATGCACTGAGGTTTATCGTAAAAAGTCCGACGCGTTTAAGCTTTTCCGGAAACGCGGAACACCCGAGTATTTCGAAGCGTACTCGACTCTTGAACACGAACTCAAGAGCCTCATCAAAGCCAAGAAACGCGGATACTGGCGGCAATTCGTGGACGGTTTATCGCGCGAAACGTCGATGAATACGCTTTGGAACACGGCGCGAAGGATGCGTAACCGGTCTTCAAACAACGAGAGCGAGGAGTACTCGGATCGGTGGATTCTCAAGTTCGCGCGAAAAGTATGTCCTGATTCTGTGCCGGCACAGATGATTCCTCGCGAAACGACGAATTCGGTAGACGAGATCAGCCAGCCTTTTTCAATGCTGGAGCTCTCACTCGCGCTCCTTTCGTGTCGCAATTCGGCTCCGGGGGCTGATAGGATCAAGTTCGACTTGTTGAAGAACCTCCCAGACGTCGCTAAGAGGCGCATGTTGAACTTGTTTTGTCAGTTCCTGGAGTTCAATATTGTTCCAGATGATTGGAGGCGAGTGAGAGCTATAGCCATTAAAAAGCCTGGAAAACCCGCGTCAGATCATAACTCGTATCGTCCCATCGCGATGTTATCGTGCATTCGAAAATTGTTGGAGAAAATGATCCTTTTTCGCCTCGACAAATGGGTTGAGACGAACCACCTACTCTCAGATACTCAATTTGGTTTCCGTAGGAGTAAGGGAACGAACGACTGTCTCGCGTTGCTTTCCACAGAAATCCAGTTGGCTTTTGCTAAAAAAGAGCAAATGGCTTCTGTGTTCTTGGATATTAAGGGGGCTTTTGATTCAGTATCGGTTGAAGTCCTTTCAGACAAACTCCACGCTTGTGGCCTTTCCCCATTAATTAATAACTTTTTGTACAATTTGCTGTCAGAGAAACATATGAGCTTTTCTCATGGAAACTCTACAGCTTCTCGATTTAGTTACATGGGTCTCCCACAGGGCTCATGTTTAAGCTCCCTTTTGTACAATTTCTATGTCAGAGAAATTGACAATTGTCTTAGTGACAACTGCACGATGAGACAACTTGCAGATGATGGCGCAGTGTCTATGACAGGGCCCAAAGTGGTCAACCTGCAAGGACCCTTACAGGATACCTTAGACAATTTGTCTACTTGGCCTATCCAGCTAGGTATCGAATTCTCCACGATCTTCTAACGTTGTACCGGACAACGATTTTATCGGTTTTAGAGTACGGTAGTTTTTGCTTCCAGTCGGCGGCTAAAACTTACATCATCAAACTGGAACGTATCCAGTATCGTTGTCTTCGTATCGCGTTAGGATGCATGCACTCGACTCATACGATGAGTCTCGAAGTGTTGGCGGGCATGTTGCCACTATCGGATCGGTTTTCGGAATTGTCCCACAGGCTCCTCACCCGTTGTGAAGTTATGAACCCACTGGTGAACTTTGAGAAGCTTCTTGAGCTAAACCCTCAAACTCGTTTTATGTCATTGTACTACGTGTACATAACTCAGGATGTCAGCCCTTCACAGCCTAATCCCCATCGTGTATGCTTCTCCGACTTCGGAAATTCAGTTAGTTTTGATTTATCTATGACGCGGGAGATTCGTGGAATCCCAGAACATCATCGTTCCATGATTGTTCCGTCAATTTACGCTGCAAAGTTTGGCCAAGTTGATTCCGCAAGATCGTTCTTCACAGATGGATCACTAATAGAGTCGTCCGCTGGTTTTGGTATTTTTAACGAATTTCATAGCGCCTCTCGAATGCTTCAAGCTCCTTGTTCCGTATATGTTGCTGAACTGGCGGCAATACACTATACGCTAGAAACGATCGCCTCACTTGCACCAGATCACTATTTTATTTTTACGGATAGTCTCAGTTCTGTCGAGGCTATTCGATCCATGAGGCCGGCAAAGCACTCCTCGTATTTTCTCATGAAAATACGAGAGCTTCTGAGTGCTTTATCTTTAAGATCTTTTGTCATCACCTTTGCATGGGTCCCATCTCATTGCTCGATTCCGGGCAATGAGAAGGCGGACTCACTTGCTAAGGTGGGCGCTATGCAAGGCGATATTTACGATCGACAAATCGCCTACAATGAATTTTTCTTCATTTATCGTCAACAGTCGCTCGCCAGCTGGCAAAATAAATGGAGTGAAGGAAGTTTGGGACGATGGCTATTCTCGATCATCCCTAAGGTGTCGAAGAGTCCTTGGTTCAAGGGGTTGGATGTGGGTCGAAAGTCGGAAGTAAGGTCTAAAGTAGATTCGAAAGTCAGCAATCCGACTACTGAACTTTACCCTAGTAGCACGCTTGTAACAAATCGGTTTTGGCAACTTCTATACAACTTATATCAGTCATAAACAAGTTGCTGCAATTTATTGTGACGGAAATGTGCTACTCGGGTAATTTAGGGCTATATATGTGGCTAGTTCTATAAGGAATGTATCGGAAATAAGCTATCCACATACATTTGCGTTGTACGCACGTATTTGTGATAGTTTTAATATGCTAATCACTGCATCCTGTGCGTTTGACTGTCATCTTTCGTTTGTTTACTTTTTTGTACGGTTTAAATTCTTCGTTTCCAAAATGTCGCGCATTGAAAATGAAGTGAAAATTAAGGTTTTAGACACATGGCTAAGAGAAAAGGGTGTAACTATGCGAAAATTGGCGAAGCGCTTTGGAATTCATCACGCGAGTGTAAAATTCATCATAAACAAGTTTGGGGAGCACTATTCTTTGGATGAACTGCCAGGAAGAGGTAGAAAACCCGGATCTTCCAACCTGAAACTGGACCAGAAAGTGGTATCTCTAGTTAGGATGAACAAATCAATACGTGATTTGGCCAATAAAGCGGGAACGAGCGTCGGAATGATCCATCGTATCAAGAAACGGAACAACCTGAAGACATGGGTCATTCCAGTTCAAGTGGGTACAGAATTTAAAAAAGTTGTGGTCAAACTTGGCCAACTAAATTATTCAAGTAGCAGCTGTCATCCACAACTAAAATTTTATATACCTGCTAATCTCTCTGATTTCATCGTACTTCTTAAGCACAACGTTTTGGCTGTATCCCGTAGGAACGTTTTTTTTTCACTTTTAGGACCACAATTGAATTATGGACAGAAGTAAATAAATGACCATTTATGTTTTCACATAACATGAAAATATTATTATGCCATCGGCGTGAAGAAATTCAAGAAAAAAATAAAAAAATATTAAATAGCATTGATTTTCCGCCAGAAAAGCTCAAAACTACCGCTCACTCATCTGGTCATATTTTAAAAACTATTTGTCCAAATCATTTGCCCTTGGAAACACATCAAGTAAAAGAGTTTTCCAAAGTGTGGTGAAAATTTGAGCCCAAAATATTAAGAAATAACAAATCTCGCCCATGGTAAAAATAGGCCATTTTTTGACAATTTTGATACCTGCCGGTAATCAGCCTGTTTACTGTAGTCACTATTTCAAAAACAAAATGTGGGCACACCTATAAGAATCTACATCGAAAAACCTTCAAATGGACGTTCTAAGATCACGAATTGCTTTATTGGTTGTGGAGTAATCTCTTCTGAAAGATTAAATTTTTAAAAATCTCGAAAATCCAGGGTTGTAGCCGAGAGGGATCTAGGCACTTCAGAGCAAAATAAAAAAAAGGCGTTTGTTCAGAATGCCAAAATAAGCGTTTTGACAAAGTTTGGCTCAAATCGGTGACATCGACCACAGGTGGTGTACCCACTAGAGGAGGGCCCGAAAATTGTATACGCGAATTTTGCAGCGACCGGATACATGCATTTTGATGGACGACGAGACCTATGTGAAAGAGGACTCAAAAACCCTTCCAGGTCCACAATATTATACTATTGCCGTAGGGGAGGATGTAAGCAATGCGGACAGGTCGATTCAAGTGGAGAAATTTGGTCGAAAAGTGCTGGTATGGCAAGCAATATGTTCCTGCGGCTTGAAGTCTACCATTTTTTACACTACCGGAACTATAAATGCGGAAATCTATCGATCTGAGTGTTGCTGCCTTTATATGAGAAGAATAGTACCCCTCCACTGTTTTGGCCGAATTTAGCGTCGTCGCACTACGCCAAAACAACTCTCAATTGGCTCACGGAAAAAGGTATATATTTCGTTGAGAAAGACATCAATCCAGCGAATTGCCGTCAGCTTCGGCCCACCGAACGTTACTGGGCGATTGTGAAGAGGGCAAAAAGGCTGGTAAAGCAGCTGGGAATATGCAGGAGTTAAAAAAAATTTGGGCTAAAGTGTCCAAACACTTGAAACACTTGTCCGGAACTTGATGAAAAATGTTCGTTCAAAAATTCGAAAATTTGTGAAGGAATAATATAAAATTCACCCGGTCTTCACAATGTTCAAGTTCATTCTCGTACCATAAAGGATCAATCGTTTGTTTGAATAAAGCATCATTTTTTATATGATTTGAAAGAAAAATATGTGGATAACTTATTTTCGATACAATCCTTATTTTATATCACAATTTGAATTACAAATTACATTTCGTCACTTTGTTAATATTAACCTTTCCCATTATTATAGCAGATTACGATAGAAATCATCAATCGGAATCCACTTTCGTTATTTAAATATTTGTACAGGTTGAAACAATTGTTATTTTTAGGTTAGTGTTCATTCAGCCAAATTCCACTTAATGTGAGTACGACCTGTTTAACTAATAAGTGGGTGTTTATTCAGACAAGCAAGTCGAACAAGCTCGTTTTTGGTCGAGGTAGGTTTGACTGCTATTTTTGACAGAAAACCCGAGTAAATGCAGGCAAGTTCAACCAAACGTGAGCTGTGTCATTATGAATCACCCTAGCTCTTTATATAGACGAAAAACCCACAACCCGTGTATACCTTGAGCTTGAGTAATATGGAAATGGTAACAAATGTACGGCTTCCCTATCTTCGGGATGCTGATAAAACTACCGGAAGACGTTCAGATCAGACTACTGCTGCACCTGGATAAGTCAAAAGCACGGAAAGATACAACTCAGCAGTAGCGCTAAACTTATTATCATAATTTATCAGAATGGGTAAATTTAAACCCGAGCGAGAAGAAGAAAGATTACGTCTTAAGGCTCACTGCTGATTGAATATTTCTATCTCTTATCTCAACCATGTAGCCAAGGCAAAGAGAAGAGTCATCCCGACGCGGGGCCTTTCCCGAGCAGAAAGTTACCGTTGTATAATTTCCTTATGTAGTTGGCTTATTTCTTATGGTAATTACGGTACGTCGGTTGGTATTAGCGATGACGAATTGAATTTTCAAACTGCTGCCGGAGAATTACGCTTCTAATCAGTGTGAGCAACGGCGGCTTAATTGAATCTTTGTTTGTAACGTTCCAGCCAGCAATCCTTTTATGGAGTTGCTTCTACGCCCAGCTTTAAACTTTTCCAAATCAGGTCTGAGCTACATCCAACTATATGATGCTGTCTATATTTTAATGCTCCACAGTTGTACCGTTAAACTTTCGTAAATCTAATTTTGAATCAATTAAAAACTTTTCGCTAACTACAGTGTTTATTATTCTTTTGAGAGCTCGTTGACAATAATGCAAATGGCTGTACTAACAAACGTGTGGAAAGATATATAGACACACACAATCAGTACATTTTAGCGTTGTAGTCGAGCATCGTACAGTGCCACTACTGTTGTGGATCCGGCTGGTCTAGTAGTTCCTATATGATTCAGCACCCCCTCCAAAGCAGACTTGCCCGAGACGGAATTTGCCACACAGAATGAATAAATTAGCATAACATATGTACTGAGGCATCTTCATTTAGCCCATGTTTCGGGTCACAGTCGGTGATGGAACAAGCGACAGACGTCTGCAGAGTTGCTGCTTTCGAAAAGCCGAATGTTCAGTCGATGAGCAGCAAAGCTGCCATGTTACCAGCTGCGCAACGATGACCGGTTTAAGGGGAAAAAGATGAAAACAGCCCTAGTGGGAAAACTGAAAAAGAGAAAACTGGCACACGGAAAACAGTCAGCTGTGTAGACAAAGTTTTCCTTTCTGAGGCATCAACCAAAATCAACATCGAAGTTTTACCAAAATAAATTTCTCTGCATATTCGTCTGAAAATTTCCGGTTCTGCTGTCTGCTTCGTCAGAGATTTGTTTCCCATTTTTTTTTTAACTCTAGCGTTTTAGCATCTCATGTGTGTATCACAAGTATTCTATGCCAATCCAAACAGAAATATTGAGCACGTACTACACGTGCATTTTGTGTGCTTAACATGTACACATCGATGACGATTCTATGCTTTGGAGGTCTATCCAATTATGACATTTTCGTCTTTGCCCATGACCAGAAGTTTCATTGATCCGTAAACGAATTCTGTTGATGGTATTGGCATATGGCAAACAAATTTCTGTTTGTGAGTAGAGATGTTGAGAATACATTTCAGATAAGATAATCGACGTATCCAGAGGGAGAAACAAAGGGTTCCAAATAAGTTTTCAGAATTTGAAGTAAAATTAAAATGTAGGATCATTCCACATCGAACGCTCGACTGTTTCGGTCAAGTATTGCTTGCACTCCGTAATCGGTACTAGTTTTTTTCCCCTATTGAGGTTTTTTTTTTCAATCCGCTTTCATACTGAGTGGTGTTGTAGTATACAACAGTGTAGTGAGCATCGCGGAATTGTAATTGCCGCTCAATCGTTCGAGAAAGGAAGCAGTCATTTTCGGCCGAGTCCGGCAGATGAGCTGTACATCTCTAACCAACAAGTTTCATCGCATCACGAAACGGCAAAATCAAGGTCATCGAGTTCACCAGCCGGCGAGCCAGCCGGTGCTTTTTTGCAAACACTCGAGGGCAACAATAGAACGATCATCACCATCATTCTCACATCAGGATAGATCATCGTCATCAGCCACACTCCGTGCGCTTGTGTGGAGAGTTAAGTAACAAACGG